>NC_133328.1:587843566-588156733 GCF_042186555.1 Aquarana catesbeiana
TAGGGAGAACATGCAAACTCTGTGCAGTTAGTGCAGTGGTTGAGATTCACAAGGAAAATGTTTGCCAGCACACCATGGATCAACAAGGAAGCATCCAAGTGAATTGTTTAATGCATGATCACATCACAAGAGTAGTGCAACGTTTCAGAGTCACGTAGGACTCCTTCGTCATCACATGCCTGACAAAAGAACCCTACGTGACTCCGAAACCTTGCACTACTCTTGTGATGTGATCATGCATTAAACAATTCGCTTGGACGATTCCTTGTTGATCCATGGTGTGTTGGCAAACATTTTCCTTGTGACTTCGGAACCAGTGTCCAGCTGGTTGTTGCTGCAGCACCCAAACCTTTGACAGCTTTTCCAGGAACGTGTGCGATGGGAATATGGAGTATTACTTGTGGTTGAGATTCATACCCACAACCCTAGTTCTGCCAGGTGGAAGTGCTAACCCTTTAGCCACTGTGCTGCCCCTTAGTGTTCCTCACTATCAAATTCTAAAGTATGTCCATATGTTTAATTATTCAGCAGAAATACAGATTATATAAAGGAAAAAGAAAATCGAAATTCCTGCTATAAACTTTGTAGAAGAAATCCTCACATAGGAGTTGGCATGCTCTTCAGTTGTGCCCACCTAGGCACCATGTACGGCCACATACATCACACCCAGGCCCATTGTTGTATACTTTAAATAAAAAGTATACAACGTATTCTATATAGAGAGGAATGCTTATTTCCTGTTGGTTATTTTTAAACATAACTGTAGATACAGTAGTTGAACAAAACATTGTTACCCTATTGGCATTTTATGTGAGCTTTCCTGGTTCTGGGAAAGGACAGTAGTGTAAATGTCGGTTCTGGAGGATCAGTAGATGCCAGTGCTAAATTAAACCTGTGCTGGCAGAATACGCTGATCAGTGGCTGCAACCAATTGGTTGCAGACGTTGATCACCAAAAGTTTTTTTTTACATTCCTGCTGAACCGCTGAATTTTGATCCCTCTATGGCCAGCTTTAGAATTTGGTAATTTCCTTCAATTTCTGTCCTAGTGACAAGTGATAGTGATCAGGACAAATAGTGAGGAACATTCTAATCAGGAAAGGCTCAAACAACTATAAAAATCTGATGGGTTCTAACCAGTTCCAACTTTATGCAAAAACTTTAAAAAAATAACAGTTTTGGCTTTAGATAGAATGTAATCTAATTTTGGTGGATATGACTAACCACAGCCTCTACCATGAGTCATTGGGTCACTGACCATTCCTTCATTATGAAAGTTTTATGGTTATAATCCCAGAACCCTTGTGGTATATATTTACGTCCAGACTTTCATCATCATACAAAGTTTTACCGCAGATTAGTTCCAATGGTTTCTGTTTCCCAGCCTTATCAGCAGATACACTGAGCTGGTTATTACTGTGTCAGCATAGTCACATATCACAAGGATGTTGTACTTAAACAAAAGATTAAGTTTTAGGAATACTTTATCATCATATATATTCTTACAATAACATGGATAAAGTTGATCTAAAGCTTAAAATGCTGAGACAAAACAAACTAAGAATCTTACTCGAAATACAATGTACAAAATCCAACTCAGGGTATACATTGCATGATTTCACAGAAATGTTCGATTTTGCGATCTGTAGCTCATTTACTGTCAAATCTTGGACCACTGAAACAAGATGCTATCTAGAAGGCTGTCAGAAGATAAGAGCAATAGCTATCAATGATAGGGAAGTTGGGGAAATAAAAGTTGATGTGGGATAAATCATATTTCTAAGACTCCAAAATAGGAAATATATTTTTGTGAATCATGTGTCTACAATGTTTATCATAAAACAGCAATTAAATGTGCCAAGGCACTGATCTCAGTGTCTGCCCAGGAGGAGCAGGCTGGGTGAATGATGTCATTGTAATCTATTGCAGGCAAAGGATGATTCTCTTTGCCCAGGACTACTCCATTCAATTTAGTATTTTGGCAAGTTATAAGGTGAGAATCAGTAACAGGTGTGAGATAACTAGGCTGTATTGAGAGAATATTCACTTTGGTAACCCAATCATGCGAAAAGCATCTGCACAAGATTGAATATGCAGAGCGAATAGATATTTGTTTTCACATGAGTGAATATATATATATATATATATATATATATATATATATATATATATATAAGATGAATGAGTGAATATATATATATATATATATATATGGTATTCACACACTTTTTTGAGTAAGATTCTTAAAGTAGTTGTTAGCCCTTGTTCCCATTGGAGCAACTTGTCAACCTAGCTACCAAGGATGCTGTGCGGGCTGGGCACCTGCGCCCTAGCATGCAATAATACTATTGGTTGCTCTGAAGCTGGTGGCTACACATTCACTAATTATTATGATTTATCATAACAACCACTGATGCTGTGCAAAATATGTACCCCTTGGCAGTACCAAGTTAACCATGCCCTTTTTTCCTAAAAGCTTGAAAGCTGACTTTAAATAGGCTAGAGAAAAATAACAAGATTTGGTTCCCATAAACTACAATGGGGTTTGCTGTTATGTTTTGGGTTGGCTTTTTCAATGGCTCTGCAAACATCCAGCAATACAAACTTTGCTCAGTTCACTCATCACTTGTCGTGACATACATTCTGAAGTGTAAAGAATTGGGAAGACTACCAACTTTATCTTTTTCCATACTGCAAGCCATGTTTGCAGGCTTGCAGATCAGGTCAGGTATAACCACCTTAAATATTTATTATTCAATAGCAGACACCTAGGTATCTGCAATTTCTTTTACATTCAGGTTTAAAGAGGAAGTAAACCCTGAAACCTAAGCCTGTGATGTCACCGCTGTCCCCACTAGCAGTGAGCGTCCATCTTCACCCCTCTTCCTTTCGGGGGCCACAAACTCTAGCTCTGTGACTGGCCAGAGTCGCGTGATGTCACTCCCGCGCATGCGTGCTGGAGCCGCTAGTCACAACATGACCCCTATTAGAAACGCCACGATGTGCCCTTTCTAAAGTGTGCATGCACCGTAGACATCGGTGCATGGCTTTTTTGTAAATATCTCCTCAACCGTGGAGGTTGAGGAGATATTTCCAGCACCTACAAGTAAGCCTTAATATAGACTTACCTGTAGGTAAAAGTGGTTGAACAGGGTGTACAACCACTTTAATACAACACAAGTGCTAGTAGACTGTCAATGCTTTGTAAGGTGTATAGAGCATATAGGGGATGGACCAAGGATATGTGTGTGAGCTGCTCAGGCTCTATGGGAATTAAGTCCTGTGCCCACTGCTGTGAGTGCCAGCCGGTAGGGGCTTGTTTATGCTCCAGACAATGGTAGAAAGTGACTAGGTGTTTCCCAGGAGCCACCCATCAAGTCAAGACCTCATGTATGGTACTGAATGGCAGTCTCAGCCTTGACTCCTGCCAGGCCACACCCCCAACACATTTCACTCCGCTCACTGGAGCTCCGGTAGGCAAAGTGAAACACACTGGAGTGTGGCCGGGAGGGGGGGTCCAGGCTGAGACTGTCATTCACTACTATACAGCAGGTCTTGACTTTTATGTACGGCTTCCGGGTCACCTAGTTACTCTCTAGCATATAGGTGATGGCCATAAATACTCCAACTTGACCATACTGCGACACGCGCTATAAATGTTAGGGTTCCTGCTAAAGATAAGGCTTTATTATTAACATGCTGTAACAAATGTAAACATCTGGAAGTGTTTTCAGATCATTTTTATGCTTGAAAAGAGCTTGGAGTAATTCCATAGGGCACTGTTGTTTGCTATGGTCTATGGACTGGCTATAAAGGGTTTTTTACTTGCATCTTGAAGACATCTGTTTTAACAAATGAAAACGGTCTAAAGTGAATGAAGGATTAGCCCAGCTATTGTAAATATATCAAGCTATTGAGTGATAGATTCCCGGACCAGAATGTTGCAAACTTCCCTTTGGTGCATGTGGTTAAACATTAAAGAAGAGTGCTCTTGGAATTGTAAGTATTCAAGCCTCTTGCTGACTTTATATATAGATATATATTGTACATCAAAAATAAAATATCTTCGATGAGTTGTAAATCTTGATTTTCCGCAAACTTTTAAATAAAAAAAGTCATATGGTATATAAGGCTCACTTCACTAAGCTTTAACGATCATTATTTGCCATAATGGCTGTTACTTTCAACATCAAGGGCCAATGAGATCCAAAAAGAAGAGCCAGTAAACAGCTCTTTTGGGAAATAACGCCTACATCGTAGCTTAGTGAATTGTACACACATTGTTGTGGTGTTTATATGGCATAAATATGTTTCTTTTTCTAATGCACATGTTGGCTTTCAAAATGTGTCCAAATGTTGGCTTTTAAAATGTGCCCAAATGAAATTGTATAAAGTAAGAAAAAATATTACATTTCTAATAAAAGAGCTAATTAAAGTCCAACAAACGTAACAGAAAAGGATATTCATTCATATAGACCAATAATCTATATTTTCATAGTCTTGTCTCCACTTTCCTGTTTCTAGCTGTGCAGTGTGATCAAATATGGCTGCACTGTCCAATGGGCACCAAGGTCTGACCACAGCATTCTGTAATCTAGCAGACCTGGTCACGATGTCAACCCCCCCCCCCCCCCCCCCCCCCCGTTTTCCGTCTTCCTTGGCAATACAAGTCTATACGAGGAAGCTTCTGATGAGAGTGTGGCTGTTATTCATTGGTGTCAATATAGAAAATTCAAGTGGGAGAGCATAGAGCACATTTCCAGCTGTAGGAACATGTATTTAAGGGCGTTTACAAGCAAAAAAAATCAGTTGAAAATCATTTCATAAATGAAAGCGGACCCAGTGTCAAGTATATAAATTTTAGGTTAACTACATCTATGCTAGGTAATATGCAAGTGTAATACAGTTATTTGCTGTGTTCTTTCTACTTTGTGATTCACAACAACATAACAAGGTTGCAGTCTGATCACTGGTGAAGAGGAGACTAAGGAAATGTTTCAGCATAAAAATTATACTTATACTGAAAAAAAAAACCTTTATAGCCAGTCCATAGACCATAGCCAAGCAAGATCATAATGGCTGGAGCTGGTGGGAAAAGGTAAGCCTTGGATTCCCAGCCAATGGTTCTGGCAAATTCACCTAAAAGCAGAGCTCCACCCACAAGGGGAAGCTCCGCTTGTTTGCCACATTTGGCACCTTTGGGGGGGGAGTGGGTACCTGGTTTTGACAGGTACCCGATCTCACTTCTGGCTCAGTTTGCCGTGGCGAACTGAGCCGGGAGATCAGCCCCCCACTCCTTCCCATGCAGCCATGGGACTCTACACAAGTTCCAGAAAACTACAGTCCATTCACAAACTGCAGCGTGCTTTGCACATGCACAGTAGGGAACTGACTGTGAAGCCGAGAGCCATTTCTCTTAGCCAAGGTGGCAGCACCAGCACCAGCACCAGAGAGCCGATTCAAGAAACGGCTTGAGTGAGGACACTGCTGGATGCCTGGACAGGTAACAGGGGCGGAACCCCTGTTTATGGGGGGATCCACTAGCAGCAATCACTTCCCTTCATTTTACCCCCAGCCACTCTGTGTGGGAGGTGGGAAAGAAAATAATTACTCTGAGTATGGGGAATTATGTGACTTACTCATTTTCCTCCCATGTGACACTTATGGCACTTGGTGATTAGACATTCAGCTCTGTCATATGGGGAAGAGACCCAGCCCAGAGAGTTCCCAGCCCTGTACAGTGTACTTTTTTCTTCACTTCTATCAAGGCACAGAGTTGAGGGCAAAGGGAAAGTAAGTTTTAGCTGCTGGTGAGGCTGATATTAAAGTAAATCTGTTGTTTTCTATGGTATTTAAGCCTTAAGCGGGCCATACATGTATAGACCTCTTTCACTCAGCCCACAGATACTTCCATCCAGCAGCATGGATGGATCAATCTCTTGTGCTGGACTATTGTATTCTGACAGCTGATGATGCTGGCTTTCAGAATACCCAAACATCACCTTTATTTAATTACATGCAGGCACTGATCAGCCAAAAACATACTCTTTGTTAAATCCTCTTCTGTCAAATCGAGCGGTTCCATAAGGGCCGTACACTGTTTGAATTTTAGGTGAGCCTGTAAGAATTGGCTGAAATTTGAGCAGCAGTGTCAATGTATGGCCAGTTTTATTTAGGTGGATGACATGGGCCTAAGAAAGCCAACACCCACCCACTAAAAGTATATTTAAGGGTAGACTTATGCCACGTACACACGGTCGGACTTTTCAGCTACAAAAGTCCAACAGCCCGTCCGACAGACTTTCGACAGACTTTCGACGGACTTTTGGCGGACTTCCAACAGACTTTCTAACGACTGGACTTGCCTACACACGATCACACAAAAGTCTGACGGATTCGTACGTGATGGCGTACACCGGACTAAAATAAGGAAGTTGATAGCCAGTAGCCAATAGCTGTCCTAGCGTCAGTTTTTGTCCGTCGGACTAGCATACAGACGAGCGGATTTCTGTGTCCGGCGGAGGTACGACTTAAAGATTTGAAGCATGTTCCAAATCTAAAGTCCGTCAGATTTGCGGCTGGAAAAGTCCGCTGAAAGTCCGGGGAAGCCCACACACGATCGGATTGTCCGCCGGACTTAGTCCGTCGGCCTTTTGTAGCCAAAAAGTCCAACCGTGTGTACGCGGCATTAGACTTATAGACTCTGAATAAAGCTAAATATATATTTTTTCTGCAAACTGTCATCCAAAAAGACACAGGTAAGTCTATTTTCACTTGTCTTTAATTTTTCATCACTGAAATGTAGACTTACTTGCAGTTCTTTAATATGTGTTTCAAATTTTGGAAATTCCTAATTAGGATCTGTACATTTTCTAGTTTCAGTACTATCTTGGAGGATCACAGAGCACTACGATTTCATCCCAACATATTCACTAAAAATTAGATGTTTCCATTTTGCCTTTAAAATAAATATAGCTATAACTGTGATAATATTGAATAACGTGGTAATAAATATTTACAGGGTGGATAAAATTCAATATTTTTTTTTAAATATCAAGAAAATCGGATTTTCTTTTATTTAAATCTGATTTTTTTTTTAAATTTAAATCAGATGATTTTTATTTAAATTGGATTTTTTTTTTTTTTTCGTTTCAATATTTTTATTGGTTTTCAAGAGAATAACACGGTATACCATTGCATGAGGCAGAGCAAACAATAAAGAGAAGGGATGTACAACAATATAGTATCATCTAACGGAGAACTGTAGACTAGAAATGTGAGCCGACAAGGAGTCTTACTGCGTTCTGGGAATGATGTAAAAAAGCGACTTATAAGCCAAGGGCCCAGTGGGTCTAGGGATAAAGACTTGCTACCTCCTCTCCCCACACCCCAAAAGGGATCAAACTGTGTAGGGGAAGAATGAGCTAACCCTCGTCCATCGGCTTATTTTTCAGTTAAAATCCCCAGGATTTTGGAGAAATCTGCCAAACCTCTATATGACCAAAGCTGATCGATATTGTCGTACTGCAAATGTCAATGCATGGCATAAAGGGGGATATGCCCCTCTATTGACTATAACAAAACAGGTGTCCACCTGCAGGACACTATAACAATGGGGCAAAGCCCACAAATGGGGAATGGGTAAGGGGAAAAAAAGGTGGGTAAGGAGGGGAAGAGAAAAGGTAGAGAAAAAAAGAGAAAGGGGGTGTGCTGTCTACCAGTCAGACCTTAAATAGAAATGTTATGGTTGAAGCGAGCTCCAGAAGTTGCCCACTCCCATGTAATTGGCCCAAGGTTCCCAAGTCTTTTCCGGAACTGGGCTGAGGTGTCCAATATGGAGCTCACCATCTTCTCTTGGGACATTATCCAAGATATTTTGCATTTCGCTGCTGCAATTGAGACCTTAGGAAGCTTCCAAGCTTTAGCTATGGTGAGTTTAGCGCCTAGTAATATGAAAAATATTAGTTTTTGAGAGAATTTCGGGACCTTGGGAATTAGCTGGTTAAGAAGCGCTGTCGAGGGAGACTTGGGAATGGTCAGATCCATGACTTTAGATATGATTTGGAAAATCTTGTTCCAGAAGCTTCTGATTTTGGGGCAGTCCCACCATATGTGCATCATGGTACCCCTCATATGGCACCCTCGGAAGCATAAAGGGGAAACTGATGGAAACATGGAGGAGAACCTGGAGGGGGTCATGTACCATCTGGTGATGACCTTCAGACTGGCTTCTATTAATGATATATTGAGGACACCCTTGAAGGATCTAAAGAATGCTCTGTGCCAGGAGTCCAGATCCCAAGATTCCTGCGTGTTCTCCTCCCATTCCAACATATATCGAGCTTTCCGACCATTCATAGCAAGCGACGAATAGATTATGGAGATCCCTCCCCTCTGCTCCAGGAGTTGTCCACATCATTGTTCGTAAGGGGTGAATTGAGGTGGCTCAGGTTTCGTATTCCAGATTGAGTGTAGAAAATGTGACAGTTGCTGAAATCTAAACCTCTCTGAATTGGGGAGGTCTAGATTCGTAATACAGTGGGTAAGGGAGACAAGTCCTGCGGAGGTGAAGTAGTGGCCGATCCGGTACATCCCCTTATCCAGCCACCACTGAAATGCTCTGATGTCAATGCCTGGACGAAATTCCGGATTATGGAAGATGTGTGCTAAGGGTTAAATCAGATTTTTTTTTTATTTAAATTGCATTTTTTTTTCTATCAAATTTTTTTTAATAAAATGCTTTTAGAGTAAAAATAAAGATAGTTTTATATTTAAGATACATTAATAATTTAGTTTATTTAGCATGAAATTGAGCTTAGCTGTAGCATGAGGCTCTATATTCTGCAATATTTACATTTTTGGTAAACTCATTCAATGAATCCAAACTCTACAAGCTGAGATAACATGCACTGGCAATGTTATTGTTTTAATTAAATAAAGGAATTTGAGTAGTTCTCCAACTATGTGTGATTAACCTATTAACCTAATATCGTTTCTCTTATTGCTGTTTTACTAACCTGGCAGCTTATTATTCTAAATAGGAAACCTTCACTTTGTTTGCAAATATTAAAGATTCTAACTACCAGCAAGAATGAGTCCTTACATTCAAAGAGCACCTGTCATTTCAGATCCATCATGGCAGCGCCTGTTAGCAGGGCATCCACTCACCTGCTGCCGCCACGTCCCTCACCTTGTTGTGTCACTGCCGTATCACCAGCTGTCCCATTAAAGTGAATGAGACTGTCGGTGAGTCAACAGCGGGTCAGAGGAGGAGGTGCTGTGGGACGGAGATGACAGTTACTCTTTAAAAATTATGATTTAAATCGAGTTGATTTAAATCAAGCCTTTTAACTAGTGATTTAAATCAGGATTTAAATCGACTTGATTTAAATCAAATCCACCCTGAATATTTACTTTAAAAAAAAATATTTTATTGCAAAGTTAATTCTTTTTTCAAAATAAGGGACTTTTCCAGGGATGATGATTTCTGGGTTCATTATACCTAACCTCCGAATTATGCCTGGAAATCCTGACATTTGGCAATCACGCTTTAATAGGAAGCCAATATTATGCTTTCAATTCCATGGCAAAACCTTTGTCTTTTCTGAAGAGTTTGTTGTAAGAGCAGACGTGCCAGCTAGTGTGTGAATTGTGGTTAATAAATTTACCTACTGTCTGAGCAGCTTCACACAGACACCACAGGAATCTCAGAATCAGGGCAGAAACATGTTGAAAGCAAATAAAGTCACATTATTCCACAGTGCTGAGGAAGAAAGCGGTTAGGTGCACAGACGCAAGTGCCCATTAAATGAACAAGCTTCCCATGTCAATCTTATTTGTTTCCCCCAAAATTAATCATCAAAGCTTAGCTGAGTCATTTCCAGAGGCTGTACTTGTTAACGTTCTTATTAGTAAAATGAAACTCGCAATTTACTTCCAAATGACTATTTGTTTTAATTAACTTTTTCTACCATATGGCGGGACAAGGCTAAGACACGTTAATTAATTTTAAACTGACAACTACACATTTAATCATGGACACTGCCAGAATTTAACACTTAAAAAAAAAAATTAAGTAGAAGCAAACTCTCACAATGGAATGTTTAGTTTCATAGATCACTATAAGTAGGACAGGATTGCGGTATTTTTTTCTGTTTATCCGGTTCCCGACCGGCTCACGCAGATATACTGCGGCAGAATGGCTCCCCTGGGCGAAATCCCATATGGGTATGTCCTTCCCTTTTTCGGCCACCGGAGGGCACCCACTGCACGGCAGGGGACCCGATGTGCATGGCCGGCGAGCACGATCGCCGCCAGCCATGTGCGATCGCATGTACGAGCACCAGCATGGGGATTTGTATGCGTAAACACACAAATCCCTGTGCTGCCAGGGAAGAGGAGCCAGGATTGTGGGATTATTTTCTGTTTATCTGGTTCCCGACTGGCTCATGCAGATATACTGCGGCAGAATGGCTCCCCTGGGCGAATTCCCGTACGGATATGTCCTTCCCTTTTTTGACCACCAGAGGGCACCCTTTGCACGGCGGGGGACCCGATGCGATTGCCGCTGGCCACGCGATATCGCGTGCACGAGCGCCAGCATGGGGATTTGTATGTGTAAACACACAAATCCCTGTGCTGCCAGGGAAGAAGAGCCATATCGTTTGTTCCTACTAAGTAGGAAAAACTATATGGGGCTCCTCTCCTAGTCAATCCCATCCCCATACAGTTAGAACACACTGAGGGAACACACAATTAACCCCTTGATCGTCCCCTAGTGTTAACCCCTTCCCTGTCAGTGACATTTACACAGCAATCAGTGCATTTTTATAGCACTGATCGCTGTCCGTCGCAATGTTGCAGTACCACTAAAAATCGTAGTTCACTGCCTTTACTAGTAAAAAAAAAAAAATATATAAAAAAGCCATAAATCTTTCCCATAGTTTGTAGACACTATAACTTTTGCGCAAACCATTCAATATATGCTTATTGTGATTTTTTTTAACCAAAAATATGTAGAAGAATATATATTGGCCTAAACCGATGAAGAAATTTGTTTGTTTGTTTTTAATTTGGGGGATATTTGTTATAGCAAAAAGTAAAATATATACAGTAGTTTTTTTTTCAAAATTCTCTATTTTTTTTGTTTATAGCGCAAAAAATAAAAAACGCAGAGGTGATCAATTACCCCTAAAAGAAAGCTCTAATTGTGGGGAAAAAAAGGACGCAAATTTTGTGTGGGTACAGCGTCAAATGACCGTGCAATTGTCAGTTAAAGTGACGCAGTGCCAAATTGTAAAAAGTGCTCTGGTCAGGACCGGGTAAAATCTTCTGGGGCTGAAGTGGTTAAAAAGTACAGTTTTCTTGAATTCTGCTCTTTGCACTTCCCGTGGACGTGTATGATCTATGAAGTCACGTTTTTATTACGGTAAACTTGGCAGAGCGCGCAGATGAACTGCCGTTGGCATGACTGCTCGTAGTCCAACTCAATAATATACATTGTTTGACTCTGCAATATGATTCATAATGACAAACTCTTTATAGTTTTATAACATCTACACTCACCAGCCATTTTATGAGGTACACTTGTTCAATTGCTTGGTAACACAAATTGCTAATCAGCCAATCTCATGGCAGCAACTCAATGCATTTAGGCATCTAGACATGGTGAGGACGACTTGCTGAAGCTCAAAACCGAGTATCACAACTGGGAAGAATGGGATTTGAGTGACTTTGAACGTGGCATGGTTGTTAGTGCCAGACGAGCTGGTCTGAGTATTTCAAAAACTGCTGATCGACTGGGATTTTCATGCACAACCATTTCTAGGGTTTACAGCGAATGGTTTAAAAAAGAGAAAATATCCAGTGAGTGGTAGTTGTGTGGACAAAAATATCTTGTTGATGTCAGAGGTCATAGGAGAATGGGCAGGCTATAACCCGGTTTTAACCTCCCGCTAGCGGCCAAAAAAGGGTTAAAACCGCCCGCAAAGCGCCAAGGGGGAAGGGGCGCTTTAGGAGCAGTAAATACACCGCTCCTACAGCGCTCCAAAGGCTTGAAGGACTTTTTTTACCGCCCTGCAAGCGCACCACTCCAGTGTGAAAGCCCTCAGGGCTTTCATACTGGAGTGCATTGAGCGGCTTTTTCGGGGCGCTTTGCAGGTGCTATTTTTAGCACTTTAGCGCCTGCAAAGCGCCTCAGTGTGAAAGGAGCCTTAGAGAAGATAAATAGGAAAGGAAAAGGAAAAGGAAAGAAAGTGGATTAGGAAAAAAAGAGAAAATAAAAGGAAGAGGATGATGGAAAAGAAAGGGAAGGAAGAGGATGAGGAAAAGACAGGAATAGAAAGGAAGGGGAGCTGAAAATGTAAAAAAGAGAATGAGGAAATGAAGAGGAGGAGAAAGGGTAAGGAAAAGAGAAAAGGAAATGATGACAAAGGAAAGAAAGAGGATGAAGAAAAGAACGGAAAAGGAAGGGACGAAAGAGGATGAGGAAAGGAATGGAAGAGAAAAAAAGAAAGGTAGAAGAAATAGAAAGGCAGGAAAAAATAGTGGTAAAGGGAAAGAAAAGGAAGAGGATGAGGAAAAGGAAAGAACGAGTAAGGGGAGGATGAATATGGGGAAAGGAAAGAAGGAAATGAATACAAAGTAAAAGAGGAAAAGGGAAGGAATAGAGAGAATGGGAAGAGGCAACGGAAAGCAAGACAAGGGAAATGAAAAGCAAGAGATGGAAGAGGATGAAGAAAGGGAGAAAAAAGGAAAGGAAGAAAATGAGATAAGAAAATAAAGAAGAAAAGAAAAAGAAAAGAAAAGGAAAAGGATAAAGAAAAGAAGGGAAAAGAAAGGAAAGAAGAAGGATGAGGATAGAAAAGAAGGAGTGGAATAGAAAGAAAGAAAAGAGGAAAAGGAAAGAAAGAGGATAGAGAAGAAAAGGAAGCGAAAACGTAAAGGGAGGATGAGGAAAGGAAGTAGAAGAGAAAAGCAAAGGAAAGTAAAGGCAAAGAAGAAAGGAACTGGTAACAGAAAAGGAAAGGGAAAAAGAAAAGAAAAGGAAGAAAAATGTACACAAATGCACACTCAATATAACCAAAGCTAAATGTATTTTTGTAAATGTACAACTTGCAAATATTACATAAACAGACACCATATTGTTTACATTCAAAAGTGAAGTATATCTATTTTTTACTTTGTCTGATATAGTTGCATAAGGTGTGTCCATACTGAACTGCCACATAACCACTGATTGCTTATATTAAACTTACAGTGGAAGTGGCTTTTCAGGAAGAATTTGTTGGGGCAGAGGAGGTACTTAGAAGGGCAAGGTGGCATGGGGTCTGAAGGACTTTGATGGCTGAGAAGATTATGTACTTTATTTCACAAATCTTCTGGCAGATGCGTTTTTCCATTTATCAGTTTCAAATATGCATTTAGCTTTTTGGCTGGAGTTGTCCTTCAGTTCCCGTGTGAGCACTATCTTCCTTTTCATTGTCCTGATAACTGCCTCTCGACATGTGGTCACACGGTTCAGAATGACAGATTTTAGGTATTGCTTAGTATAACCTTCTTTTGTTATTGAAATCATGTTTGGCTCATGTCGCATTAAACTTTGACACAAAGCCAGTGGTTCGATGCGAGGGAGTCAGATCTGTGTTTCTTTCAAATTTTGATTTCCCCAAACTGAAAAGGCAGCCAAAAACCCACAAAGGTGATCCAAGCTTCTTACAAGAGTTTTCCTTGGACTTTCTGCACAACTTTATCCACTAGTTTTAAATAAGAGATTTACAGCGAGAGAGCCATAAAACAACTACGGCAAGGACAACCAGGAAAGGAAATGGCAGGAAAGTCTAACTCTGAACCCTCCCCCCCCTGCTCTCTTCTCCCCCACATAAAAGCCCCCCCCCCAATTATTATTATTATTATCATTAATATTACAGGTACTTATATAGTGCTATCAATTTACGCAGCACTTTACATATATACCAGTATTATACATTCACACCAGTCCCTGACCTCAAGGAGCTTACATTCTAAGATCCCTAATGTGTTTTTTGCTTTTTTTATATTTACCTTTCCAGATGTGAAGAGGAAAGGTGAGTATTTCATGTCTAAAAAGGGCCCTGTATTTTAACCTGTACTGTATTGCATTGTATTTTAACAACAGCATCCCTTTAAATTAATCATCCAGACCGTGCAAAGAGCTCACAGTTTAAAACCCTTACTTTAGGCCTAATTATGTAGTCACAATTTTAATGGAAGTTATTATTAATCCTATCAGTATGTATTCATTTTTATGAAAACAAAGGGACAACATGCGGCAATATCCTTGGTAATAACCTCATCACTTTAAGGCAAGTGTTAAACCATTCTGCTGTCTTTATCATGCTACAATAACCCATAATGCCTATGCAATTAAAAGCTTCCAGTTAAGGTTCACCTCCACTCACTTTTTTTAGCTTTGGATGGAGTAGGGAATGTTAGAACCACATCAGATATTTATTGCTGTTGAAGTCCTCAGTGGGCAGATGTTCTCTCGCTTCTTCTCCTAGCCACTGGGTGCAAAGTAAAATTGGCCAAACACTAGTAGATTTTTAGCATGAACGTTCATACGAACATTCATACAAAAATTCTCCATACATTCGTTGATTTCACAAACATTGTTCAAAGTACTTCAAAATTTTCTTTAATTTTAACATTCGATTTTGAAATGAATGGACTTACCCAGACCACATTCACTTTTAGAGAGTTGTTCTTTTGAGAACAATTTTCACATCTACTCATTTAAATTTATACATTTTAATTATTGATTTTTGTGCAATAAAATTGTATTATTATTATTATTATTATTATTATTATTATTATTATTATTATGTTACAATTAGTAGTGTGACCTACATCCTGCCTTTTTTCTTATTTTTGGAATAATACTACATCCTATCTCCCAACTTTGTGAACTGGGAAAGAGGGACACATTATAGCACCAAGTAAGGGAATGCCCCTGCCGCACCTCTAGTTACACAGACTATAAGGGTTCATTGGTATAAAATATTTTTATCACTTATTTTTCTTTAAAAATAGCAAATGGAATAATTTAAAGGTTAGACACAACACTTTTGTAGTTAAATAATTCATTTTATATAGAGATCAGGCCAAAAAAGAAAAAGAAAGAGGGACAGTTGAATTTGGTTCCAGAAGAAAAACAGTCCCTCCAAATAAGGGAGAGTTGGGAGCTATGGCTACATTAGGATGAGGGCGGCACATGGAGTGATGTGTTACTGTTGGAAGGCAACATAGTCTAATGTCATATTTCTGGAGTTTCTCTGTCAATGTTACTTTGTTTATTGCATTTATTGGTAACAGTGTTTTGGGTATTATCCAGAGTTTAAACTGGATCTGGCATAGATCCGTTACATATCTGTTTTCTATTCCTTAAGATCAGCCATGCTGATACTTGCAGTTCCATGGTTTTAAAAGGTCTGATGTTCTTCCTGGTTGATGCTAGGTCTGGAATGTAGCAAGTTGTACATCAAAGCTTTGTAGCATATCAGAATCTGCATCTGAACGCTTGGCTCCGGAACGTCTGTTGCTGACCATACACTGCAAGTAATCTTCAAAGAAAGCCATGGCTGCCAGGATGTTTGATGACGGTGGGTGACAAATATAAAAGGATTAACAGGCACCCAGAGATGATACATGGGCAATGCTGCCCCTAGAGGCCAATACAGCAGGACTGACAGTAATATAAAAGAACTACCTCTTGGCAATATCTCATTGGACAGGAGGATAGTGGGGGTGGTTACGAATGGGTTTGGTTGAATGTGTAAAAAGGGCAATTCGTCCCTTTTTCACTGTTGGTTCAAGCCTGGTGGCTGCCTGAGCCACATGGCTATCTTTCTTTACCATCTGAGCCTAGCCTGATGATACAAAGCCTTGTGGAGAGCTTTGTGATAAGTATCTTTGATATTCTTGTAGTATGTTTTCTATTGGTATATGTTTGTAATATTTTTCCTTAGTATTTTATGGTAGCGTATTCCTATTCTCTTGGGAAATAAATAAGACTTTGTTTTATTAAGCCGTGTTTGTTTCATAGCTAACCATGTATTATTGTGATATTAACAGTAACATGTGATCAGCGTTTTAATAGACTAGCTAACTAGGGGAATAGACAAGTTAATTCATAGGTGCAATAGATATAGGGAATAACCACCCCTGAATAATAGTTATTTGCACCAATTACTTCAGTTACATATACATTGTAATTGTACTTCTCTTCTGTCTAAAGAAAGCAGAGTCAGTGAATGGTTGGGGTGAACGTCTACACTACTCCTAGCTTCGCAATCCCCCTTAAAATTTCTTGTGTGTGAATATTAAATGATGATCAAATAATTTTGTATTATTTATTGTAACACAACATTAATAAATGTAATAATAAAATAAATCATAAAATATTATTTTGGAATCCTGAAATAACAGTAATAAAAAGCTAACATCTGTGTGTTCTTTATCAGGACAAGGAGTCTAAATAATATCTACTGAGGAATTTCCTTTCATCTGTCCTAAAATCTGTTTATTTCTTTGTCTCTATCACATGGGTCTTGCCAAAAAACAACACTTCCAAGATACTAATCTGCGAGACAGAAAAAAGCCAGAGACTATTTTCTTACTTTTAGCTGAAGAGCTTCCCTTCACTATCAGATCCGGGATATTTTTTCTTGTGTGTTATTGTATAATTAACTCTATCACACCAGTAGCTGTGAGATTTACTGCACTTCCGCATAGCAAAACAAAATCAGGTCAGCTGCATAAAGCAGCTCTGTCCCTAGATATGTTTTTAAAATAAGACCAGCATGTAAAGAAAAGGGTTAATATCTGCCGCAATCTAGTTTACAAGCTGGTCTTATATTAAAACATTTTCAAATAGCAACTTTAAAGAGGAAGTAAACCCTGGTGGGTGTTACTTCCTCTTTGTTTCCCTGCAAAGGTAAAGCATAATGGGCTACTATGCATCGCATAGTAGCCCATTATGTGTCACTTACCTGACACAGGAGCCTGCGATGTCACTGCTGTCCCCTCTTCCCCGAAGCGTCCATCTTCTTTCCGACATGATCGTCGTTAGAAACGGCATGCTCAGTGCGCCTGCACGCTGTTGTCTACGGCGCATGCGCCATAGACATCGGCGCCTGCCTTTTGGAAATATCTCCTAAACCATGTAAGTTTAGGAGATATTTCTTGCACCTACAGGTAAGCCTTAATCTAGGCTTACCTGTAGGTAAAAGTGGTCTGTAAGGGTTTACAACCACTTTAAGGGCCGGTGTCAATTGGCGTTTGTTCGATCCAAGAGTGTTTTGTCTAGGGGAATGTTAAACCCTCTTAAAGCAGTCAAATGCAGGTCAGAAGGAGATCAACTGCAGGTCAAATCCACCTGTTAATGAATTCTGAATGATTATAGAGGTGTCTGAAAGGTATAGTTCACCTATACCAAAAAACCTGTCTATGCAGGTAAGGGGCAATTAAAAACAAACTGTATAGCTTTAACCTAATTTAAATATTGTGCTTACTATAGGTGTAGGCCATTTGGATCCCTAATCAAGCCTGCCTGAAAAACTCCCAGAGATCAAATGACTCTGTCCTGGCTTGTTGCTAGGATGTTGCTAAGAGACTCCCAGCTGTTACTGTTACCTCCACCATCACAGGAGTGCACTCTCAGATACTGAGCTTAGAGTTACTGCATCAGGAGAGAGGGTCTAAATTAGAGAAAGTGCTCACTCCTGTGATGGGATTTTGGTAAAGGTGAACCATGCCTTTTACCTAATGCCATTGACACAAGCCCAAAGCCCTGACAAGCTGAAATATGGGTTTTCAGGATCTTCTCTTCTTAGACCAGAACACTGTAGGGCACTGAAAATGCATTACTAGCAGCCCAGATACAACTCATTGGCACTGCTGCTGCCAGGAACCCAAATGCCATCTGCATACAATCGCTCCTTGATACACCAGCCTTGCTCATGCTGACAGCTCAGACTCATAGACTCATTGATAGTGATATCATAATAGGTGACTTATTGAAGATCTGTGCTTTTTTTTCTTCAGTAAACATCTAATAAATACATCATGCAATTCATTATTTTTTTCCTATGAACAGACCAGATACATTTACTAATAAACGATCTGAATCTGTGCTCCGGGTAAATGGCGGAGGGAAATGTGACACATTATGGCTACACCAGCCCTCAAAAATTACACTTGCCTGCTCACATTTTGCGAGTGAATTTTGAGGGTTGGTGAGCTATGGCTGCCTGGGAGCGGGGGGCCAGCACCGCCAGCAGTCGGGTTGTATGGGGGCCGTTCTCCCAGCGATCGGAGGGGAAGAGAGAGGAGAGCCACCGACCGGATGATCAGAGTGCCGGGAACATAACAGCTTTAATTTCAATAGCTGTGTGGTCCCCGCCTCTCGCCGTCACATACAGCCCCTCCTTTTTGTCCGGGCACTTTGATAGACAGATCCCCCGTCCAATCCTGGTAAACCTTGAGGCCTGGCTAGTAGCTCAGGACTTGAAATTTTGAGCTCTGGGCTACACCATATTTTGCTGTGAACAAGCTGCCCCTCTTTTCAGAAGCTATGGCCTAAAATATTCAGAATATTCAGCACCTAGCATTTTTTGATGTGTCAGAGGCCCGCATTCCCCTGCTGTGTATGATGTTCCATCTGCTGGTTCATAGTAGGGGCATAGAGGCAGGTGGTAAGAACCACATCATGCAGTGTGGGACCAGGCATCTGGCAAACTCAAAAGTGTGCTAAATGTGAAGAGCTCCTAAAGAAAGCAAAGTAAAAGCTCACCATCTGCCTGAGAGCTGAGCATCAAGAGTCTTTTATTGCAGGCTACTTTTTTTAGCATTTCTCTTTTTCAAGAGACCCAGTCACTTTAATTACCAGTCTATCCTCCTAGTGCCCAAACTGCAGCCCAAGGGCAGCATTTGGCCCTTTGGTATATGATGTGCGGTCATCAACCCTCGGCAATTTGTAGTGGGAACATTGATCAGGGTAATAGCATTGTTCTCTTTTAGCCTAACATAACATGTTTCATAATGTCTTCTGCAGCATATCCCCAGCCAAAAATGTTTCATGTCCATACTCTCTGACCCTCATTTCTGACCTATTAGGTCTGCAGTTTCTGACAGTCAACTCAAGCATTACATACATAGCTCCTAACTGTCCCTGATTTCGAGGGACTGTCCCTGATTTGTAAGAAGGTCCCTTTGTCCCTCTTTCCTCTTAATTTGTCCCTCATTTTGGTCTGATCTATATAGTTGTATATAAAATGCAATTTTTATGTTTCACAAAGTGTTTCCCAGTGCTAAACCTTTCATCCAATTTCTAAATTGCTGCAATTGTAAACATCAACAGCCAATATAAAGGAATAGTAGTGCTAAAAAAAAAAAAAAAGCACTTGTGGGTTTACCTAATTTTTTTTTTTTTTATAATTCTTCTTTAAGGGGGCGTTGCAGGGGGTGTGTCCTATGTCTACATTCTTTTGCTATAGGCGTCCCTCATTCCCATCTGAAAAAGTTGGGAGGTATGTTACATATCTTGAACATTATGTGCAGCGCTTTGGTGATGTCAGGGGCTGCGTTTGAGGCCTCTTTAGCTAGTACGTTGACAACCACTGGTCTACCCCAAGGATCAGCTTTATCACAGAACAGCAGAATGTAAACTTGTAGACTGTAGGCCATGCTGCTAAAAAGAAGAATTATCATCAATAAAGGAGAACTATCTTATTAGCATTTTTCTGGAGGCTGCAGGAACCTATATTTCCCAGTGAAAATGAAATATAAATTGAAATGGACCTTAACTCAAACAGAAGATTTAGAATTGCTAATTTTGCCTAAGCATTACCCCAAAGAATTATTTTTTGTCTTAAAATCCTTTGGAAAAATAATGCCATGTACACACGAGCAGAATGTCCGACAGAAAAAGTCCGACGGGAGCTTTTCATCATATATTCCGACCGTGTGTATGCCCCATTGGACTTTTTACGTCGAAAATTCTGACGAACCTAGAAAGAGAACATGTTCTAAATTTTTCCGATGGAACCAATTCCTATCGGGAAAACCGCTCGTCTGTATGCTGTTCCGACGTACCAAAAACTACGCATACTCTGAAGCAAGTATGAGACGGAAGCTATTGGCTACTGGCTATGGAAATTCCGTTTTCTAGTCCCGTCGTACGTGTTGTAAGTCACCGCGTTCTGGACGGTCGGAATTTGGTGTGACTGTGTGTATGCAAGACAGCTTGAGTGGAATTCCGTCGGAAAAACCTTCAGAGTTTATTCCAACGGGAAAACCAGTCGTGTGTACAGGGCATTACAGTTCTTTGGGTGTCCAGTGGCTACATCCTCATAGCTATCTTTTTGCACTGCTGCCTCTAACTACTAGTTTCTAGAGATTTGGATTAAGATTTTGTGATATAAGTACTGTGCTGCTCACTGTTCTCCTTGCTGGAGGGAAAGCTATTGTGTGATAATTTCCTTGCTTCTGCTAATTCCAGTCCTGCACCTCTTCTGCTGCTTCTTAATTCCCCACTGGTCATTGGCGCACAGCTCTAAAATGAGGATTCAAAACCCTACCTTTACCAAGAGGGTCACTTCCACACAGAAACACAATGCAGAATAAACGATGGCAAGGATGAATTTGGGAAAAGATCAGTTGCAGGGTGGCTAAACCCACAAGTGTTTTATTTATCAGTACTATTCCTCTATATTGGCTTTTGGAATTTCAGAAGCAGCAATTTAGAAACTGGACAAAAGGTTTAGCATTGTAAAACGCTTTTGGATAGATGAATCGTGCATTTTATATACAGTCATATAAATCAGACCAAAAATGAGGGACAAATGAGGAGGAAAGAAGGACTTTGCTTAAAATAAGGGACAGTCCCTCAAAATCAGGGACAGTTGGGGCGCTATGATACTAGTAACTAGTCTGTTTGTGATCCTCCATCTAGTGAATGAACCTAGAAGCCAGAAGTGTTTTCTCACTTCTTTTTTCAGCAGTGCCACATAGGCCAGGGAAGAAGCTACTCAAGCTCAATCCCTGCTTGATTAGCTCTAATCGAGTGCAGGTAAGAAATTAAGTGTCAATTAGACCTCTAATGTATCATTAAATGAATGCATGAATTAACAGAGCTGGCAGAATATTGAACATCAACTTAATAATGTGCTCAAAAGATATTGGCCGTGACAATATTATTAAGATATATACTTATATAATGAATAAAGTGCTACGTGCTCCAAATTCAAGTGCTTTGTGGTTCAGGATAAGGTGTTTCAAGTGCCACACTCCCCTCTTGTGACCCCACTCAGCAGAGTTAATGGACCCTCAGCTTTGCAGTCTAGGGATCAATAAGGCTGTGATCTAAAAGATCTGATGTATATAAACTGGAGAGAATCTGTCACTTTTATTGTGCTATGTTGTCAGCTCCCAAAGCAATAACGTTAAATAAATAATTAGTTTAAAATATGAGTACACCCTCATACAAATGTAAACGCAGCCATCGGGTACACCTACATAAGAAAATGAGAATTTTACTACAAATATTGGGAATGGGAGCAATAATTCTATGTCCATCATGGTATGGTCCATCATATGGTTAAGTCTAAACTGAAAGTCTTTTAACCACTTTTTGCAATACGGCACTGCGTTATTTAACTGACAATTGCGCAGTCGTGTGACAATGTATCCAAAAATATTGATGCCCTTTTTATCCCACAAATAGAGCTTTCTTTTGATGGTATTTGATCACCTCTGTGGTTTTTATTTGTCGTACTATAAACAAAAAAAGAGCGACAATTTTGAAAAAAAAACAAAAAAAACAAGATCTTTTACTTTCTGTTATAAAACACACCCAATAAAAAAATGTAAAAAAATGTAATTTCTTCATTAGGCCAATATGAATTCTGCTACATATTTTTGGTTAAAAAAAAATCCCAATAAGCGCATATTGATTGGTTTGCGCAAAAGTTATAGCGTCTACAAAAAGATGGGATATATTTATGGATTATTTATTTATATATTTCTGCTAGTAATGGCGGTGATCAGCGACTTATAGTTACACAAATACAGTGATCAGTGCTAAAAAATATGCACTGTCACTGTACTAATGACACTGGCAGGGAAGGGGTTAACATCAGGGGCGATCAAAGGGTTAAATGGGTCCTCAGGGAGTGCTTTCTTACTGTGTTGTGGGGGGTGCTAGTCCTGTGAGAAGACAGAGATCCATGTTCCTGCTTAGCAGACACACAGGATCTCTGTCTTCCCTTGCCACAGAACGACAATCTGCCTTGTTTACATTGACAGACCGCAGTTCTGCCTCTGCCGAGAACGATTGGCGAGTCCCGGGAAACATGGGATCCACCGGACCCACTGTTTGGCTCCCACTGTGTCCAATCACAGCGAGAGCTGGTCACAGATGGCATCGCAAACCCAGAAGAGTTGCTCATATACAGGTACGTGATTTCGCCTTTAGGAGCCGCCGCTCCGCAGTAAATGTATGTGGGGGGGTTGGCAACAGGTTAAAGCATCAGCCTTTGACAATTTGGAGAAGAAATATTGCAGCTCAAAGGCTCCAGACCTGTTGAAGACACTCGCCCTATACAATCTTGCAGGTGCTGGCTCTGCTCAAATTAGGAAGGAAGGAAAAATCCTGGACGGCTCCACATTGCTGAAGGCATCTTTATTGAAAGATTAAAATCCAAAAACAGTCATATCTGAAGCATAGAAAACAGGGAAGAACAGCTAACGCGTTTCACATCACAAACAGATGCTTAGTCATAGCTGTGACTAAGCATCTGTTTGTGATGTGAAACGCGTTAGCTGTTCTTCCCTGTTTTCTATGCTTCAGATATGATTGTTTTTGGATTTTAATCTTTCAATAAAGATGGCTTCAGCGGTGTGCGGCCGTCCAGGATTGTTCCTTCCTTTGACAGTTTGGAGTTTTGACATTTGTCACTGTTTCCTAGGTGTGCACAATTTTACCTTTTATATTTTATAAAACGTTTAATGTTATTTATACTGAAACTATGGGATTAATAACCAGCTGCACTAATATTGTGTGGCATATAATCGATGAAATGGTTACATCCAGATTACTGCAATAGTTCACAGTAGATATTTGATAAACTAAGTCAGAACCAAATGACTAAAATAAAGCCTTTAGTTTGGACTAGCTACCATTTCATGTTTTTGCTTTGTCATTTTTACTTTTGGAATGTGTTCTGTTTGTTTGTGCTGTTTCACATTGGTCATTCTGTCCCCGTTCTTGGCACCTTTCTAAATCATCTATCTTCCCTTACTGTTAAAAATGTCGCCACTGGAGGGAATTACATAAGGCTCTGCCAATCCCGCAAGTGTTGCAGTGGTTACATTCGAGTTTTCAAGCCATTTTCTGCATTCCTGCCTGAGCACAAACAACACTTGCAAATATTTTCTTTGGTGACCACAAATCCATCTGCAATATTTCAAAAGGCTGGAGCTAAAAATAAGCGGACTTTGTAATGTTTGGCAAATAACATATCTCATCTGAAACACCAAGGGACCTTAGCAGTATCATAATATTGATTGTTTTACTCGTTTATCCCCATGTATTCTATTGGAAAGTAAAGAGCCCTCTCTGGACACTTTGAAAAGTATATGTATGTACAACATCTAGTTAGAAAAACCAAGGAGTAACTTGTCATGTTGTGTAATAAATGTAGTAGAGTACTTCTATTTCCTGCAAACCTCAGAGTTATTGAATTTATTCATTAGAGCCAACCAGATCTCAGTTTCTTAAATGATACTGTATGTAAACCCTCACGATGTAAAACAACCTATTCAGTTTAATATAGAAATGAAAGGCACAACATTCAACTTGGCGTTGAGTTATTCACTTTACGGTCAACAGTGAGGACAAGGGGGCACTCTTCTAGAAGAAAAGAGATTTCATCTCCAAATACAGAAAGGTTTCTTCACAGTAATGCCCTGTACACATGGTCGGACTTTGTTCGGACATTCCGACAACAAAATCCTAGGATTTTTTCTGACGGATGTTGGTTCAAACTTGTCTTGCATACACACGGTCACACAAAGTTGTCGGAAAATCCGATCGTTCTGAACGTGGTGACGTAAAACACGTACGTCGGGACTATAAACGGGGCAGTGGCCAATAGCTTTCATCTCTTTATTTATTCTGAGCATACGTGGCACTTTGTCCGTCGGATTTGTGTACACACGATCGGAATTTCCGACAACGGATTTTGTTGTCGGAAAATTTTATAGCCTGCTCTCAAACTTTGTGTGTCGGAAAATCCGATGGAAAATGTGTGATGGAGCCTACACACGGTCGGAATTTCCAACAACAAGGTCCTATCACACATTTTCCGTCTGAAAATCCGACCGTGTGTATGGGGCATAAAAGCTGTGAAAATGTGGAATATATTCCGTCCAGAGGTTGTTCTGGCCAGCTCAGTAGATTGCTTTAAAGGGGTTGTAAAGGTAAAAGTTTTTCTCACCTTAATGGGATTGTATGATATTTTTTATTTTATTTATTTATTTATTTTTTATGGTTGAACTGGACGGTCTTTTTTCGACCTGACTATGTAGCTATGTAACATTTGTGTATATTTTATAAAAACATTATAAATACTTTTTCCCCCCTTTTTTTATAAGTGATCACATACCCTCTATTCTCAGCTGCATAAGGAGCTCAGAGGACTGGGGGAGGAGAAATATCAGCCCACTGATCTTCTCAGTGAATGACGGTGCGGGACAAGTCTGATCATTGGAGGAGAGCAGGATGTGATCCCAGCACAGCCAGAAAACTGACCAAGCTGAGATAGATGTTCTCCCATGCCTAGTGTAGTCAGTTTTTAAAAGCAAAGCAGAGGGATTGGCAGGAACCTCATGGATTTCAAACAAAGGAAGCAATACAAAAAGAACTGGATGCTTTTTCATACAAGCACATGGTACACCAGGCACGTATCAGGAATAAGAAATGTTGGGTTTACATATTCTTCACATCACCAATAGAAGATTTCTGCTTACTAGATATGGGAGTCTGCACTTTGTACATTCTTTTGAAGGACCATAATACATAAATTACAACCTGAATTATGTAAAAAATGTTATGTAGATAAACATATGAATACATTTGGTATGTGAATAAACACATAATACTTTCACATTAGCAGAACAAAGGATCCTAGTATAGTGGGGATTATATCTTTACATATTAAGCAGACTTCCAGCTGTCATTTAGAGAAAAAAAAGGAAATTTTAGTGACTGCATTAACATCTACGTTAACTATGTCCTCACATTCTGACACCAAAAAAATTCTTGCTGTAATTGAACTTCCTATTATTCTTCTTTGGAGTGCATCCCCCATATATTTCTGTGGAAGATCCAAAAGGTGAGCATTGGAAAATAATTCTGGGACTGCATAATGAAAAAAAAAAAAGCCTACTCTAGATTTAAATAATTCATAGGGGCCAAGATGGCCCAGAAGAACTATTCCCTTTACTACATGCTGTGCTGCTGTCATTGCTGTATAGACTCTATGTAGCATCATTGGCTGCATGCAGTATGCAGAGCCGTGTTCTTGCAGCAGTACAGGGACTTCCCTTGTGCTGCGAAAACAAAACTGAGTCGAGTGCTTTTCAGCCATTCACATGAATTCTTGTATTTTTATCAATGAATACATGGCTTCCTCTGAATGGCTGAGCTAGAGAGGATAGCAGATGATGATGTCACAACTTCAGCCATTCAGAAGAAGCCTTGGTAAAATTCAAAGATTCCTGTGCAGTGCTCAGCCCATCTCGATTTTGTGCCAGCAGCAGATGGGATGTCCACTTGGGATGGGAACCACTGAGCTGCATTCTCTATGTAGGTAATACTACCTACCGTTTATACAGCACTGACAGTAGCTGCAGAAAGTAGTAAAGGAAGTAGTTTGTATGGGCTAGCTTGCCCCAAATGCACTTCTTAAAGTGATAGCAAAGCTGGAGTTAGGTTTTAATTATTTTTATGCACATTTCATATTTATTATAAAATATAGCGTTTGATTCCATTTACTAGGTCTATGGAGCTTCCAGTTCCCAGAGTCTGTATGGTTTGGGGAGGCATGAACTTCGAATCAGAAACAAGACCCCTCCACGGATCCCCCAAGCATACGTTCCCCAAACAGTAGTGTTCCCTTAAATGCCAGGGCCCATAGTCGGTGGGTAAGAGGCTTGCTCCTAGTCCTCTCCAAAAGCCTCTGTCCTGGTGAAGTCTGTCACACCCCCCCCAACTTTATGAGATGGGAAAGAGGGACATACCATAGTACAAACTACAAACTTTACGTGGATCATGAAGAATTAAAGCACAAGTGGCGTTTCCATTTACCTGGCTTTTCAATATCACAAATGCAATAATTCAGAAGTTGGATGTAATACAAAGACATTTGGTTACAAATGGGGAACAGTTGGGGGGTACAATCATGGTCAAAAATATTGGCACCCCTGCATTTCTGTCAGATAATGCACCACTTCACCCAGAAAATTGTTGCAATTACAAATCTTTAGGGCATTCACACGTTTATTTATTTTTTGTTTGTATTGGTATGACACAAAAAAGTGGAGAAACAAAAACCCAAATGACACATTCCATGCAAAACTCCAAAAATGGACTGGACAAAATTATTGGCACCTTCTAAAAATTGTAAGAAATAATTGCATTCCAAGTTTGTGATGATCCTGTACTTTGTAATTAAACTCACCTGTATCAATTAACAGGTGCTGACAAAATAGAAATCATACTGGCAACCAGTTAAAATGGTATAAAATTGACTTAACCTTTCTGTTGTGTCTCTCTGTGTGCGTGCCACATGGAGCATGGAGAAGAGAAAGAGCAGCAAAGAATTGTCTGAGGATTTCAGAACAAAAAAAGGGGAAAAACATGGACAATCTCAAGGTTACAAGTCCATCTCCAGAGATCTTAATGTTCCTGTGTCCACTGTACACAACATTGTCAAGAAGTTTACATCTCATAGCACTGTAGCTAATCTCCCTGGACTTGGAAGAAAGAGAAGAACTGATCAAAGATTGCAACAAAGGATTGATCGAATGGAACCTTGATCAACTTCCAGACAAATTCAAGCTTCATCTTCATGGTACAACTGTGTCAGCTCGCACTATACGTCGCCATCTGAATGAAAAGGGACGCTGTGCTAGGAGACCCAGGAGGACCCCACTGCTGACACAAAAACATAAAAAAGCCAGTATGTTTGCCAAAACCTGAGGAGTTTGCCAAAACCTGAGGAAGCCAAAATCCTTCTGGGAGAATGTGCTGTGGTAAGGCGAAACAAAATGACAGCTTTTTGGTAAAGCCTATGGTTTTACTGTTTTCGGAAAAAGAAAAGAGGCCTTTAAAGAAAAGAATACAGTCCCTACAGTCAAACATAGTTGAGCTTCACTAATATATTCGGGTTGCTTTCCTGCTTCAGGCACTGGATGTACATATGCAATTCTGAAATCTGAAGACTACCAAAGAATTCTGGGGTGCAATGTAGGGGCCCAGTGTCAGAAAGTTGGGTCTCCTACAGAGGTCATGGGTCTTACAGCAAGACAATGACCCATAGCACACATCAAAAAGAACCCGGAAATATAATGGGGCGTACACATGGTCGGACTTTTCGGCTACAAAAGTCCGACAGCCCGTCCGACAAACTTTCGACGGACTTTTGGCGGACTTGCGGCAGACTTTCTAACGAATGGACTTGCCTACATATGATCACACAAAAGTCCGACGGATTCGTACGTGATGACGTACACCAGACTAAAATAAGGAAGTTGATAGCCAGTAGCCAATAGCTGCCCTAGCGTGGGTTTTTGTCCGTCGGACTAGCATACAGACGAGCGGATTTCTGGGTCTGGCGGAGTTACGACGTAAAGATTTGAAGCATGTTCCAAATCTAAAATCAGTCAGATTTGCGACTGGAAAAGTCCGCTGAAAGTCCGGGGAAGCCCACACACGATTGGATTGTCCGCCGGATTTGGTCCGTCGGCGTCCGTCGGACTTTTATAGCCGAAAAGTCCAACCATGTGTACGCCCCATAAAAGATCTAAGTCCCATAGAGCACTTGTGGAGAGATCTTAAAACAGCAGTTGGGAGAAGTGCAAGAAACTCATTGATGATTACAGGAAGCCATTGATTTCAGTTATTTTTTCCAAGGGGTGTGCTACCAAATTTTAAATTAAGGGTGCCATAAATTTTTTCTAGTCCGTTTTTGGAGTTTTGCGTGAAATGTGTCAGATTTGGCTTTTTGTTTCTCAATTTTTTGTGTCACACCAATACAAACAAAAGAAATAAACGTGAGAATGCCTAAACATTTGTAATTGTAATAATTCTCTGGGTGAAGTGATGCATTATCTGACAGAAATTCAGGGGTGCCAATATTTTTGGCAATGACTGTATGTAGTTCACTTCAAGAATTTAATGAAACTTATCAAGAGCAAAACTCATATTTCTGAATGGCATCCTGATAAGAACGCATGGTGTACAAGAGAGAGATCATCCAGAAGCTTATAAATTTAAAGGTGAACTCCAGACTGGTGTAAAATGCGAGAGTTAAATGCTTGTTTTGTCTAAGCAAAATGCTTCCCTTATTCCTCACTTTCCCAGTACTTGGCACCCTCTTCCACTCCAGAAGAGGCACCCTCTTCCACTCCTCTTCCATGTTTCCAGAATGTCGGTGTCCTCATGTGCAATGTGGGTCTACCAATCGTGCATTGCACACTATGACATTGAGGAGCTGCATCCGATCAAGCACCAAAGAGGAGCCAGTGGTATAGAGACGAGGCAGCCTGTGGGAGCATAAAATAAGGGAAGTATTTATCTTATTTATTACCCGACAGGACTAAACAAACATTTAACCCTTGCAGTAAGGTGGATAGGGAAAGGGAGGGCACTCCATGGTTATATTTTACTTTAACCTGGAGTTCAGCTTTAATTGTTCTTCAGTTGATTGAAAATGACTCAAACAGAAAAAAAAAATGTTCACAGCTAATATCAATGACAAGCTTTGAACATAAACCATGGCTTTTCTGCTTTATTTAAAAAGGCACAAGTGTGCTCGATCCATTAAATCGGTGGACATTGTACTATCTGGCTCTGTGATGTGAACTGGCTGGATACAAATCACTAATTGTTTCTGCAGAAAGCATTTATATCCTGCAATTGCTCAAAATATGTTAGAGATTTACGAGGGTCATTGGCAGGTTTATTGGCAGTCATGTTGTGTTGTATCTATAGTTCCATCAAACATTACTTGGAAATATCATTGATATAAATTGTGGTAGCAGAGCAGAGATTAATGTGCCCAATACTGAAAGCAAAAAAAATATAACTTTAATTACAGAGAATGGCCTGCAAATTCACTCCCTTCAAAAAAAAGGAAAAACAACCCTCTCTTGGACTGATTATAGTATCCATGAATTTGTTATTTATTACTTTTACTAACATGCCTGTAATTCATAAAAGAAGTCAGGCAAAAAAAATAAAAACTAAGATACAAATTACCATAATATTCGCGAAGACATGAGCTATACACAATTCAAAGGAGGTATACTCCAGTGAGGATTAAAGAAGTCTGTACTAAGGAAGTAAGACTGCCAATGCTGACTGATTCCTTTTAAATACCAGTTCCTTGGCTGGAACTCCGATCCAATCGTTTCATTGCATTGCAAGCAGCAAACTCAGAAAAAGTATGCAGATAAAGACTTTCAGAAGGATATTAGTGGTGGCCGTTTCCAGCACAACTTTCCCTTCTACTGGCTGTTCTACAGTGGCAGTTCCAAGTAGAGATGAACACGTCGAAAAAATGTATTTTGTTTTGGATTCATTTGTTAAGTTACTCATATTGCTTCATCATATTCGATCTGTTAGAATGATTCGTTTTTCGGAATTCATTTCATGTATTCAAATTAGTTTCTTATATTTGGATTCATTATGTATATCAATTTGTATTTTTCGGAAGTTCTTTCGGAAGATTGGCTATATTTGTTTAATGTGTTAAGTCGTTATTTTGGGAGATTACATATTCATTGTGTTTGGGTTGGATACAGGTGGATCCATCAAAAGCTCTGAATCATAACATAATGAATGGAACAAAAATAATTTCAAATTCATTCATTATATTATGATTCAGAGATTCTGATGGATCCACCTCCACGCAACCCAAACACAATGAGTAGGAACCACTATCTTATTTCACTTTTATATCGTACTGTATTTATTGCAATATGTTTCCATTTCATATGGAGTGGATTTTTTATAATAACCAGAAATGTTAATGCAATATAAAAACATCATTTATCTGAATTAATATGAATTATTCACTATGTTTTTATGTTATTTCAGATACTTCAAACATTAAAAAAAGGTCTGAATGAATATAAATAAATGTCATTGTTTTGTTCTAAATGTTTTCAGATTCATTGAAATTCATTACTTTTGTGTTTCGAAGATTCAGATACATCCGAATCTCCGAATTACGAAAAGTTTTGTCTGAATTTTAACTCTTAACAAAACGAATCACACATGTCTAGTTCCCAGGACAACTTTCATTTAGGCTGGCTTTGCAGCTTTGTGACACCACAATACAGAGTGATCCACAATCTGCGGTGTATTATTGTGCCTTTTATTTAGCACTGCAATGCAGAGTTGCAAAGTGACAAAGTCTGTAAAAAGGATCCACACATTCTCCACCCACTAATACTCATCTTTCCTGCGATCCCCAGCAGCTCCTGATTGCCTGCTAGAACCAGGGAAGTGCAGTCAGGGGAGGCAAGGGAGGCAGAGTCTCACCTGCCATGAACATAACTAAAAAAACAAAAAACAATCGAGCTTCGAGGATCGTAGCTTGATGACCTGGGGTCACAGAGACTCCAAATTTAGTAGGTGGGTAAGTCCTACCTTACCACTGGTTAAAATTTGGGGCTCCTGCAGGCCAATCAAGTTCCTCCACCTCAAACTCACTCATCCATGTCTTTATGGAACTTGCTTTGTGCACTGGTGCACAGTCATGTTGGAACAGGAAGGGGCCATCCCCAAACTGTTCTCACAAAGTCCCACAAGCCCAACCCCTGAAAAACAACCCCACGCTACAATCCGCCCCTCCACCAAATGATTTGGACCAGTGTACAAAGCAAGGTCCATAAAGACATGGATGAGCGAGTTTGGGGTGGAGGAACTTGACTGGCCTGCACAGAGTCCTGACCTTAACCCAATAGAACACCTTTGGGGTGCATTAAAGCGGAGACTGCAAGGCAGGCCTTCTCGTCCAACATCAGTGCCTGACCTCACAAATGCGGTTTAAGAAGAATGGTCAAACATTCCCATAGAAACACTCCTAAACCTTGTGGACAGCCTTCCCAGAAGAGTTGAAGCTGTTAAAGCTGCAAAGGGTGGGCCAACTCAATGTTGAACCCTACGGACTAAGACTGGGATGCCATTAAAGTTCATGTGCGTGTAATGGCAGATGTCCAATAATTTAGGTAATAAAATATATATACAGTATATATATGTGTGTGTATGTATAGCGGGTAAAATAAGTATTGAACATGTCACCATTTTTCTAGGTAAATATATTTCTAAAGGTGCTATTGACATGAAAATGTCACCACGTGTCGTTCACAACCCTTGCAATCCATACGTATGAAGATACCAAAACAAATAAGTTCAGAAATTAAGTTATGTGTAATAAAATGGAATTATACAGGGAAAAAGTATTAAACACATAAAGAAAGGGAGGTGCAAAAAGCCATAGAAAGCCAACACATCAACTGAAATCTATCAGTAATTAGAAAGCAATCCTGCCTTGTCATTGCAAATTAATATCAGCTGGTTAAGTTTAACTGTTGGCCTATAAAAATGTGTTAGATTGTAAGCTCCTTGAGGGCAGGGCTAATGTGGCTGTACAATATGTAAAGTGTTGTGTAAATTGTCGGTGCTATATAAATTTGGCTAATAAATAAATGGTAATAACTGGCACAACAAGTTTAAGCATGACAGTGTAATCCAAAGAATCAATAAGAACTAAAAGAAAATATTAAGTAGACTGGTAAAAATAGCTTTGTTGGATGGTTCCCTGAAAAATAAAACTCTCCTTACAGTGAAATGATGGTCGGTTTTAAGGTCACTGCACAGCTATAGAATACCAGTGTTATTCCCAGGCTGCCTGCATGGAGACGTGCCAATTAGAGAATGTGATGCCGCTTTGGCAATACTAATGCAGACATGGATTGCTATCTGACTATGCCTTATAGTTTGAACTCTCCAACCATGACAAATTGTAATTATTACAAGTGAACAAAGCTTCTAGTTAGATTCTTAAACTCTGTTCAGTTTATTCAATCTTTTGTTGACTACCATACGGTGTTGTATAGAGATTTATAGATTCTGCTATGCACTGTAGTTAAGATGTAAGCAGCAGCAAAGAATGACAATGTAGCAAGGCAAAATATGCAAGAGCTCTTTTTTTCTTTTTTTCTTCTTTAAAGTGGAGTTCCACCCACTTTTACAACTCTTTAGCATCCCTCACTAAACTGTGCACTGTAAACGAATTGGATATTTAAAAAAAAAAAAATTCTCAGCACCTACTCCTGTATATCTGCTGTATTCATTTTTCACTTCCCCCTCCGTGGCCGCGGCCCATCGCATCATTTCCTGTTTGCAAGTCTTCTGGGAAGGGCCAGCAACTTCCTCTGACACTGCGGTTGCTATGGAAACCTGACCTGAAACCTATTACACTGTTTGTGCTACACTGAGCATGTGCGAGATCTGCAAGGATGAGATCCAGGAAGAAATACAGTCTGGCTTTAGATGCCCACACTTAAGATGGCCACGGTCTGCTGTAAGTTTATAAAATAACAAACTACTGCTATAAACTAACAAAACAGACCTTAGTTTACGGACTAACTTTACTAGAATACATTAAGCGTGTGTATTATAGGGGAATTTTTATTTAAAAAGTATAATTTTGGCCAGAACACCACTTTAAGTCTGTGTTTTTCGTTATGTTTTATTGTCATGGGTTAGATCGATGTTACAAAGGGGCGGGATCAGGACACGTAGGGAAGTAAAGCACTCCTATGCATGATCTGCCTCCCTGCTGGCTGGATGAGTGAGGTGTTGTAATCTCTCTGGCGACTCACATTCTTTGGCATTTTTGACAGTGAAAATCAGCACCAAATTTTGGTGATCCTGTGCCTGGCCACTTCTCATCAACACGATCACAAGTGTGACATCAGCCTTACAGGAACATTAATAGGTCCAGTTAATCATAGCCTTGTTGAATTAGTAACTTTAAGAAAAACAGAAATGGAAGGCGCACACACCTAGTGCATTACCAGAGATAATTTAATAATAAGACATTTTTGTATAAAAGTGGGTACTCACAAAATGCAACTGACAAAAGGCCATAAACACAGTGCATGGACATGCACAGAACATGGGGTACAGCTAACGCATTTTGGGGGCACACCCCCTTCCCCAGAGCTAGGAAGGGGTGCACCCCCGAAATGCATTAGCTGTACCCCGTGTTCTGTCCATGCACTGTGTTTATGGACTTTTGTCAGTTGCATTTTGTGAGTACCCACTTTTATACAAAAATGTCTTATTATTAAATTATCTCTGGTAATACACTAGGTGTGCGCGCCTTCCATTTCCTTCAGATGTCTATTTTATCTGACGTCTGTTACTCCACACCTTAGAAGCTCGCCTTCCATTTTCTTCCAATGTCCATTTTATCTGACATCTGTTACTCCACACCTTGGAAGACACATTAGCGCTGGAAGTGATTGTGTTTTTTTGTATCTATAAGGAGTAACTTTAGCCATTGTCTACCTGTCAACTCTTTTTGGAGGGCAGGGAAGAGAGGGGTCCCGAGGATTTTCCTGCAGAAACAAGAGCGATAACCGCACACACAACCACTAGAAAGTCTCAGGGCACCAACAAAATAAACACATTATGTACATATATATATATATATAGATAGATAGACATACACACACACACACTGTATATACAGTGGGGACAGAAAGTGTTCAGACCCCCTTAAATTTTTCACTCTTTGTTATATTGCAGCCATTTGCTAAAATCATTTAAGTTCATTTTTTTTCCTCATTAATGTACACACAGCACCCCATATTGACAGAAAAACACAGAATTGTAGACATTTTTGCGGATTTATTAAAAAAGAAAAACTGAAATATCACATGGTCCTAAGTATTCAGACCCTTTGCTGTGACACTCGTATATTTAACTCAGGTGCTGTCCATTTCTTCTGATCATCCTTGAGATGGTACTACACCTTTATTTGAGTCCAGCTGTTTTTAATTATACTGATTGGACTTGATTAGGAAAGCCACACACCTGTCTATATAAGACCTTACAGCTCACAGTGCATGTCAGAGCAAATGAGAATCATGAGGTCAAAGGAACTGCCTGAAGAGCTGAGAGACAGAATTGTGGCAAGGCACAGATCTGGCCAAGGTTACAATAAAATTTCTGCTGCACTTAAGATTCCTAAGAGCACAGTGGCCTCCATAATCCTTAAATGGAAGACGTTTGGGATGACCAGAACCCTTCCGAGAGCTGGCCGTCCGGCCAAACTGAGATATCGGGGGAGAAGAGCCTTGGTGAGAGAGGTAAAGAAGAACCCAAAGTTCACTGTGGCTGAGCTCCAAGCGGTATGTGTGGAAAAAAACAGTGAACAGTGAAGCATGGTGGTGGCAGCATCATGCTGTGGGGGTGTTTTTCAGCTGCAGGGACAGGACGTCTGGTTGCAATCGAGGGAAAGATGAATGCGGCCAAGTACAGGGATATCCTGGACGAAAACCTTCTCCAGAGTGCTCAGGACCTCAGACTGGGTCGAAGGTTTACCTTCCAACAAGGCAATGACCCTAAGCACACAGCTAAAATAACGAAGGAGTGGCTTTACAACAACTCCGTGACTGTTCTTGAATGGCCCAGCCAGAGCCCTGACTTAAACCCAATTGAGCATCTTTGGAGAGACCTAAAAATGGCTGTCCACCAACGTTTACCATCCAACCTGACAGAACTGGAGAGGATCTGCAAGGAGGAATGGCAGAGGATCCCCAAATCCAGGTGTGAAAAACTTGTTCCATCTTTCCCAAAAAGACTCATGGCTGTATTAGATCAAAAGGGTGCTTCTACTAAATACTGAGCAAAGGGTCTGAATACTTAGGACCATGTGATATTTCAGTTTTTCTTTTTTAATAAATCTGCAAAAATGTCAACAATTCTATGTTTTTCTGTCAATATGGGGTGCTGTGTGTACATTAATGAGGAAAAAAATGAACTTAAATGATTTTAACAAATGGCTGCAATATAACAAAGAGTGAAAAATGTAAGGGGGTCTGAATACTTTCTGTCCCCACTGTATACACACACACACACACACACTGTATATATATATATATATATATATATATATATATATATATATATATATATATATATATATATCACAATGCTGTAAAAACGTATTTGCCCCCTTTCTGATTTTTTTTTGCATATTTTTCACATTTAAATGACTCAGAGCATCAAACAAATTTTATTATTACACAAACATAACCCAAATAAATACAAAATGCGTTTTTTAAATGATGGTTTTATTTATTGAGGCAAAAAAGCTGTTAAAACCTGCCAAGCTTTATGTGAAAAAATAATTGCCCCCATGACAGGAGTCACTTTGGGTGGGGGGTTTGTGCAACCCAGCTTACCTTGGAGAGCTCTGGAACCCCTGCATCCAGCTTCCTCAGCCCCTCTTATGTGTAAATCACCCTGTGTCCATTAGGGGCACAGGGTGACCGAGAACCCCACTATGATCTGTGCTTATCAGACACACTGTGCAGCCACACTGGAATGTTGTATATATGTATATATTGTGTGTTGTCTCATGCTGTTGTGAACTCTTTGCTGGGATCGTTTGGGGTGTGGTTGTTTTCCATTGTTGTATTGTGTCCGTCTGCGTTGGAAGAAAAGTATATTATGGGATGTATGGGGATGTATGTCTTTGTGGAGGGGGGGCGCCTTCAGCAGCCCCACCCTACTGATACGACTGTTTACTGATGAGTAGTTTGAATACACCTGACCTGTGTGTCTATTGTTATTTGACAGTTTACCCCACCCTGAATCCAAGGGTGGTGGGGAGTGTCCCAGAGTTATATATCTGTTGTAACGTGCTTGAATAAACAGAGTTTGATGTTTTTCACCCTACACTGAGTTATGGCTGGTGACTGGGTGGGCTAAAGGGTCTTTATAGTGCTGGTTCTGGTCAGAGGAAGCATTTATGGGGGACATAGTCCTGTTGAGGACAAGGGTTCGTCACACCCCCTAAACCTAATAACTGGATGTGCCACCCTTGGCGGCAACAACTGCAATCAAGCATTTGCGATAACTGGCAATGAGTCTTTCACATTGCTGTGGAGCAATTTTGACCCACTCTTCTTTGCAGAATTGTTTTAATTCAGCCACATTGGAGAGTTTTCCAGCATGAACGGCCCGTGTAAGGTCATGATACAGCAGCTCAATTAGATTTAAGTCTGGGCTTTGACTAGGCAACTCCCAAACCCTATATTTTGCTTTGTTTGAACCATTTGGAGGTGGACTTGCTGTTGTGTTTCAGATCATTGTCCTGCTGCATAACCCAAGTGCACTTTCTGGTAGAGCTCAGAATTCATGGTTCCATCAATTATGGTAAGTCAACCAGGTCCTGAAACTGCAAAGCAGCCCCAGACCATCATGCTACCACCACCATGTCTGACTGGTATGATGTTCTTGTTATGAAATGCTATATTAGTTTATGCCAGATGTAACGGGATGCACACCTTTCAAAAAGTTACATTTTTGTCTCATCAGTCCACAGAATATTTGCCTAAAAGTCTTGGGGATAATCAAGATGTTTTTTGGTAAATGTGAAATGAGCCTTTGTGTTCTTTTTGGTCAGCAGTGGCTTTGGCCTTGGAACTCTCCCATGGATGTAATTTTTGCCCAGTCTCTATCTTATTGTTAAATCATTAACACTGATCTTACCTGAGGCAAGTTCTCTCTCTGACGGTATCCACTGGAGAGGGGAGGGGCCTCTGATCCAGGCATGTATCATAAAGAGTGTAGAAGCAGAGCGACTCACTGAAGAGTGAAGCCGATACATGCCGGGCCAGAGTCCCCTCCCCTCTCCACTGTGTACATTCGGAGAAAGAACTACAAGCACCAGGGAGATTCCGCCAGCTCGCGGGCACCATAGAGCTGCCGAACGCCGCCTCCCACCTACCCCCGCATGTTAAATGGACAGCCAGGGGTGCAGAGGGAAATGCCGGGTCTTGGGACCCCCCCACAGCAGCAGAACGACAGGGCCCAGTCGCAAGTGCGTCTGCAGCGACCCCTATAGTTCGGCCACATACCTTGCCCATTGGTGGTCCTTGCAAACACTCCCTCCTAGCTTCCCATTTCAGACTACAATGCATTGCTGTTGCAGCACATTCAGTAGACTATTGTAGTCATCACAGGCAGCTACACCTTCGGGCTTGCCCATGGTTTTTGATTGACAGCAACTCCTGTAGGGAGTACTTCTTTCAACACTGAAGGTGAAATATGATGCAGCCCTCTCAGAGATCATGATGGCTAAAAAAGGCAAGAAGAAATAAGAACTGATGTGCATTTTTTCTTCTTGGGAAGTTAAACGGAAGCATTAGGATGGCAGTTGTTGGCTTGCAACCTAAGGACATACAGATGCTTAAAGCGGAGTTCCACCCAAAAGTGGAACTTCCGCTTATCTGATTCCCCCCCCCCCGGTGCCACAATTGGCACCTTTCGGGGGGAGAGGGGACAGGATACCTGTTTTTGACATGTATCATTTCCCACTTCCGGGAGCCTCAGCAGCGGAAGTAACTATTGACGCCATGGCTGGGGCTCCCTCCTCCTTCCCCTGTCGCTGGGCCAGTAGGAGAGAGGAGCGGGCCTCACACATGCACAGTAGGGTTCCCAGCGTGAAGCTGCGGTGTCGACATTGCTAGACTCCAGGACAGGTAAGTGTCCTATTATTAAAAGTCAGCAGCTGCAGTATGTGTAGCTGCTGGTTTTTCAATTTTTCTTTTAAGGCAGACCTCTGCTTTCAAGTGGTTGTAAACCTAGTTACACCACTTGTACCTATAGGTAAGCCTATAATAAGGCTTACCTGTAGGTACTGTAAATATCTCCTAAACCTGCACGGTATAGGAGATATTTACCATATATGCTTGCGTCCACGTCATTGGCGCAGGCGCTGTGAAGAAACGGCCCTCCGTGCTGATTCTCCCACGCGCATGCCGCAGTCACAGAGCCGGAGTCTGCGGCCCCGGAAAGAAGAGGGGCGAAGTTGGATGTGGCCACCAGCGGGGACAACGCGGGTTTCGTTTGCAGGTAAGTGCCACATAATGGACTAGTATGCGATGTATACTAGCCCATTATGCTTTTACTTTGCAGGGGAAAGCAGGGGGAAAAAAAGGAAATAAAAGCCATCTGGGTTTACTTCCTCTTTAAAGGATACACTCCTTTCGCTGAGTATTTAAACCTTTCTCAAACTTTTCAACATGGAGGAACCCTTGAAATAACTTTACAGTCTCAAGAAACCCCTGCCAAAAATGACAATTTCTACATCTCACGGTACATTAGTATGATGGTCACTGGGTAGAATTGTCCTTACATTTGTGGTCATTGGGAAGGATAAATAACTAAAAAGAGTATTAGTTTCAGAGGCAACTTACTTGAGAGTCACATAATGTTCACTGCTCAAGGAACCTTGGAGGAACACTAGGATTCCACAGAACCCTGGCTGAGAAAGGCTGATTTAAACTATCATACAGCATTTCCTGAATAATGACCCAAGGAAAATAGTATTTTGCCCGCTAAATTCTCATCAGTATAGGAATAATTGGATCTGGTAGGGAATTACTTCACCAGAGTACAAGGTACAGGTTGAGGAGACATCAGGCCAAATGGTGAAGGACTTCTAAAAAAAATGCTATTTTTACATGACAGGCCATGCCTGCTCAGCATTATCGGTGCACCAAGTAATTGTTTGATTATGCTTCTGGTTGACTGAACAAGCAAAATGTGAAGAATAAACAACTTTTATGTAGTGTAATAAAGGAATCTTTATGTATCAAGTTTACAAGAAGTCCATTTTGGCAGAGAAGGCGCAGTGTCTCAAAGCTCTTGTCCCCAAGTATTTGTTATTAATTATTCTTGATCCCATAAAAGGAACACTGTGTGATCACATTGTCAGGTCATGTTTGGACGCTGTCAATCTGCAGACATTTTACATGCCATATCATGTAACCTTCCACTCTTATCCACAATTAAACACATTAATCAAGATAAGTGCCAAATAGCTCCTTGGAAAAACTGTTTTCAATTATATCACAGTTCCAAGAACAAAGAATGTATGACTGATTGCGAAACGCCATGCACTTAAACTGTGATTATCTCGTTGCGGTTTGTGTTAACTTTTCTGTATTGGTTTCTGACTAACTGGAACCCCAAAACTCCCCTATTTCCTAGGCCCAGATCTATTATATATATTAGCCAGTAATTTTCCTAATTAGGTCTCTTGCACATGGGGACATCTAGCTGCTGTGCATCTCTCCCGATGTTTTAGTGCAAATAAGAGGGACAGGTGCAGCGTTCAGCCTCACTGCCTGCAGCCTGTCAAATTCTATGGCGGGCTGAAGTATGCTGTGTCTGGATGGGTTGATCACTGTACCAAATGGTACTCGCATTTAGGGCCTTATGCATTCATGAATGAATGTCTGGAATGCAGGTCGTCTGCACCTGTCCCTCCTGGGTGCACTAAAATGGCGGGAGGAATGTGCAGAAGCTTGACGCCCCAGTGTGCAAGGGGCTTCAGTATGTTTCAGATCTTAGTGAAAACAACTCACCGCTCCAGGTGTAATGCCGCATACACACGACCGGACTTTCTGGCAGACTAGGTCCGACGGTTCTTCTGACAGACTTTCGGCAGACTTTCCTAACGAACGGTCTTGCCTACACACGATCACACCAAAGTCCGACGGATTCGTATGTGATGATGTACGACTGGTTTAAAGTAAGGAAGTTGATAGCCAGTAGCCAATAGCTGCCCTAGCATCGGTTTTAGTCGGTCGGACTAGCATACAGACTAGCGGATTTTTCGAGCGGACTCGAGTCCGTCGGAAAGATTTGAAACATGTTTTATTTCTAGGTCCGTATGACTTTTGGGGAAAAAAGTCCGCTGGATCCCACACACGATCGAATTGTCCGACGGAGTCCGGTCCGCCGGACCAAGTCTGCCGGAAAGTCCGCTCATGTGTACGCGGCATTACTGATACGCCCACTGGAATACACACCTGAGTGCTACCCCCGGCTCGCCTCTGTGGTAAATCGTCAAAATAAGAAAAGGCTGCACCTCACGTGGGCTCCAAGTAAAGTTTATTGGAATATCAAAATATCCAAAATGACACCAGAGGACAACAGCAATGATCAAGGTAGACGCCTTTCACACAACAGAAATGTGCTTAATCATCATTAAGCACATATCTGTTGTGGGAAACGTGTCTATCTTGTCCACTGCTGGTGTCCTCTGGTGTCATTTTGGATATTTTAATATTGCAATAAACTTTACTTGGAGCCCTTGTGAGGTGCAGTCATTTCTTGTTTTAATGTTTCAAATCTAATTGGATGATAATCAGACTATGGCATTGATTTACTAAAACTGAAAAGTGCAAAATCTGCTGCAACTGTGCATTGTAGCCAATCAGCTTCAAACTTCAGCTTGTTCAAGTAACCTTTGACAAAAACAACCCGGAAGCTAATTGGTTTGTATGCAGAGCTGCACCAGATTTTGTACTCTCTATTTTTTTTTAAATAACCCCCATATATAAGGAGCAAACAATTCCTCTGCCTAAATATTATCCACCCTATTATTAAAGTACACCCAATCACTAAAATCTCACATAACATTTAACATGTTAATGTTATTTTAAGAGTGATTTCAAACATTTTAAATTTGTCGCTTTCATTTAATAATTCCTGGTAATCTTGCCATAAATATCCCTCTATTATTGAGTGACAACATTCTATCACAATGTCCCATTTGTATCCCTGCATTGTCACACAGGCTTCTAATGGAGAATAAAAGTAACTGTTTCAACGCAACATTATGCAGACATTGTCTACTCTTCCATTCCTTCAGAAAACCCATGCCATGGACTGCATATAGGTAGGAAGTGACTACCAAGGGTGTGCAAGAGATCAGAAACAAAGGTGAAATAAGTATTTTACTTTGACAAACAAATGACATTTGGCAGCATAGTGGCTAAGTGGTTATCATTTCCACCTAGCATCACTGGAGTCATTGGTTTGAATCCCAACTACGGCACTACTTACCTGGAATTTACATGTTCTCCCTGTACCTGCGTGGGATTCCTCCCACATGCCAAAGCCATGCTGGTTGGCTCATGTCTAAATTGGCCCAAGTATGTGAATATATGAATGTGAGTTAGGGACCCTTAGATTGTAAGCTCCTTTACTGATGTAAATATACAATATATATATATGTAAAGCGCTGTGTAAATTGACAGTGCAATATACGTACCTGTAATAAATAAGTTTAGGGTTTACATCTGCTTTTATCGGTCAGGACAGAACATGCATGATCATAATAACCCCATAGAAATTCAGGGGAGGGACCTTACTTAAAGTTAAGTATACCACTCACAACTATTTATATACCAAAGGGGTAGAGACTGCTTACTTTGCAATGTGAATGTTTGTTTATTCTGGTGAAGAAGGAGAATGTACTTAAATCATCCAACCATATACAACAAACATCCTGTTTTTTTTGTTTTGTTTTTTCAAATTGAACATAGTTTCACCTTATTCACTAAGCTGTGAACATTCTCTACTCCTTTACTAAACCAACCCCACAGAGACAAAGTGACTTTTCTCTTGTATCCTTCATTTGGGAAAAAAAGTATTTTTTTTTTGCATTGGCTTTAATGTTTTAAACAAAACAAATAAAGTATTGGTTTTACCTTCAAGTGGAGGTGCTGACCATTTTTGTAAAAAGTAACTCCTGCACATACACACATACATAGGCGTGTGCACAGGGTGTGTCGGGGGTGCCTAGGCACACCCTAATTACCCTGTGTGATGCAGATTCCCCCTGCCGAACCCCTGTGGCAGCTGAGGCTACAGAGAAAGGGACTGAGGAATCTTTGTCCTCAGTACCTTTCTCTGCTATTTCACCAAAGCCCCTCAATGGGGCTCCTAACAAATTGTAAAAAAAAAAAAAATTATAAAAAAATACATTATACAAAAATAATTAAAAAAAAGAATATTGTAAAAAACAAAATAAAATAATAAAAACAAAAAACTACTGACACCAATCTCATCCCTACTGACACCATCCACTGCTCTACTGACACCATCCTCTGATCTACTGACACCATCCACTGCTCTACTGACACCATCCTCTGATCTACTGACATCATCCACTGCTCTACTGTACGTGTGTGTTTTAACTTTGGGGTGCACACCCTAATGCAATAGGCTGCGCACACCTATGCACACAGGACAACATCCCCAGAATCCAGCTCCATTCTTGGTATAATGAGAATGAGCTAGGATGTAGACACATACATTGGTATATTTTTATTATTTGGATATAATTGTCATTGTCAGCTGGGATTCTGATTACATTTTGACTATTGGATTTGTGATAAAAACAGGGAACATGTTACAACCAGTACACTCAATTCATTTCCCTTTTAACAGTACTCACAAATATTTATTTTACAATGCTTTATGATAATGTACAAATGTGAATACAAAATAAACCAAACAGCTGTAACATCTAAAAAAAACACAGCTGTTTAGTCTGAAGAAGTAGAAAATATTTAGTAAATTTCCTATTATTTAATAATATTTCTGTGTTAATGTAACATTCATTAGGGGTATCCCACTTGGATGTTACTGTGGTTTACAAAAAATAAAAAACAATGTCATTCTTCATATTTCTTCTATAGCTGAAGAGATACAAATTCATCTAAATGAGGCCTTCTATGTATACTCAGATTCAGTTAAAAGATGATGAGATGCATCAGGATGAATATGGAAACAGAAACAAGGTTTCAGTATGGGTGGTCTCTATATGTGAACTGGCAGTAAATAAAATGTATAATAATACATTGTACACAGCCTGAATCCATGCTAAAACTTAAATGACCGTGTCGATATTTCTGTTCATGCTATTTAATCTTTCCTGCACAGAGACAAACTATTCCATAACTGTGTCATAGGGTCATTTACACATCCAATAACAAGGAAATTGTGCTGTTTGAGACGCCATACGGAGATATTGTACCGCCACTGTCCAATTAAAATAAAACAAACTTTTTGTCTCAATGGTATATAATTGTGTCCTGGGGATTGTTGAGGGACAAAAACTGTTCAAGGGTTGCCTTTAAGTTGAAAACCACCAAATAGCCTTTGTCTGTGCATTGTCAACATGATTAAACCTATTAAGAAGACTCCCACACTCACGGAGAGGCATCTTGGTGTTCTCATTCAGAGGAACCTCAGTATTCCCGATACTAATTGACAAGGACAAAACCTTTGCTATATAGAGAAATCTTTCATTCTTCTCCAGTAAATGCACTGTCAGGGCTCTTCTATTAACACTTCCTTTTGAGTGGGAGATAAGAGAGTGGAAGCTCCGAAGATGTTGCGAGGACATCCCTCCAGCCTCTTTCATTAGTTAGTCTATTAACTTTATAACTAAATGATTTCTTTACATAAAATGAATCAACTATAAAACCATTAGAATATATCAAGAAGTTGTGTTTTATACTCTGAGAACCGTTTATCTCAAAATCGGCTTCTTTCTGAACATAGAACTCTACCAATTCATCTGGTGGAACCTTCAGGTCATCTCCAATAGAGGGGAGACAAGGAAGCCCTGACTGAACTCTTACAATTCATGACAGCAGATACAATGAGAAGGGAACATGTAAATAGAGACTATTATATTGACGACATAAAGAAAATGAAAGGCTTGGCAGATGCAGACTGTTAAGAAGCAGTTTCCTTTAGTTACAGTTGTGTGTGTTTTAGTGTTTAAAACTTTCCATATGTGAAGTCACAATGGTCATGATTTTGAATAAATCTGAACTCCATGGAGTTAAAAAAGAAACACGATAATCAATTCAACCGAAAGTTAAAATCAATAAATGGATTTTAAAATTGTAGTTGAGTGACCATTTACTCCCTATGCTTAGGTGCAAGCGCAGGTTCTTTAAATCTTTTTCTCACAACTCCCTGGATATTCCCAGAGAAGTTTTTCTACCTCCCTCCCTCAGCAGTTCAGAGAGGCCACAACTAAGGCAGAGGTGGATGGATATCTAAAGCCAGGTGAGAGGCCTTTCACTGTCAGAACCCAAGTGCATGCAACCAGGCCAGAGCTTGAAACTGGCCATAGATGGTCCGAATCTCGGCCGGCTCAGCAGGAACAAGCACATTTAAACCATGTATGGGCAGGCTGATTGTACTCAAGTTGATTGAACTTGCATACAACCAGCTTTCCAGATTTTACATGTGTTTACTGCTAGCGGCTGTTGTAGCTGCTACAAATAATCACTGTGTTGTCCTTGCGGGGGTGGCATCCCCTGCCCCCCCACCGAGAATAATGCAATGGCTTGGTAGAAAGGATTCCCCATCAACACAGACTGTGTTGATGGGCAAATTGATCCAATTTCTTTCCTGCAACCCGTGGTTGCAGGAAAGAAATTTGCTCTGTCTATGGCCGGCCTAAAAGGCCTAATAGCTTGCTGCTTTTCCAGAATACCTAGCTACTCTGGGGAGCATCTCCCAGATTGCTACCTGAGTAGTCTTGTTCCATTGTGGTGACCTTGTGTTCTCAGGCCTGGGAACCCTCCAGCTGTTCAACTGTGTTACCAGAGCCACCCTGGACTTCACTGAGTGGGATGCTATTTATGAGAATAATCATAAATAATTGTTCATGGGAATAATGGTGAATACCTGTACAGAGAGTACACTTGAGATAAAGATGGTCATACAGAAGATCAAAGGGAGTCCAAAAACTGGTTTACTGAAGAATTGATTCCCAGCTAGACTCTTATTCTATAGAATGTTTAAAAGACTATTCTATGCCTCTCAAAATAAAAAAAAATCTTTTATCATTATATTTGATATTATCTCTAATTATTCTGCACCTAAAAAATCCCAATTCTCTCTTCCATATCCATTAAATCCAGGAATGTGGTCCTTAAATTAAATTGGTTGGTCCGTGATCATAAAAAATCATCTTGCTATTCAATGTAGCCAAGTGTTACCATAATTTAGCCACATATACATTTCTGTGAATTATTAATTTGTGCCTGCTGTTATTTTTGGCTGGTTTTATTTTCTAACAGCCCAAAAAAGAGCGATGATAAAAGACATAAAAGACAGCCCAAAAAAGACATGATAAATATTGGACTCCCCTTGATCTTCTGTATGACCATCTTTATCTCCAGTGTACTCTCTGTACAGGTATTCACCATTATTCCCAGCTATAAAGAACACAGATAAGCGTGTATAGTGTTGAGAGTGGCCATAGTGGCCATAGCGCAGTCGTAAATGAGCTAACCTCTTACTAGAAAAGTAATGGGCCATTACAGATCTACCTGCCCGGGTCTCCCAACCTCAGGTCTTTCTACACCAGCCTGGCTGACTAATGTAGATGGTGCAAGCAGGTAAATATGTGCAGTAGTTTGCTTTGTTCAAATTGAAATTCAGACAAATTTTAGTTTTTTGAAAATTTGGGTGTATTCGAGTTTCTGAATTACAATAGTAACAAATTTAAACGTATGCGAAATAACGAAAACACATTTTGGACAGATCGAATCGAATCGTTTTTAAATCAGTTTAGAATAGTTTTCGAATTCGAATAGTTTTCAACTTCATATAGTTTTGGAATTTCCAAAGAGAATAAAATAGAATAGAAAAGAATATAACAGGAAATAAAAGAATAGAATATAATAGAGTAAAACAGAAAAAAATAGAAAATAAAAGAATAGAAAAGAAAAGAATCGAATAGAATTTAAAAAATATATAATAGAATAGAAAAGAATAGAATAGAAATAATATAACCATTTTTTAATAGAATCAAATAAAATTTGAATAGAAAAGAATAGATTAGAATAGAATAGAAAATAACAGAATCATATAGAAAAAAACTACAGAACAGAATAGAATAGAAAGATAATAACCATCTTCCGAAATACGAATTTCTAATAGAATACATTTGACTAGAAAATAAAAGATCAGAAAAGGATAGAATAGAATAGAAAATAAAATAGAGTAGAAAATAATAGATTAGAATATGAAGATGGTTATTTTCTTTCTATTCTTTTTTTATTCTATTCATTTCTATTCTATTCTGTTCTTTTATTTTCCGTTTTATTATGTTCTGTTTTACTCTAGTATATTCTATTCTTTTATTTTCTGTTATATTCTTTTCTATTCTATTCTATTTATTTCTATTCTATTTCTTTGTTTTCTATTCTATTTTATTCTCTTTGGAAACTATTTGAATTTGAAAACTATCCGAATTTGAAAAGATTTAGAATTTGAAAACTTTTAGAATTAGAAAACTATGCAAATTCAAATTTGAAAACTGATTGAATTAGGAAACGATTCGAAATTGATTCGAAATGTATTCAAATCGATTAGAATTCCGAAAACTATTCGAATTGATTTGAATATGAATAAACAAAATGAATTCCGAAAACAAATTAAACGGGTTAAACTAATTTAACTAAATGCATTTATGTAAATAACTAATCGAAACTAAACTAAACTAAACAAATGTTTTCATTCTGCACATGTCTACAAGCAGGTAAGAGTTTAAGGCCGGGATCACATATGTGCAGCTGTGATTTCCAGCCTGGGGTCCGATGCGTTCCTGTTCACTGGTTCAGGTGCGATTCGCGTCCAACTTTTTGCCTGAATTCTCACCTGAACCAGAACCAAAAACGCACAGGACCCGTTTGGAATTCACACCGCGGCTGCCCCGGACATGTGTGAACCGGCTTCATTGAGAGACAGTCACACCCGCACGTCATGCACATATGTGAACCCGGCCTAATGCCTTTGCTCTCTACACTGTTCATTGGTTTTGTACATTGGATGAACATTCAATCAGCTTCCTGATATTCAGTTTCTCAGGAGTTTAAAGGCTGCAGAGTTAGAGATAAACCCTAAAATGATCTAATAAAATAAACACATAAACAGTCCACAGTTCCCAGATGTGCCACATACAATACATTCCTTCATTTAACCACTTGCTTACTGGGCACTTAAACCCCCCTCCTGCCCAGACCAATTTTTAGCTTTCAGCGCTCTCACACTTTGAATGACAATTGCGCGGTCATACAACACTGTACCCAAATGACATTTTTATCATTTTTTTCACATAAATGGAGCTTTCTTTTGGTGGTATTTAATCACCACTTGGGTTTTTACTTTTTGCTAAACAAACAAAAAAAGACAGACATTTTTGAAAAAAAAACAAAACATGTTTCATAGTTTGTTATAAAATTTTGCAAATGGGTAATTTTTCTCCTTCATTGATATTCGCTGATGAGGCTGCACTGATGGGCTGCACTATAGGCACAGATAAGGTGACACTGATAGGCACTGATAAGACGGCACTGATGGGCCCTGATGGGTGGCACTGATGAGTGACACTGATGGATGGCACTGATGGGCACTGATAGATGTCACTGATGGGCAGTGAAAGGTGGCATTGATGTGCACTGGTAGGTGGTATTGATAGGCAGCACTGGTGATGAGGCACTGATTGGTGAAATTTATAGGTGACACTTGTGGGCACTGATAGGTGACACTGTGGGCACTGATAGGTGACACTGTGAGCACTGATGGGTAGTACTGTGGGCACTGGTAGGTGCCGCTGGTGGGCACTGGTTGGCGGCACTGTTGTGCACTGATTGTGCACTGATAGGTGGCACAGGTGGGCACAGAAGCCTCTGCGGAGGCCCTTCTTGATTGGGACTGATGTCCCTCTCACAGCCACCGGTGATCGGCATTTATTTTTCTCCTCACGCTACCAGCGTGAGGAGAAAAAATAGCCGATTACTGGCTCTGTTTACATCACCTGATCAGCTGTCATTGGCTGACAGCTAATCACATGGTAAGGGGTCGGGATCGACCCCTTACTCTGATATGTGATCAGCAGAGTCTCATAGACTCGCTGATCACAGAGTGCACCACGTGCGCCCTGCAGGGGGCGCACAGACCGCTCGAGCACGGGAGGATGTCTATGGACGCCCTCCCGGCAGAGTAGGTCCGCGCTGTAGCCATCATTCGGCTATAGCGCGGACGGGAAGAGGTTAAGAGCAAGGCCTCAATGTGCTTTTCCCAGTATCTTCCCGTTGAACCATCCTGCTTAAGCGATGCGTAAACTGTTGGCGCTATATAAATCCTGTATAATAATAATACTAATAATTGTGTAAAATAATCCAGCCACAGTTATAGCATTGACTGTAAGATCCCAAACACAGATTTCTCCTGTATTAAACAATGTCTTCTGATGTAGATATACATCCCCAAATACAATAACAGCTTGTTAGAGAACAGCCCGCTCCAATGTGTCTCTAAGGTAAATACAAGTAATGAATCCCATATTCCTTCAGTTTATAGCTCAGAGTTAGGACTCACAGTAGATATGCCTTTGACATTGACAATTAGATTTGTATTTGCTGCAACATACTGTATTTTCACAGCAATCAGATATTCAAAATTATTAAAATTGGCAGTTTCTGGGAATAGAGGAGCTGGACCTTCTAATGAAAGTTAAAGCCTAACCCTGTATATAAATGTTGTAAGAAAATTGTCTCCCATCCATTGACCAATAAAAATGCAGTTCTGGCTGCATACCCACCTACATTCTGGTGCTGTTCCCCTCAGTAATTTAATTTGGCTGCAAAATGCCCAGACTTTTCCAGGCTGAATGTTTCCCCCATTTCATTCAACCTGGAAGACTGAAGATATGACAACAGTGAAGTATGGTGAAGGTTCCCTGCAAGTTTGGAGCTGCATTTCTGCAAATGGAGTTGGAGATTTGGTCAGGATACATGGTGTCTTCAATGCTGAGAAATACAGGTAGATATGTATCCATCATGTCATACCATTAGAGAGGCGTGTGATTGGCTCCACATTTATTCTGCAGCAGGACAATGACCTCAAACATACAGCCAATGTCATTAAGAACTATCTTCAGTGTAAAGAAGAACAAGGAGTATGGGAAGTGATGGTTTGGCCTCCACAGAGCCCTGATCTCAACATCATCAAGTCTGTCTGGGATTACATGAAGAGACAGAAGGATTTGAGGCAGCCTATATCCACAGAAGATCTGTGGTTAGTTCTCCAAGATGTTTGGAAAACTTACCTGCAGAATCACTTCAAAAAATGTGTGCAAGTGTACCTAGAAGAATTGATGCTATTTGGAAGGCAAAGGGTGGTCACACCAAATATTGATTTGATTTAGATCTGAGAGAGCATCACCAAATTGTCCATCGTTCAGAATTATGAGAAAGAAGACCCTGCGTGCCATGTGATTGAACTGAATACGTTAAGCATAGGCGTGCGCACTGGGTGTGCCGGTGTGCCTGGGCACACCCTAATGCCCAGGCACATCCAACACACCCCAGGACTTTTTTGTTAGCAGAATGTGCAGGATCTCTATTTCGGCGCCTTTTCTAATAAACAATGGCAGCGCTGCTACTCTGCGAGTGGTGGGACTATTATTTAGTTGGCTGTGTAACTCTTGTGAGTACAGCCACTGATCACAGAGTGAGCAGGCAAGCGGCCGCATTTTCCGATGCTACTTCTATAGTTCCGGCTACAGCATCCCTGACAGCTGAATATCACTGCGCTGCCTGCTTTCAGTGATGCTGTAGCCGGAAATAAGGAAGTAACATCAGGGCTGGATTAACCCCACTGATTTTGTTATCAGGTCCTGCCCACTGCCACCCCGGGGCTTCCACAGCCCACTACTGCCCTTTGTCCGCTGCCGAGAAAACCATTGGTTGCCAGGACTGTCCCAGGCAGAGGAGGAGGATGTAACTTTCTCCTCCCTGCTCCGCCTCCGAGTGCCCCACCTCCCTTCTTCCGCCCTGCAGTGAGTGCCGACAATGGAAGAAACTGAGGTCAAGGAGACCCGCCGAGACTTGGGACTCAGGACGTGTCACTGACTGGTAAGGAGAGAGTGGGGGGCACAGACTCTGGCAGTATGAGGGCGGCACTACAGCAGGCAGGGAGAGAGGGTGTCCTCTCCTGCAGTGCAAGTCACACTGTATGTGGAGTACCAGGGAGAAGCTGAGAAATGGGAGTCCGACCTGCTATGCTGGGATTTGTAGTCCCATGGAGGGGGGGCAATACTCACACATACTGGGAAAGGGGGCTGATCATATAAGGTAAAATAATCTGTGTTGTGAGGGGGGCTGCTATGGCTGACCTGACCCTCTTCTAGAAATACTTATTGTCTGGTTTAAAGGGGAACTCTGCAGACTCTGGGGTAAAGGGGAACTCTGCAGACCCTGGGGTAAAGGGGAACTCTAAAGTAAGTGTGATCTCAGTGGACTCTGTGGTAACCAGAGACCCCCTCACATCAGAGGCCCCCCTTACATCACAGTCTGAAGAGATCCCCTTTGTGTCAGAGCCCCCCTTACAGTGTATATATAAAGGGGGACTTTGATAAAAGTGGGGACTCTGGGAAACCTGATATAAGAGTAAATGCTGGGGACTCTAGTGACCAAAGACCCCCTTATATGAAAGTTCCCTTTACACCAGAGTCATCGGCATTCTTTACATCAGGTTTCCCAGTGTAAAGGGGAACTCTGGGGACTCTGACGTAAGGGGGGACTGTGATATAAAAGTTGACTCTTGTGTAGCGGTTAAAAGGCGGTAAAAGAATGGCTCAGCTGCAGAGTTTTCCTGCCCCTCGACCACTAGTGTAAACAATTAAATGTTTTAATCAGTTAAAAAATAAAGTGTTTTATTTTATTTTTTTAACATTGATAAGTGTTAAAAAATGTTTTAATACATTTTAAAATGTTTGTTCACATTTATTTATAAGAGTGTGTGTGTGTATATATATATATATATATATATATATATATATATATATATATATATATATATATTTAAAAATATATATACACACACGTGTGTGTTTGAGCTTTGGGGTGCACACCCTAATGCAATAGGCTGCGCACGCCTATGACGTTAAGTAATACATACACTGTTTAATTTAGATTGTCTTCTATGCCTGTATAAGGATGATGGCACTGTAATTATTAAAAAAGCAAAATAACAATCCAAGTACCTTGTTCCTAATTGATATACAACTGTCACATGACCCAGATCTCTCCCAGTCTGTCTGCAAGGAAACATAAGCAGGAGGAGCTTCTAGTCCTCTGCTGCTGGTCACATGTTCATAAAAAAAAAAACAAAAAAAACAGCCTTTGGGCTACAAAATGAAAATAAATAATTAATATCAATAAACTGTTTTAAATTGTCTGACAGCTATATATTTGAAATCAAATATTTAATATTTTTTGGCAATAACGTGGTGTGGGATTTCTGCAGTCACAGGCTGTGTCACGCTTCTCCAGCCTGTGTCTTAAAATAAAACATGTACTATCCCACCCCCATTATGTTTAGCTGGAAAGTGGGCATAGAAGAGAAGGGAGGGAATGGGTTGTCATTTACCACTGTGTATACACCCACATGTGTGACTCTATAGCCACATGGGCTGCTCAGATGTGATGGGGGGGAAATGCTTAGCATAGAAACTCACTGAAAACTGAACATGTGCAGAGCTGCCAGCACTGCTCTGCAAAGTCCCTAGTCAAATTGGGGACATGGACAGAAGGGGATACAGAGAACAGCTGGATCAACTAGTTGTTTTACAGAATACAGAAAACGAATCTCAGTGACTGAGTGAGTATGACAAGCATGTAATACGCCATTTATTGATCATTTTTTAGGATGTGGGTTTAATGACACTTTATGGAAAATGTAAGTATCTGTATAAAAAAAAAACTCACATGATATACCGCTGAGGAAACTCAAGGATGAGTTGTAAGCTGAGCCAGGAGGTAAAATATATGTAAATCAAATCAATAAAATCATACTAATGTAATTTCAAAAGCCATTTCCAATATTTTTAAATCTGCGGCTTTAATTAAATAATACCTGGAGATACTTCAGTGAAGACCCATACTTTTTGTTATATAATGACATTGTTTCTATCTCCCAATTGTGATCCTTCAAGTAGAACTAAAGGCAAAATGTTGTTTTTTCATTTTGAATTTAAGGGAGGGTTATAACCCCTGTCAGATATTTGTTGCCATCTGCGTGCCATTTGGGAAGATTTCCTTTCACTTCCTGTTTCATAGCCAAAAATGTGATGAAATCCCTTCAAAGTGAGAGAATCCTTGGTTGTTCCCAGGGTCACCAGAACTAGTGTCACCATTGCAAGATCTCACCTCTATTCTTTTTTTTTGGAAAACCCCAAAATTCATTTTACTTTCACTTTCGAAGATAATGGTAAACATAACAAATTGAGAGGGTGAATCTCCCAAATGGGGACACAGCCAGCAATGAAAACCTGACAGGTGTTCTAATTCCTCTCCGCCCTATACAAAACTAAAGAAAAAAATTGTCTTTAGTTATACTTTCATTCTCGTCCTTGCACACAGACTTTTAGTAGAGCAGGGTTTCTCAACCGGGGTTCCATGGAACCCTAGGGTTTCTCCAGGGGTTGCCAGGGGTTCCTTGAGCAATGGGCAGTTTCTATCTCTCAGATAAATTCCCACTGACATCATTGATCCTTTTAGCGATCTGTAAGGGTGATAATTCTTCCCAATGACCACAAATTTAAGGAGCATTCTTCCCACTGACCATCACACTCATGTATCATGAGTTGTAGATATAGTCATTATTAGCAGGGTTCCCTGAGACCGGAAAGTTATTTCAAGGGTTCCCCCGTGTTGAAAAGGTTGAGAAAAGCTGTAGTAGAGACTACATGTGGCAATTTCAAACACACATATTACGCAGACTTGGTTCACTGTCACTATGAGGAAATCCACCCTGAGAAATGCCATGATAAGGATTTTTTTTAAAGAACAATTGTTTATACACAATGCTTTAGCAAACTACAAATGCAATTCAGCTATGTTTTGTCAACCATTTACAGGTCACTTATCTGCTTGTATATGTATCCTTTGCTCTTGATCCAGGGACAGATATATACTTTCTGTCTGCCAACTCTCCTGTGTGTCTCCTCTACAACCCCATTTGACTAATTAGCCTGTATCCTACTAACAAGATCAGATTTGATAGCCTCATAAGTCACATTCTGAGATTAGAAGCTAAAAGAGAACACGCCGGGACTATATCCTAAGCATTATAATTCCTAAAGAAGGGGCATTCTAAGGTCCCTGAAATACATTGGCATGTTTTCCTTAAATATTTGAGCAAATAAAAGGGCAAGATTTTCTCTATCCTGAGTTAAAACCTCTTATGTTTTTGAGCTTCTAGACATCAACCTATTTTGAGTTAGGAAAGACCAGCTTGTCTTTGGAAGCAACCTAGACTCAAGCCTACAAACGTTCTGAGAAAGTTAATCATCAAAAATAAGATCACAATCTTTTTCCTACTTCACCCAGTGACCCTGTAACCACAACAACATAGACAAGACCCTTCTTTTCTAGCAATTCAAGGTTAATGAACTCAAAGCAGGTGAGCATTAAGCATAGGTAACAGGAACGAGGACCCAGACAGACTGTAATATCAGAGGGTGGTAGTCCACAATCTTTTCTCATACGTGTGAGTGGCTGTGTGCTGCCATAGTAGTCCTGGCGCACAAGACCACAACCTGTCCTGGCTATGCAGAAGATGATCGGCCCCTGTATTCACCTTAGATTTTCATGCCCTCTCTCTTATTGGTACAGAGCTGCTTCCTCAATAGATTGCAGAGAACATTGTTTTTTTTTACTTTGTGCCTTACCCCTCAAAAGGGGCTTACAGTCTATTGTCCACCACAGTCTAAATACATATTTTCTCCAAGACTGATTCGGTCCAAACCAATGTACCTTCCGGTAAGTTTTTTTTTATTTATTATTGTTTTGTGAGCTCTAAAATGAACACAAGCACAAGGAAGGCATGCAAATTCCATAAAGATATCATTCCTGCTGAGAATTTAAGCCAGGACCACCGTATGATATCAGGGCTAGACACAAAGCTACGATGCTTTCCATCTCACCGCTAATCTTTCTTTCATACAAGCACGCTTCCCACTTCCTGCAAACCATTTGCTTTATAAGTTTCTTATGCTGAGCTGGAACCAAATCAGCATTCTGAGCTGTTCCCACCAGCACACAACTGGCAGTCTGTACAAATGCTTACATCTTGGCCAACCTTTTAATAGGCTCATGTTTAATATATTATGATTGCATTTGCATCGTGGCAATGGTCAATTCTTAGGGTAGGCAGAACAAAAAGTAACTACATGTTAGCTATTAATAAGACACAGGTCATAATCATAGGTTAGTACTGGCTATCTTCCGTTTTTTAAGCAGGCTGGCCTATCATGTTGTAACAGACATGATGTTGCAAAAGAAGTGGCATACGGTTGATTATTCTTCATTATCACAATATAGGACCAGGAGTTCATATATAAGAGATGCTATGGATTGCAAAGGATTTGTAATTCAACCAGTCCTGGTATTTACAGCAGGGCCAGGTTGGTGACCTGATTTTTCTCTACTTCAGTTAAACAATACAGTTTGGTCACCTCCCTGCCCCAGCCTGTGACTAGAAGGAGCAGCAGAACACTGATGAGGTCCTCTTGTCAGCATAACTAGTACTGGCACCTAACTTCCCTCACTTCTACTCTACAAAAGATTTTAAGTAACTCCCATGTGCCAGTGGGGGCGTTATGTCATTGCAGCCAATCAAGATGACTGAAGACTCCAAACCCACAAAGGACCAAGAGAAGATGGAAACACTGGCAACTGAGCAATGGATGAGATTAAGGCCGTCAGATCTCTCAAGAAGGGCACTTTGTAAGGTAAGTCTGTCTTAATGTGCAAATATGCTGAACACATTTGCACATTATGAAAAGAGCTCCTGGGGACACCAACATTTCTTAGCAGGCTAATACCACTTTAAAGCCCAATATCAGCCATAACAGATTTTCTTTTAGTTTTGGATAAACTTAGAAAGAGTAAATTCTTCTATCATGTTTTTACTGCTGTCTGTGACTCATTTTGGAAGATTTCCCCTCATTTCTCATTCCTGGTGACAGCAGAACAAGAAATGACAGGAGCGGTTGTCACTGAGCCAAAGATAGAAATAATCACCTGACAGAAGATCAGACTCTACCCCGTTTCCTACAAAAAAGTGATTGGCTGCAGTTTGTATATCCTTTGAAGATACTGTATTTTTTTACTCAATTCCTGTACCAGAAGGAAAATCTTCCTAATAGAGACTCAGACTACAAATAAAAACCTTACAGAGGTTTTATACATTCCCACAACTAACAAATAATATGTTTAGGCTGGAGATAGGACTTATCAAAAATTAAAAAAAAAAAAAACAACCAGTGGATCTAAACCTTATAATATTAATCATGGAACTGGATCAGGCAAACTGCCAGCAAAGCAGATCTTGGATTAATTAGTCATCGCTAAAGTGGATTGCAGAATAGATTCCTGCATACAGTGAAGCTTTATCCAATTTATTTTGGCTTCAACCTTTCTCATGCCCTTAGCTCTAAATAAGTTGATTTATATTAAAGAGGCAAGAAGATATGAACCACTTAGTGTTAGCATCACTGGAATCTGACCTCAGTAGGTACAGATCATTATGCTTTGGCTGGCATTAATTTGCATTTTTTTTTCAGTTTAGACCAATGTTGATGTGCGTTGCCTTTCCATGTGCACCTTACTGCAAAGACTAGTTATAAATAGGGGTGGTTGCCATATTTTTGTATAGCTTATTCACTGATCTCGTGTGGGGACACATTTGATGCCTTCAGCTGCCATTGTGCTCTTCCATTGTGTTCCTGTGCCTTTAAGGAGGTTTGGCCTGCCCCCAGGCACACTTGCCCTTCATTTATCCACAGCTGTATATGCTCCACCTTGGAGACTTTAAAAACTATAGAGTTAGGACCTCAGTATACAGAGGAGCCTTCATGTGGGCACTGCAGCTTCCACATATATTTGCAAATGTGTTCACCTAACCAGGGGTCTCAAACTGGCGGCCCTCCAGCTGTTGTGAAACTACAAGTCCCATCATGCCTCTGTCTGTGGGAGTCATCCTTGAAACTGTCAGCTTTGCAATGCCTCATGGGACTTGTAGTTTTGCAACAGCTGGAGGGCCACCACTTTGAGACTCCTGAGTCCTAAACCCTTGTTTTAATGTGAATTGTTAGACAGGGTCAATTTGGTTATTCTGCAGGCTAGCTGGTAAGTGTGCTGGGAAATTTTTGTTTGTTTGTCATGTGCATTGTCCTTCTATGTGCACCTTATTGCAAAGGTTAGTTATAAATTGGGGTGGTTGCCATATTTTTGTATAGCTTGGACGAATGTTAGGCTTTAAAGTGGGAGTAAACTCCCATGGTTGACATTTACCCATAGGTAAGCCTATAATAAGGCTTACCTACAGGTACAGTAAATAAATATCTCCTAAATGTGCACTGTTTAGGAGATATTTACTTGTGAATGAGCCAGTGACGTCACTGGCAAATGCGCTCTGAAGGAACGGCCATCCGGGTCGTTTCTTCAATGTCCTGTGCCCTGAATAGCGGCTCCCACGTGCATGCAGGGGAGTGAAGACATCACGGCGTGGCCAATCAGAAGGCCGGAGGACATGAACCCGGAATAAAGACCGGGAGAAGATGAAAGCCCTGTTAGCAGTGACAATGCGTCGCTGGAGGGCTTCATTTTAAGGTAAGTTTCACATAAGGTGTTAATATGCGATGCTTGCTAGCACATCATAACATTAGCTTAACATTAACATTAGCATCACCCCCCAGCTCTCTCCATCTGTCTCCTCACGCATTACCAACTTACTAGCAGACATATCAGCCTGGATGTCACATCACTTTCTCAAACTCAACCTATCCAAAACCGAGCTCATGATATTTCCTCCCTCAGGTGCCACTTCCCCTGATCTCCCTGTCAAGATCAACGGCTCAACTATCAACCCATCTCCCCACGCCAAGGTCCTAGGTGTAATCCTGGACTCTGAACTAACCTTTCGACTCCACATTCTATCACTATCCAAAGCTTGCCGCCTCTGTCTTCGCAACATCTCCAAGATACGCCCCTTCCTAACCAATGACACCACAAAGCTTCTAATCCACTCCCTGGTCATCTCCCGCCTCGACTACTGCAACTCCCTCCTCATTGGTTTACCTCTAAATAGGCTATCCCCACTTCAGTCCATCATGAACGCTGCGGCCAGGCTCATCCACCACACAAACCGCTCAGCGTCTGCTACACCCCTCTGCCAATCCCTCCATTGGCTGCCACTCAGTCACCGAATTAAATTCAAGATACTAACTATAACTTACAAAGCCATCCACAACCTGGCCCCTAGCTACATCTCTAACCTAGTCACAAAATACCAACCTAATCGTTCTCTTCGCTCCTCCCAAGACCTCCTGCTCTCAAACTCCCTTGTCACCTCATCCCATGCTCACCTCCAGGACTTCTCCAGAGCCTCCCCCATCCTCTGAAATGCTCTACCCCAATCCGTCCGATTTTCTCCTACTTTATCCACTTTCAGACGATCCCTGAAAACTCATCTCTTCAGAGAAGCCTATCTGGCCCCCACCTAACAACTGTACATTTATCTTCTCAATCAGCACATCACCCACAGTTATTACCTCTTGTATCTCTTGACCTTCCCTCTTAGATTGTAAGCTCTAATGCCGCGTACACACGGTCGGACTTTTCGTCTACAAAAGTCCAACGGACGCCGACGGACTAAAGCTGGCTGGTAATCCGATCGTGTGTGGGCTTCTCCGGACTTTCAGCAGACTTTTTCAGTCTCAAATCCGACGGACTTTAGATTTGAAACATGCTTCAAATCTTTACGTCGTAACTACGACGGACCCCGAAATCCGCTCGTCTGTGTGCTAGTCCGACGGACAAAAACCCATGCTAGGGCAGCTATTGGCTACTGGCTATGAACTTCCTTATTTTAGTCCGGTGTACGTCATCACGTACGAATCCGTCGGACTTTTGTGTGGTCGTGTGTAGGCAAGTCCGTTCGTTAGAAAGTCTGCTGCAAGTCCGCCGAAAGTCCGCCGCAAGTCCGCCGGAAGTCTGTCGGACAGGCTGTCGGACTTTTGTAGACGAAAAGTCCGACCGTGTGTACGCGGCATAAGGAGCAGGGCCCTCTGATTCCTACTGTATCAAATTGTATTGTATTTGTACTGTCTACCCTCAAGTTGTAAAGCGCTACGTAAACTGTTGGCGCTATATAAATACTGTATAATAATAATAATAATAATTAGCTTGCAGGTTTTTATAAAAAAAAAAAGCATGGTGGTTTTCTAGCAATTTAAAAGAACTGAAGCGGTGAAAAAGTACCTGCTAAGTGCAGTCACAAGACTCTCTGTTGCTGAAACGACACATAGCAATCTTCTATTTCTCTATGGGTTCGAGAGTGGAGAGCAGCCCAATATTAATTCAACATACTGTATATCGAAAAAGGCATGTCACCATTGATAGCATGATCTAATAATCACATACCATGGTCAGTGGTAGAGTGATGGATCCTAGACCAAAGACCATCACCCATCATATGTGTCTAAATACTGGCTTGGTCACCGAAAAGAAATCCTTCTGTAATTGTCAGATTTCTAAGAAGTCCAAAAATGTGCATGCTTGTAAACAGTAAAAGTAGCGTGTGTATATGATGTTAAAAATATTCCACCGCGTGTGGTTTTCAAGTGAATTCAGTGGTTTTTAGCTCAAGTGTACACTCTCTAACATGTGCGTGTTTACTAAATGCATTGTAATAATCAGTCAAATAACCCGAAAACATTCACAATGTTAATAGCACGGCCTGCGGAAATATGCACATTCCATTAAAGAGCCAACAGACATAGTTTAAATCTTGACTGCGAGTGTCATTGTTTGATGGAGAGGCAGCAGATGATGTAAACATGGTGTGTGTTATCCTCGGACACGTACTTTATGCAAAACTCTCTGAGTTTTACATTGTTAATACAAGTCTGCATTTTAAGTCTGTTCTCGACCCTGCTAAAGCAATAATAAAGTGGAAGTATGAGCAAATTTCAAAATGACATATACTATATGATGCAGTCTGGCACTAACATTAGCACAGCAGTTTTTTTGTATCTCTGAGTCCTCCTGTATGATAGTTTTATTAACAGTTGTGCCATTGGGTTTTCACTTCTTAACAAGTCAAGCTGTTCAGCAGCAGTTACACTGGTTCAGACAAACTACAGGTGAAATGGTAAGCTTTTTGCTCCTATAAGTTAACCCCTTTTCCAAATGAAAAAAAAAAAATATCAAAATGTATATTTTCATTTTTGTTTAGGTAGAGCGAGCCTTACATAGATTGAAATTTGTCTGGTTCAGCAGGGGCTGGCCAAGATTCGATCCACTTTGGGCAGGCTGTTTGTATTCAAGTCGATCAAGCCTGTCAAATTTTTCACATGCAATTACTGCTGGCGGCTATAGCCACTAGCAGTGATCGTTGTGTTCTGCCAGCCAGGAAGGCTCCCTGCCCCCTTTTCCTGCCAGGAAAAACCCAATAGAGCTGACTGTGTTGATGTCCTTGAATGTCTAAGATATCTGGGACACGCCTCCTGATTGGCTGAGACACAGCAGCAGTGTCATTGGCTCCTGCTGTCAAGCAACGTCGAACAGCCAATCAGGGGAGAGAGGGGGCGGGGCTCCGTGTCTGAATGGACACATGAAGCTGTGACGGAGCTCCAGTGCCCCCATAGAAAGCTGCTGACTGTGGGAGCACTCGATAGGAGGGAGGGGCCAGGAGCAGCAAAGAGGAACCAGAAAAGAGGAGGATCCGGGCTGCTCTGTGCAAAACCAACTGCACAGAGGAGGTAAGTATAACATGTTTGTTTTTTTTAATTATTTAAACGGGACTTTACAATCAGTTTAAGCTTGTAAGAACTTGCTTAATCTTAGGATTCTGATGAGGACACATGACCACAACCTAAGGTTGGAGGTTTAACTTGAAATTATGGAAAGGGTTCTTCATGGTCATAGCAACAAACATGTGGAACTCCTTACCAGTAGTGGTATCAACTGGAAATATTGACAAATTCTAAAAACTTCTAGATGATTTCCTCTATGACCACAATACACAGGAAGATGCATACTCTTAGAAAATAAACTCAAACACACACAAGTTGGACTGGATGGTCCTTGTTACTTTTCTAACCTTACCTATGATGTACCTTTGTAACTATGTGAAGGGCTAGGAAATGAAGGCCTCTTGAACACCCCCCCCCCCCCCAAGGACAGAGAGCCTTGAGTGATGTGGGCATGGCTAGATGCCGGACAAAGGGGTGGATGGTGATGATTGGTGTCAACATGGGGATGGAATGGGCCTGAGCTCAGGGAACGTGTGCCCCAGGGAATTCTGCATCTTTCGGAAGAAGTGGATGGAAGAGCTGCCCACCCTCCCACCCCTTTTTTCCGCTGTTATGGTATGTCACAGCGCCAAAGAGCCAACAGACATAGTTTAAATCTTGACTGCGAGTACCATTGTTTGATGGAGAGGCAGCAGACGATGTAAACATGGTGACTGTCACCAACAGTCATTTGTCATAATGTGCACTTCCAATTTGTTACAATAGTGCAGCCTTAGCTCTTAGGAGTTTCTTGATTTTTTAATTTTTTTAACTTGTATTTTCCTTCTTTTATATCAGACGTCTCAGACCATAAGGCCATTCTATCAGAAGACAATCAAAAAAGCCACATAGGAGGATTACATAAAAAATAAAAATGAAATTACATTCTGAAAGATTTACCTCCCTACAGCAGCCTGGGCAGAACATCAGTTATGAGCTTTGTGCTCATTTCAGCCTCCATGACAAGGATGGAATACAAGAAAATAACAGCACAACCACCTCTGAAAAATAGGGGTCACTATTATAACAACCTAAGAATGGTGGTTCAGATTATGACGAATACCTATTTCTGACTTTTGGTTCTCTTTAAAGTGGAGCTCCATCCAAAAGGGGAAGCTCTGCTTATCTGCCTCTCTCCCTTGGCACCTTTTGGGCGAACCCAGGTATCTGCGGCAAACTCAGATGGAAGTTTGTCCCACCTCCAACTTTCTCCGCAGCTGGTCCAATTAGGGAGTGCAACGCACTTCACGCATGTGCAGTAGGTAACCGGCTGTGAAGAACGGCTTCACTGCCAGTTTCCCATAGTGGACATGGCAGCGGCTGCACCCAATAGCCAATTGAAAAAAATTGGCTCAGGTGAAGACACTGCTGGATTCCTGAACAGATAAGTGACAGTGTTTGTAGCTGCTGACTTTTTTTTTTCTGCAGGATCCTGGAGTTCTTCATTAAGTTAAAATTAGATCCACTAGCACTTTGACTAAATACACATAGCAATAGTCTTAACTGTGGCCCTTAGGCTGTTTGACAGCTACCATTAGCTTGCCACCAGTTATCGGGAAATGCTGGGTCACTATAGAGTAAGGGGACCTCAGGTTGCTCACAGCTGCTACAGATAAAGGAAATAATTTAAAACAAAGGCCGGATGGTGACACAATATAGTCTTTCAATATTTAGCTCATAAAATTTTACTCCAGCCACTAAGTGAAGGAAAATGGTTTTACTGGTGTAAAAATGCTATGTCATACAGCCAGGAACGAGGCTGTCATGTTACACATTTGGAACATCTCCAGTAAATACTTAACCCTGGGAGCAATGGAGAGACTCCAAATGAGAGGGGTCAACTAAGTTCTTCACATGTTAACCCTTTCACTCCTTTGTAACCAATATTTACATTGTTATGATTAAAGGTTTTTTAGTCATACAATATTAATCATATATCATTAGTGATACAAAAGAGTCTACCAGCACTAGCTTCAAAGTTAAACTCCAGGCTAACAGTAAAATATACAGTTGAAATACATGTATAGGATTGTTTTTTTTTTGCAAAAGGACTTTCATTTATTTCCACCCTGTCCTGAGATATACACAGTCTTACAAGACAGAAGAGCCAGGTCCTTTGCTTGACTTTTTTTGCTTGGCATTTAACCTCCCTGGCGGTATGATTATTTCAGATTTTTGCGCTTCAAATCGGTACAATTATTTTGCATAGAAATTTGGCGTTTTATATTGTAGGCCTGTAATTCTTAGCAATAACACACTTATATCTGTCCACCAAGAGTCTAGTAGATATCCCGGGTATGATGAAGTTTGAAACACAAAATCATAAATTATAATATAATAAAAAAATATAAGTAATTATAAAAAATAATAATATAATAATAATAAAATAAATGTCGCCACGATTCACTATCGCTCAATTCTGCAAGTGATTCTAATTTACTATCGCTGTTTTCTAGCTGGTCTAAAACCACTTTTGACGTAAAGGGACACTTTTTGGTTGCTATGGACAATCTCCAGTTTCCAGGCAGAAAGAACAGTATATATAATATAAAACTGCATGCAGGGCATTGGACAAAGCACTGGGGACAAAAGGGATGTGAAATGATTTCATACAGTAATGTAATCTGTAAGTTTACACTGTACTGTATGTGTTATGAATTTTCACTTTTTTGAATTTGCCGCCAGGCTCCGCCCCGTGCGTTGCGATGCTCGCAGGGAACGGAGCCCGGCACACAGGACATCAGGGTGGAGGACAGAGCCCCCAGACACAGCAGGGGACATCACAGGATCCTGGAGACAAGGTAAGTAACCCGCACCAGGATCCTGCAATGTAATCCTGAGTGTGGCTCGGGGTTACCGCTAATGGTGCTGAAATTTAACCCCGAGCCACACTCGGGAAAACCGTCAGGGAGGCTACAGCAGTAGTGCTGTACATGCGCCAATTTTTAATCTTTTATGTTTTCTAAGCAATCTATACATTGTTCCAAATTTCCTTTTTTTCCTGTGTAGAGGAAACCTTAAAGGTCTCTCTTTTCACCACTGACAGTTCCAGGTTCTGAAGGACCACCTCTAGATAGAGGGGCACATGCTCTGAATAGATCACATTCGCATAATGTCCTGGGGACTGTGCAGGCTCCAGCCACTGCCAATCATTTGCTGGAAGAAGGGAGGAGCAGGGGAGTGGCTTTCCAACCCAGGTGAATGCAAGAAAGGTACTGAGAAGCCTATGTTGTGCCAGCTCTGACTGTGCCAGCAAAGGTAGCTCCATGGCACCCTGTTAAAAGACAGAGCCACATGAGAATAGGAACATGAGAAGGGGGAATTTTTAGAGAGTAAAAGGAAAACAACCAAAGCTTGGAAAGAAAGACACAGCAATCAAGGTAATTACTGAGGTCTGCAGTACTACATACACTATGTTACCAAAGGTATTGTGATGCCTGCCTTTACATGGCCATAAACTTTAATGACACCCCAGTCTTAGTCTGTAGGGTTCAATATTGAGTTGGCCCACCCTTTGCAGCTATAACAGCTTCAACTCTTCTGGGAAGGCTGTCCGCAAGGTTTGGGAGTGTGTCTATAGGAATTTTTAAAGACGTAAAAACATGGATGAGCAAGTTTTGGGGGGGGGACTTGACTGGCCTGCACAGAGTCCTGACCTCAACCTGATAGAACACCTTTGGGATGAATTAGAGTGGAGACTGCGAGTTAGGCCTTCTAACCAATAAGAGTGCCTTACCTCACAATAGCGCTTCTGGGAGAATGGTCAAACATTCCCATAGAAACACTCCTAAACCTTGTGGACAGTCTTCCCAGAAGACAGAAGAATTGAAACTGTTATAGCTGCAAAGGGTGGGCCAACTCAATATTAAACCCTACGGATTAAGACTGGGATGCCATTAAAGTTCATGGCTGTGTAAAGGCAAATGTGACAGCATCCTAATACTTTTGGTAATATACTGTAGTTCTGAGGGTTTAATAACACTTTAAGCAACACAGCTTAGTAAGCTCCCCAAAAGTGGAAGCTCCGCTTATCTGTCCCCCCCACCCCGCTGCCACATTTGGCACCTTTTTGGGCCGCCCATGTGCCCGTTCCCACTTCTGGCTGAGTTTGCTGAGGCAAACTCAGCTGGACGTTCGACCCCCCCTCCTCCTTCTCCTGCAGTAGACCCAATCAGAGTGTGCAATGCAATTTGCACATGCACAGTAGGTAAAGGGAACTCTTAAGGCATCAGCATAGCAAGACATTTTGGACAATTTCATGCTCTCAACTTTGTGGAAACAGTTTGGGGATAACCACTTCCTGTCCCAGCATGACTGAGCACCAGTGCACAAAGCAAGGTTCATAAAGACTTGGATGACCGAATTTGGGGTGGAGGAACTTGACTGCCCTGCACAGAGTCCTGACCTCAACCTGATAGAACTCCTTTGGGATGAATTAGAGTGGAGACTGAGAGCCAGGCCTTCTTGTCCACATCAGTGCCTGACCTCACAAATGCGCTTCTGGAAGAATGGTGAAACATTCCCATAGACACACTCCTAAACCTTGTGGACAACCTTCCCAGAAGTGTTGAAGCTGTTATAGCTGCAAAGCTGCCAACTCAATATTGAACCCTACGGACTAAGACTGGGATGCCATTAAAGTTCACATGTGTAAAAGTAGGCATCCCAATACTTTTGGTAATATACTGTAGTTCTGAGGGTTTAATAACACTTTCAGCAACACAGCTTGGTAAGCTCCACCCAAAAGGGGAAGCTTCGCTTATCTGCTTTATATCCTATGCATGAAGGTAAAAAACCTTCAGTGTAATGCTCCCCCGTACTGCACACATCACCGCTCACTGATTGGGTTGCTGGAGGTTACTGCACACATCACTGCTCACTGATTGGGTTGCTAGAGATTACTGCACACCATTACCGCTCACTGATTGGGTTGCTAGAGGTTACTGCACACCATTACCGCTCACTGATTGGGTTGCTAGAGATTACTGCACACCATTACCGCTCACTGATTGGGTTGCTAGAGATTACTGCACACAATACCGCTCACTGATTGGGTTGGTAGAGATTACTGCACACATTACCGCTCACTGATTGGGTTGCTAGAGATTACTGCACACATTACCGCTCGCTGATTGGGTTGCTAGAGATTACTGCACACCATTACCGTTGACTGATTGGGTTGCTAGACTTTACCGCACACATCACCACTCACTGATTGGGTTGCTAGAGCTTACTGCACACCATCACTACTCACCCATTGGTTGCTAGAAGTTACTGCACACTGATTCCTGTAACTCACAGTGTCCCCCTTTGTAAGCTGCTCCAGTTCAGCTGCTGCTTTATCAATCCACCCTCCTCTGCTGCTAACAGGAGAAGGGTGAAGGAGAACAATCACAGCCCGCTCTGTGTCTTTCATCTTAGTCCTACTGACCAGAGAGGTGGTGGGGGCGAGCAAGGGGAACACTGACCAGAGAAGGGGCGGGGGCGAGCGGGGGAACACTGACCAGAGAAGGGGCGAGGGCGAGCAGGGGAACACTGACCAGAGAAGGGGAAGCGTCAAGCGGGGAAACACTGACCAGAGAAGGGGTGAGCAGGAGAACACTGACCAGAGAAGGGGCAGGGGCAAGCGGGGGAACACTGACCAGAGAAGGGGCAAGCAGGCGAACACTGACCAGAGAAGGGGCAGGGGCAAGCAGGGGAACACTGACAAGAGTAGGGGAGAGCAGGGGAACACTGACCAGAGAAGAGGCAGCGGCAAGCGGGGGAACACTGACCAGAGAAGGGGCGAGCAGGCGAACACTGACCAGAGAAGGGGCAGGGGCAAGCAGGGGAACACTGACAAGAGAAAGGGAGAGCAGGGGAACACTGACCAGAGAAGGGGCGAGGGCGAGCAGGGGAACACTGACCAGAGAAGGGGCAGCGGCAAGCGGGGGAACACTGACCAGAGAAGGGGCGAGCAGGCGAACACGAACACTGACCAGAGAAGGGGCGAGGGCGAGCAGGGGAACACTGACCAGAGAAGGGGCAGCAGCAAGCGGGGGAACACTGGCCAGAGAAGGGGCGAGCAGGCGAACACCAAACACTGACCAAAGAAGGGGCAGGGGCAAGCAGGGGAACACTGACAAGAGAAGGGGAGAGCCGGGGAACAGTGACCAGAGAAGGGTTGAACGGGGGGAACACTGACCAGAGAAGGGGCAGGAGCGAGCGGGGAAACACTGAGCTGCTCTGCCTTACTTCCTGTAACAGGCGCTCGGTGCTAATATAGGGCGAAGCGGAAGGAGCGGCTCCAGCACATACAGCCACAGCTTGCCTCTCCCCTGTTACATTCACAGTGGGGCCACTTGTATCAACTGGCCAGGAGAGGAAGTGGGGAATCGGCTGCACCCACTACACGGGAAGAATATTTGCGGGCAGCATTGCTCATGGGGCAGTTGCTTTGAGCCCCCCAACAATAATTGGGCCCTGGGCAACTGCCCTTTTTGCCCTGCATTAAAGACGGCCCTGATCAGTGCCCCCATAGCAATCAGCTAGCTATGGGGGCACTGATTAAAGGGGGGGGGGGGACCAGGAGCATCGCCAACAGGGGAACCTGAGAAGGGGAGGATCAGGGCTGCTCTGTGCAAAACCATTGCACACAGCAGGTCAGTATGACATGTTTGGTTTTTTTTTTTGTTTTTTTTTTATAAAACATACCTTTAATATCACTTTAATATTTTTTTAATGAATACAAAACTGGAGACTGGTGTATTTATATCTGTCTGGAGTGAAGCCGTAATTAAGTAATCATGCACTAAAATATATATTAAAGAGTATTTATAGGTGACAAAATCTGTGGCATCTGTTGTAGGAGTTTCCTTTATACTGAACAATGGTGATAAGGTTTCACTGTATTCATTTAATAAAAGATTTGGCCAAAGATGGGAAGAAAACTTGTGGTGTTGTTGTGAACTTTTTTTTCAGTAATCTGGATAGAATTGGTTTATTTGTCTAAATCAAGAAAAAAAATCTGATGGTGTTTGGCTACCCAGGGATCATTCAATTGAGTTTAGGTTTCTCTTGACCTCATCCTCTAACACAGCCAATTCCCCAAAATGACCTCTTTTAAAACCTACCATATGCAATGATTTGCCCAGCAACACGTCCTCTGTTAAAACCCCAAGCTATAGCAATTGTATTAGACAAAGAAAGACTCTTACAGAGCTCAAAGTGACGGCAAAGTGATGTCTCAGAGCATGTGTTGTGCCAATTCCCTGTCAAATCATTTTATCACTTCAGTCTGTCAACGGAATTAGAATTAAAAATGACAGAATGTTAAGTATTGACTTTCAGATGTTATTATACTGACAGGCGGGAGCAGCTGAAGACAATAAGTAGAGTGGGTTCAAAACTATACAACCAGCAAGCGAATTAGAAAAAATAGGTTATACTGTAATTTAGAGCCATTAATATGACTGAAAAAATCAATTTCACCAACTTTACATGCAATAATACAATTCTATCACAATTTACAGAAACTGTATATTTTTGGGAACAAAACCTCTTTTGAAGTGGGAGTAAACTCCAATACATGAATTTCACCTATAGGTAAGCCTATAATAAGGCTTACCTATAGGTAGTGTAAATATCTCCTAAGCATGCACCGTTTAGAAGATATTTACTGTACATGCAGCCGGTGATGTTACCAGCGCATGCGCTCTGAAGAAATAGCTACCTGGGCCGTTCCTTCAGAGTCCTGTGCCACAATTGGGGCGGCACAGTGGTATTGGGGTGGCACAGTGGTATAGTGGGTAGCACTTTCACCTAGCAGTAAGAAGGGTCGCTGGTTCGAATCCCAACCATGACACTACCTGCCTGGAGTTTGCATGTTCTCCCTGTGCCTGCGTGTGTTTCCTCTGGGTACTCCGGTTTCCTCTCACACTCCAAAGAGATGCTGGTAGGTTAATTGGATCCTGTCTAAATTGTCCCTAGTATGTATGAATGTGAGTTAGAGCCCTTAGATTGTAAGCTCCTTGAGGGTAGGGACTGATGTGAATGTACAATGTATATGTAAAGCGCTGCGTAAATTGATGGCGCTATATAAGTAACTGAAAATAATATAATATATGCCGGCTCCTGCGCACGTGTCATTGCGGCTCCGGCCACTCACACAACTGGGTTCCACAAACCTGGAAGGGAGACAGGTAAAGATGGAAGCCGCTGGAAGGGTTTTGTTCTAAGGTAAGGCGATGCATACTAGCACATTATAACTTTGCCTTGCAGGTAAAAAAAAAAAATCGAAATTGCCGGCGGTTTACTACTACTATTTTAAAAGCAGTCCTCGAGCTCCAGACCATTGATTTTGCCTAGGCTGAGATAACATCAGCTGTCTGCTGCAGGCAGAAAGAAGCATTTCCTCAGTTCCCTCTCCCTAAGCATTCACACCATGACCTGAGAAATTTTCAGGGGTCTTTATTTGAATGTTTTTGTATTTTTCATATGCAATTTTTGATTTGAAAATTTACTTTAAAGCATTTGGATGTGTATTTAAATTTCAGGTGTTTTTTCCAGCAAAAAGAATGCAGTAGGTTAAGAAGATCAGTTCTTACAAGCTGACAACTGCTAGAAATATGCCCCCCAAAAAAACAACTTGTTATTATTATTATTATACAGGATTTATATAGCGCCAACAGTTTGCGCAGCGCTTTACAACATGGGGGCAGACAGTACACTTACAATACAAATCAATACAGGAGGGATCAGAGGGCCCTGCTTGTTAGAGCTTACTAGAAGGGAGGGTCAAGTGGAAACAAAAGGTAATAACTGTGGGGGATGACCTGATGGTAAAAATGAAAATACAGTTGTTAGGTGTGGGTAGGATAGGCTTCTCTGAAGAGAAGGGTTTTCAGGGATCGTCTAAAAGCTAATAAAGTAGGAGATAATTAGACAGATTGGAGTAGGGCATTCCATAGGATTGGAGAGGCTTTGGAAAAGTCCTGGAGGCGAGCATGGGAGGAGGTGACGAGGGAGCTAGAGAGCAGGAGGTCTTGAGAGGAACAAAGAGAACGAGTAGGTTGGTATTTAGAGACTAAGCTAGTGATGTAGCTGGGGGCGAAATTGTGGATGGCTTTGTACGTAGTTATTAGAATTTTGAATTTAATTCTTTGGCCGAGCGGAAGCCAGTGGAGGGATTGACAGAGAGGAGTGGCAGACACAGAGCGATTGGTAAGGTGGATGAGTCTGGCAGCGGCATTCATGATGGATTGAAGAGGTGATAGACTATGTAGAGGTAAGCCAATGAGAAGGGAGTTACAGTAGTCGAGACGAGAGATGACCAGCGAGTGAATTAAGAGCTTTGTTGTGTCATTGGTTAGAAAGATGTTGCGGAGGTTGAGGCGGCAGGATTTGGACAGTGATTGAATGTGTTGCTTGAAGGAGAGTCCAGAGTCCAGGACTACACCTAGAACCTTGGCATGTGGGGATGGGCTTATAGTTGTGCCATCGATTTTGACAGAGAGATCAGGGGAAGGGGCATATGGGGGAGGAAAAATTATAAGTTCGGTTTTGGATAGATTGAGTTTGAGGAAGTGGTGTGACATCCAGACTGATATATCTGATAGTAAATTAGGGATACGTGAGGAGACAGAGGGAGTGAGCTGAGGGGTAGAGAAATAGATTTGGGTGTCGTCAGTGTAGAGGTGGTATTGGAAGCCATGGGAGGCTATCAGTTGACCCAGGGAGGCGGTGTAGATTAAAAAAAGGAGAGGTCCAAGAACAGAACCCTGGGGGACCCCAACAGAGAAAGGAAGAGGAGAGTAGGAAGTAGAGTTGTAAGAAATGCTAAAGGTGCGGTTGGATAAGTAGGAAGAGAACCAGCAAAGTGTACAGTCACGGAGACCAAAGGCGTGTAGTTTTTTGAGGAGGAGGGGGTGGTCAACTGTATCAAGGGCAGCAGAGAGGTCCAGGAGTAGGAGTACAGAATAGTGTCAATTTATTTTGGCCACTTGTAGATCGTTTGTTAGTTTTAGGAGAGCAGTTTTGTGGAGTGTTGAAGACAAAATCCAGACTGAGGGGGATCAAGAAAGTTATTATGTGTTTCATTTATATGCCCTCCAATAAGGTAGAAAAAAGGTAAAACTATTATTTTTTTTTAACTTTTGGATAGCGTAAGGAAGGGTTATAACCTCTGTAAGGATTATTTTTGCCATCATTGTCCCATTAGGGAGATTTACCTTCACTTCCTGTCCCATAGCCAAAACAGGAAGTAAAAGGAAATCCCTGCAAATAAAGGAATCCCATGTGACCCTCCAGGTGTCCAGTACTGCTCCCATAGGAAGGTTTCCCCTCTATTACTTTTCTGGGGACAACCCAAAATTAGGGATTTTCTTTTACTTTCACTGATAACATTAAACGGGACAAATGGAGAGGGTTATTCTCCCTAATGGGACAGCAATAAAAGCTGATGAGTGTTCTGATCCCTCTCCACTCTGTCCAAAGCAAAACAAAGTTTTGCTTTTAGTTATAGTCACAATGTAGAAGGCTGCAGCAGGGGCTATGGAACATCAGAACTGTACAAGCACCAGGATATTATATGACAAGAATATTTCAGAGGGAGCCTGCCCCTACTATCGTTAGTCCATACCCAGTACCTTACCATTTGTATTCATCCAGAACAAACTGGACGAGATTTAGTGGACATAGTAGGCTTTTATTGCAAAATCCAATCCAATAAATATTAACAATAATAAGGCTGGGTTGATGTTCCTTGAATGCAGCAGAAAGAAACATCCAGCCAGAGCACTATTAGCCCTTTATTACAAAATTCAATCTAATAAATAACAAAAATTAACAATAACAAGAAGGCTGGGTTGACGATCCCTGAAGGCACCAGAAATAAGCATCCAGCCAGAGGCCAAAAATATTGGTAGCCACTCAGCCTCACTGCACCACCTTGGTGTTGATTGCAGAAACCTACCACAGAATACCCCTCCGTACATCGATTTGATCTGGGGTCTCAACAATTGGACCATACAAAGTGACACAACATGCCATAAACAGCTCCCACCTACCTTATACAAAGGAAAGCCTTCACAGACCCTCAAACCACACGTTAGCTACAGTTCTGGTCTATAAAAAATTATAAATAACAAGGTGGAGGTAGGGTGGGATGCTCTTAGTTTGATAGTAAACCTGAGAATGCCACTATTCTGCTCCTTCCCACTAATCAGCTTAGAAGACCCCCACCTTCCCGGAAACCCTACTCAGGTAAGAGAATCTTCTTCCTTTAACCCTACAGCTGTCTGCCACTGCTTCAACCGTGCTATGTGACCCCTATCTCTATGTCCTTTATTTTTGCTCTGGGCCCCTCTTGACTTGCTGACCCCGGTTAATGCTGCTGAACATGCTGACCTCTGGATAATGGCTGACCACAGATTGCTCCATTCTTCTAAAATGAAAAGCATATGGAGGCATGGTGGAGTGCTAAATGTCTAAGAAGAAAAAAATACCTGCAAGTGTTGCAAATACATGTCACCTACCATATATGCACTTAACCTCCACAATATGTCCAATTTAAAAACATGAAGAGTGCTGGAAAAGTTGTATTATTTATTCTCTCTTTCAATGCAATCCAAAAGGTATCAGCAAATTAAATACATTTGGGCAACTTTCACTGATTGCCATTGTCCGCTGCTGCTGCTCTTCCCTATACCTTCCATACATACTCAGCTGGCAGCTCAGATATGAAGAATACCAGCAGGAACTTTCATGTTTTGAAAATCACCTATTATTCTACCTAAGCCATCGATGTCAAGACAAAAAAAAATACTTTTTATACTAGGATAGAGGTTAATCACAGTGACCAGGTTCAATAACAATGTATTACAACTGACTGAAAACACATCATGCAGTGATTAATGGAGAACTCCGTCCGGATAAAATAAGCAGAATATTAACATAATATCAGGTTGTCTGTACATGTTCTTCCTCTTTCTTACTATGAGCGACAGTAACACCTGTACATTAGAAATTGGTAGATCACTTTACAACAGGTAAGATCAGCCTCCTATAGTCAGTGAATGAGGGAGTGCATTGTAAGTAATGGCTACCATGTTGTCCGTTTGCCAAAAAAGTAGAATGTTATCTGAGACAGTCCTTATTATTTTAATAATCACTGTTTATTGACAATTTGTAATAAGTAGACAATAGTACAAAAAGCAAACAACAAACATACATTAAAAAAAAAAAAGGATCAATATCCTGACATTCTGACAGTACAACAGTGTAGATTGTATATTAACAGATTGTGTCATCAAAGTGCATCTATCAATCAATCAATCAATCAATCAATCAAAGTCTAACCTGTAAACTAGAAGGATATACCCAGATAAGAGCTATCGTGAAAATTCTGGGTACTGTCATCCCATATTAAGATGTACCATACAGGACCATATCTAACAGACGGTGGAGAAGGGAAAAAAAAACAAACAAATAAAATAATAAAATGTACCATCCAGGACCGAATCTAACAGACGGTGGAGAAGGGAAAAAAAAGAAAAGAAAATACCAAATAAAATATTAAAATGTACCATCCAGGACCATATCTAACAGACGGTGGAGAAGGGAAAAAAAAAAAAGAAAATACCAAATAAAATAATAAAATGTACCATCCAGGACCATATCTAACAGACGGTGGAAAAGGAAAAAAAAAAAAAAGAAAATACCAAATAAAATAGTAAATGTACCATCCAGGACCATATCTAACAGACGGTGGAGAAGGTAAAAAAAAAAAAGAAAATACCAAATAAATTAAATAAATAAATAAATAAAAACAACAACTATGATCACAATGGGGGCACACCTAATACCAACCACCGGGGATTAACCATCTCTGGAAAAACATGGGTGTAGAGGGGATGAGCACCTTGAAATCCACAACATAAGAACATAACAAGGTGTGGCTGTGAAGTATCACGGTCACCTTAGCAAGACCTAATACTGCATAGAGGCCTAAAATTAAAATGAGGACTGAGATGTGGACCTGGGGGGGGGGGCAATATTGAGTCCAGTAAGCATACAATTAAGCATCAGGGATCTCATTAGAGTATTACATCCATCCCAGCCTAGTTAGGTTCATCTAAAAGAGAAGTGTGGGTTTTTGAAAAAAAAAAGATCATAGTCACCTAGGTAGATGCATCTGTCCCCCCGCTGCCTCGAAGACTGAGAACCAAGCGATCAAAGGCTGCTGACCGGCTCTTTGCTCTGCCCCTCCAGCTCCTAGGGCCAGGTCACACCAGATGCAGTTCCATGCAGTCCCGTGTGCTTTTTTCCTGCGCTAAAAATGCATGGACGGTGTTTTCCATGTATTCTAATAGCTCTAGTTCACACCATGCAGTCAGTTTCCGGTGCAGTAACTGAGCAGAAACTGACTGCATGGTGTGAACTAGAGTCATTGGAATACATGGAAAACACTGTGCATGCATTTTGTGCAAAAAAAAAGCGTATGGAACTGCATCTGGTGTGAACTGGCCCTTACTGGAGCGTCAAAGTAGAGGGCTGAAACGGCTAAGGCTCTCAGAGGCGAGATGAGAGGCTGAACCAGCTGCTGGTGAGGGATCAGAAAAGATCCCAACATTATTATCAGGATCCCTGCTGAGCCCTGGACCGGCTCTGTGACAACAGTCATTAGAAAACTTTAGCCCACTGTCAGCTGAATCTGGGTCAAAGGATTGCAGCTAAGCTCACTCCAGTGACCCACGGGAGAAGTATGGCCAAAAGAGCTTTCACAATACTTCTTTAATAATTGCAAGGGGCAACAATGATTGCCAAGGGCAGTAAACCAAGTTAGCCAATTAGATTTCTGCCTATGGCTATTTGGTCATTAAAAAGGAAATTCTGATTGGCTGTTGTGGAAGACTACACTTTGCAGATTGCTTCCTGTTTTCTGCAATAAATAAGCCCATTAATGTTGGGCTTCTAGTTCAGCCCATTTAGTGTTCATAGTAATGGGGCTGTTTAATGTATGCACTGCCCATGCTCAGAGAAGATAATAAACCCTGGAAGCTTAGTTCAGAACACAACAAAAGGAATAATGGAAAGTGCCAACTTGGTGACAGGTTCTCTTTACAGCAGGTGATTTATTGGAAAATGAGCTTGTTTTACAGGAAATGTTTTCAGCAGCCTGGTTATGGATCCTTTGGTGACTAAGCTGTTTCAGATGTTGGCTGCCACTCAGCAAGGACTTTTGGTCTGGCTCGGCAATGAACAGCAGGTGGAGAATGCTGGCAGGGCAGCTGGATGTGGTACTTCTCTGAGTTTCTCACACCTGAGGATGCCGTCAGTTCTTGGCAGCAATCATAACCTTAGGCTTTGCAATTACGAATGCCACAAGGGAGCGCTGAGCGCACGCTCCTGCTGCACTTCACGTTCCCTATAAAAGACATGGATACCTCAAAACAGGAAAGCATCTCATACACTTTTTTCTTGTTGTGTTCTGTCAAGCTAAAATAAAATATGTAATACTGACATATAATCATACACATGGGTTGGACTTGATGGACTTGTGTCTTTTTTCACTTTTTCTCACCTACTGTGTAACTATGAAACTATATAAATACAGACATCAAAGTCTAATGATCACCGACGTTACAGTCTGATCGTACAATCTCTGTGCATTCCCCTTTAGATTTAACAAAATGTTTTGACATGAAGGTCTAACTAAAGATGGCCACGCATGGCCCAAATTTCAAGCGATTCCTGTTAATCAGCTGAAATTCAAACCATGGGGAGACTTGCCGACTCTCCCTGATCTGACAAACTGCGATTAAGAAATTGAAGGAGCCTGGCAGAAAAAAGTTGGCTGAACTGTGACTGTAGCCAGCTGCAGTGACTATTCCTGTATTCTGACAGCTGCTAGTGCTGGCTGTCAGAATACAATAGCCAGTAGGGGAGACTCTCCCATTCATGCTGCTTGGGGTTGCAAAGGAAAATTGAGAGTATCACCAAATTAAATAATCAATTCAAAGTACAGTATACAGTCAGGTCCATAAATATTGGGACATCAACACAATTCTAATCTTTTTGGATCTATACACCACCATAATGGATTAGAAATGAAACAAACAAGATGTGCTTTAACTGCAGACTTTCAGCTTTAATTTGAGGGTATTTACATCCAAATCAGGTAAACGGTGTAGGAATTACAACAGTTTGTATATGTGCCTCCCGCTTTTTAAGGGACCAAAAGTAATGGGACAATTGGCTGCTCAGCTGTTCCATGGCCAGGTGTGTGTTATTCCCTCATTATCCCATTTACAAGGAGCAGATAAAAGGTCCAGAGTTAATTTCAAGTGTGCTATTTGCATTTGGAATCTGTTGCTGTCAACTCTCAATATGAGATCCAAAGAGCTGTCTCTATCAGTGAAGCAAGCCATCATTAGGCTGAAAAAACAAAACAAACCCATCAGAGAGATAGCAAAAACATTAGGTGTGGCCAAATCAACTATTTGGAACATCCTTAAAAAGAAAGAACGCACCGGTGAGCTCAGCAACACCAAAAGACCCGGAAGACCATGGAAAACAACTGTGGTGGATGACCGAAGAATTCTTTCCCTAGTGAAGAAAACACCCTTTACCCTTTTTAACCCTAATGCCGCGTACACACGGTCGGACTTTTCGTCTACAAAAGTCCGACAGCCTGTCCGACATACTTCCGACGTACCTTCGGCGGACTTGCGGCAGACTTTCTTACGAACGGACTTGCCTACACACGACCACACAAAAGTCCGACGGATTCGTACGTGATGACGTACACCGGACTAAAATAAGGAAGTTCATAGCCAGTAGCCAATAGCTGCCCTAGCATGGGTTTTTGTCCGTCGGACTAGCACACAGACGAGCGGATTTCGGGGTCCGTCGTACTTACGACGTAAAGATTTGAAGCATGTTTCAAATCTAAAGTCCGTCGGATTTGAGGCTAAAAAAGTCAGTTGAAAGTCCGGAGAAGCCCACACACGATCGGATTACCAGCCAGCTTTAGTCCGTCAGCATCCGTTGGACTTTTGTAGACGAAAAGTCCGACCGTGTGTACGCGGCATAACAGTTAGCCAGATCAAGAACTCTCTCCAGGAGGTAGGTGTATGTGTGTCAAAGTCAACAATCAAGAGAAGACTTCACCAGAGTGAATACAGAGGGTTCACCACAAGATGTAAACCATTGGTGAGCCCCAAAAACAGGAAGACCAGATTAGAGTTTGCCAAACAACATCTAAAAAAGCCTTCACAGTTCTGGAACAACATCCTATGGACAGATGAGACCAAGATCAACTTGTACCAGAGTGATGGGAAGAGAAGAGTATGGAGAAGGAAAGGAACTGCTCATGATCCGAAGCATACCACCTCATCAGTGAAGCATGGTGGTGGTAGTGTCATGGCATGGACATGTATGGCTGCCAATGGAACTGGTTCTCTTGTATTTATTGATGATGTGACTGCTGACAAAAGCAGCAGGATGAATTTCGAAGTGTTTCGGGCAATATTATCTGCTCATATTCAGTAAAATGCTTCAGAACTCATTGGACGGCACTTCACAGTGCAGATGGACAATGACCCAAAGCATACTGTGAAAGCAACCAAAGAGTTTTTTAAGCGAAAGAAGTGGAATGTTATGCAATGGCCAAGTCAATCACCTGACCTGAATCCGATTGGGCATGCATTTCACTTGCTGAAGACAAAACTGAAGGGAAAATGCCCCAAGAACAAGCAGGAACTGAAGACAGTTGCAGTAGAGGCCTGGCAGAGCATCACCAGGGATGAAACCCAGCATCTAGTGATGTCTATGCGTTCCAGGCTTCAGGCTGTAATTGACTGCAAAGGATTTGCAACCAAGTATTAAAAAATGAAAGTTTGATGGATGATTGTTAATCTGTCCCATTACTTTTGGTCCCTTAAAAAGTGGGAGGCACATATACAAACTGTTGTAATTCCTACACCGTTCACCTGATTTGAATGTAAATACCCTCAAATTAAAGCCGAAAGTCTGCAGTTAAAGCACATCTTGTTTGTTTCATTTCAAATCCATTGTGGTGGTGTATAGAGCCAAAAAGATTAGAATTGTGTCGATGTCCCAATATTTATGGACCTGACTGTATGCAATCAGGTAAGCCAATACACTGTATAGCTGGTGGTAGATCTAACTGTGATTGTACAAACAGATTGATCAGCTTAAAGTGGTTGTAAACTCTTACACCCAGTGAAGTGATCAGCTAAAGGTGATGCACAGAAATAAATAAAGTCCTCCTACATAAGTTGCACCTGTTTATCTGCTGTCTTTCCTTCTCATCCATTCAAAGTTCAGAATTTATAAAGCTTGTCTGAGCTGCCAGTAAAAGGGCACAGAGATCTGAAATTAACACTGCGAGCTTGTTGAGGAGAGCTCTGAGACCTGATTGGAGGGAATGGGGCACACCGCCCCTTCACACAGCACACAGGAACAGAGCTGAGGCTGTCAATCAGCTGGAGGTCCCTCCCCTGTCACCTTTTTTCTTTTGGTGTCAGGAAAATGTGTCAGAAGTGATTTGTGCTGATAGCGGAGGAACAAAGCAGCAGACAGAAATGGCACTTAGTGCTCTGGATTGAGACACCATATAGAAGGATATGTTTTGTTCATATTTCATATCTGAGGTTTACAACCACTTTAAAGTGTATGTTGATATAGTGCATGTATAGCTAACTGTCTATCTAACTCACTGCTCCTGTTTCAGTAAATTCTCTTTTTTTTCTCTATTTTTAAAATAAATGTATGTGCATTTCCTGAGCTCTTCAAGAATTGTGTTTGAATGAATTTACCAACATTCTAGTTACTTTATGTGCCTAGGAGTTTTCAATAAAAATATTTTGACTAAAAATATTTTGTTCTAGAACACTTAGGCAGGGTATACATGAATTGATTTTTATTTTCATTCAACCAGTTTTTTTTTGTTTCGAATACGCAGATCAGTGCTGTAGCCATTGGCTGAATGTGCTGATTGAATGCTGGTTTTCCTAAAGACCTGTTCTACAGAAGCCAGTCGCTAGACTGTCTTCTGTTGAACAAACAGCGGTACACAAGGCTTGGAATTCGTACAGTTCCTGCTGAACTGTCCAAATATCAGTATGTGCATACCCAACTTTAAGCCCAGCTGAAGTCACAGAGATAGATACTGTATACAGTTGAAATGACATTGTACTAATAAGCTTCATTTTCATAATCTTATGAAAACTTTATACAGTAGTTATTCCAATGATTCTAGAGTAAAGTTGGCCATACACTATGGGCTTAATGAAAGAAATCTATTGATTCCTCCATCCATGCAAAACAGGTTAATGGGGGAGTTTACCCTGCCATCTATTCCATTCTGACATCTGGCATCTGTGGCTGTCAGACCAGAACAGTGTCTGCATCTGATTGAGGTAACTAAGAATTTTCTACCCAGGTCCTTCAATTTTCATATTAATTTACACTATATTAGGGTTGTTGTTCAGGGGTTGGGCTTGGCCTCTTAGTTCCAGTGAAGGGAACTTTTAAGACGCCAGCATACCAAGACATCTTGGACAATTTCCTGCTCCCAACTTTGTGGGAACAGTTTGGGGATGGCCCCTTCCTGTTCCACCATGACTGGGTACCAGTGCACAAAGCAAGGACCATAAAGACATGGATGAGCGAGTATGGGGTGGAGGAACTTGACTGGACTGTACAAAGTCCTGACCTCAACTGGATAGAACAACTTTGAGATGAATTAGAGTGGAGACTACGAGCCAGGCCTTCTCGTCCACATCAGTGCCTGACAGAGGCGGCTCTTTAATTAGGCAAATTAGGCAATTGCCTTAGGCCTCACCCCCCACAAGGGCCTCGCGGGCCGCGGCCGCCTAATTTGCCTGACAGGACATAAGTGTGGGGACTCGGGGGTGGAAGGAAATATCCCTCGTGAGCCGTGATTATGTGTACATGCAAGCCGTTGGGGTGAGCGAGCACTGCACGACTGACGCCAGCGCCGCCTGTGTGAGCTCATGAGCCTCCACGGACGGCTCTCGGCTCAGTCGGCTGCATCCAATAGCAGGCTCCACCGCCGCGGCGCCGTCCTCCTAGCCTTTCTCCCAAAGTCGGCGGCCCCAGTGCATGGCGGGAGTTGTAGTTTTTCACAGCACAAACAACAGACTTGGCCCTCTGGTGCCTGTGCTCTGCAGAGACTACAACTCCCAGATTGCACTGCAGCCTGCAGGGAGCTCAAAGACAACATCACTCGTCGCCAGCTTCTCATGCTGCCTTTAGTAGGGTAGGGGACCAAGGAGCAGGTATGGTACATAGCTTGTTACTCGAGATTCCATACTACAAGATATATTAGCATGACAGGCTCAGGGTGTGTTGATCTGTAAGGCTGGCATTGAACATTTGCATTTTAAAGCATGGCTTGATGTGCTGAAGTCTTTTAAAATTAATGCAAAACACACAACACATGAAAATATATATTTGGGCACAATAGCAAAACACAGTGTGTGCAATGAGAAATAGAAGGTGACAACTCCAGGTAGGGGGTACCTTAATGTGTAAAGCCTAGACCTAAAAGATGTTTGGATTTCAGCACTTTTGTTAACGTAGGTATTTGATTATCAGATCAGACTCACTTTATGCTTTTACAGTCTTGATTTGTAAATGTTATAGTATTTAAAAGAATGCAAACTTCAAGCTTTTCCCTTAAAAATAAATCTGTCAGGATAAATAGAAATATGGGTGCTGCCATCTCTTCTCTGACTTGTAGAATGTGTTTTTATAATGAATACAAGAAGTTTTCTATGATTTGACAAGGTGGAGAGGAGGGGTGAATGATGCCTTGTATTCACAAAATACAAAGTGTTCTCTGAATGGCAGCAGTGCTGAACAACCGTAAGTGTTCTTTGTGCAGAGGGGAAGCTGCTTGAGCAAGACCTGATATATTGTGGGTATAACTGTATGTAGGCTTTCATCGTCTCCAGCAGCCTGTAAAATATGCAATATGGATAATTACATTATGTAAAGCTGGACCAAGGGAAGTTGGCAATAAAAATAATTCCTGGGGTTTTACTTTAGGACTCTTTCAGTGTGCACCCTTACACCCTTTTCCAATCTTCCCAATGGCTTCCGCTGGCCTAACCAATAAAAATCTAAATACTAACAACAACATCATACAAAGCCATCCACAGCTTGTCTCACAATCTCACAGAGGTCACATCTAAATAGTTCACCTGACTGTAATCTACATACCTGTTGTGATCAGAGGCGGCTCTCTAATTAGTCAAACTTTGCCTAACGTGTGTGAGAGGGAATGTCCCTGATTAGTGTCCCCAGGCTGGCAGGTAAGTGGGTAAAGCCATGCAGGTTCCAGCCGGGCCAGCTGTAATATCCCCCTCACACAGAGAACAGCTCATGATCACTACCGTCCTCCTAATCTTCTCAGAAAGCTGGCACCAGAGCTGGAAGGAGGGGCGCCGGATTGCGAGCTGCACTTAGCTCATTATGTGCGGTAGAAATGGGAAATGGCCTGAGCAGAGGTTCTGTCTGTGCACGCTGGGTGCCTCCTCTCTGTAGCTGCAGCCATACCAGTCTCCATACAGGAGAAGGACGATCCTCCTAGGTTGGCCTGGCTGGATCGAGGCTTGTACAGTCTGAGCAGCAGTAGAGGTGGGTGGAGCAGGTTTAGAAAGTTCATCACACTGTCCAGCCCAGCAGTCACCAGAGCTCTCCCCAGGCCAGCTCACAAGCTCTTTCTTCAATCCATGGAAGTTGCCATTAAGATGAGGTGCTAATGTATTTGCAGAACAAGCTGGATTAGTGGCAGAAATACCAGATTTGTGAAACATCCTGTCTGTGTCAGCCTGCAATCAGTGCATTCAGATTACTGTTAAATTATCAGTATCCCGCAACTCTGATGAGATCACAGACCAGGACAACTACACTACTTCCCAGGCTCAGAAAACTTTACTGGACATTTACTAAAGGTTATGTGTTTTGCTTGCAAAGGAGGTGATGGTCTGCTAAAATTAAGTTTCCCCAAGGAGTGTATAGAGAGATCATCTGTCTGCTCTGCACCCTGTCTCTGTGGCGGGGTCAACTGTGGCTATGGCTCTAGTGTTTGGTGCCTGTCTGCACAGTCTAAGACCATCCCCTGTATCATAACCGCACAGTGTCTGACCATCTTCTGCAGCATGTTTGCAGTCTCTGACCATCTCCTGTATCATGTCTGCTCAGTCTTTAACCATCTCCTGTATCATGTCTGCTCAGTCTTTAACCATCTCATGTATCATGTCCGCACAGTCTCTGACTGTCTCCTGTATCATATCTGCAGTCTCTGACCATCTCCTGTATCATGTCTGCACAGTCTCTGACCATGTCTTGTATCATGTCCGCACAGTCTCTGACCATTTCTAGTATCATGTCTGCACAGTCTGTGACCATCTCCTGTATCATATCCGCAGAGTCTCTGACCATCTCCTATGTGATGTCTGCACAGTCTCTGACCATCTCTTGCATCATGTCTGCAGTCTCTGGGGGGGGGAGCCTTCAGAGGAGTCAAGAGCGGGAGCACTGCCAGGACGGGGGTCACGTGAGGAGTCAGATGTGTGTAGACTCTGGAGAGGATAATATAGGATGAAACTAGAGCCACCAAGCTGAAGTCCATAGAGGACCATCTGACTGAGCCCTGCAAGGTGCACCTGAGAGGAGGTCAGTGACAGCACTGCAAGGATAGTCTGAGGGGGATCACTGATGTAAGGGGGAGTGAATACAGTAAGGTATGGTGGCACTGATATAAAAGTCCCCCCTGGTATCAGTAACCCCCCTTACCTTAGTGCATTCACTCTGTGGAAGGTGATCTCTGGTCACCAGAGCCCCCCTTACACCAGAGTTCCCCTTTACACTAGTCTGCAGCATTCCCTCTTACATCATGATCTGCAGCATTCCCCTTTACATCAAATTTCCCTTTGCACTGTAAGGGGAATCCTTCCCGACTCTGATGTGAGGGGAAACTCTGTTGGGTTATATTAACCTGACCTCCATGTAAATGAAGAAATACGGTTTTTGACTTTTGTTATAACTTAAACACATTGCTAGTAGCAGCTGCACAAATTGTATCTATATTTGTGTGGATGTAATAAAAAAATATATATACATACCTTTGTATAATGATATTTGATTAAAGGATAATTGGTTACAGAAAATTATAGAAACTGTGAATTCATAGTTCATAGTATTTAAGGCTCTTAATGTAGGCGATTTATACCATTAATTTTTTATCGATTGAATAATTTTTTCCATTATGGGCGTGAGTGGGGCCTCATGTCTAAGTTTTGCCTAAGGCCTCACAAAGTCTAGAGCCGCCTCTGGTGCCTGACCCTTATAAATGTGCTTCTGGAAGAAAAACCGCCCCGCTAGCGGCCGCATACCAACGGTAAAACGCCGCTATTAATAGCGGCGTTTTACCGCCGACGCCGCCCCCGCCCCAGTGTGCAAGGGCTCTTACTGTGCCTGGCCAGTTTTTGACCCAGGGCACCTTATAGTCACCAATCTGTAACAGAACTGGTCAGACACACCTCTTCTCTACCTTTACAATACAAGTCTATGCCAGCACAGAGCACTGGAGCAGGAGCATTTTCACGAGGACAGATATGGCACTCCTTATATTCTCTCATGAGAGGTTTAATTTTATTGATTTAGATGTTGGTAGAGTTTCATTACATATAGTAATAGCATGCAGAAAAATAATAGATTAACACTGGAGTAATTGATCAATCAGTAAATCAATGAACCAAATTCAATTGAAGAGGATAATTGCTCTTTGAAGCAATTTTTTAAATTCTGGATAGAATATGGAATAGTAAAACCCCGGGTCCATTTTTTTCTTAAAATTTTGCCGCCAGTGTCCCTTTCAAGAACGTTCCCTTGCCTGTCTTGTAGACCAAAAAAAACTTGCCTTTGGATACACAGTAATAATATATTTAGCTACAAACAGGATGCTAGATCAAACGTGTCCTGTTGGGGATCTAATATTAAATATTGCCTTCTATTTTAGTCCATTTCATCATTTTATAGCTTTCTCGCTTTCCTGTCAACTTTTAAGCTCTGTTTACAATGAAATTCTTGTGGTCAGAAGGACTAAAAGGTCCGACTCTAGCGACACAAAGACTTCCGCTCTGCCATTTTGTCCATGATACATGGTATTAGGGAAGATATATATTTTTTCAGAGTGAGGGTCCTGGACAATCTGTAGAAAGAAATTCCAAAAATGTAAACATCCTCACGAATCTGGGAAGCTGTGAATCGAAAACAATTATGGCCCGTCCGAGAAAACCCATTTTTTTTTATGTTCACGGACCGGGCTGGGGGGGGGGGGGGGGGGTAAAACGCTAAATGTGCAAGCAATTATGAACTTGGCACGGTAGCGCTGTTTATTTTAAGCTCTCTTGAGTTGATTTGTTTGAGGATGTTTACTTAACCAGGCTCTATAAAACATGCCGAGGAATATATCGCTGAAGCTGGGGAACTATGGGACAGCTTCAATTGGTAAAACACAGGAGCAATCAACTGCAGATAGAAGATAGCAGATAGCAGCCCTGTAAAGAGGACCTGAAGGTGTCTTATCTTAGTTACTGCTGGGGCGTGGGTAAAGTGTTGGTGAAAAGCAATGATAGCAGAGGAGCCTGGAGGACTGCGTCTTGTACGGGAAGCGTGATTGTGGGAATGCTTCCAGACTGTTTTGCATTTTCATCCATATTCTGACCTAAGCCCCTGAAGAGTCATACTTTCTTTTTGAAGGAAATCTCACGCTGGGCCTGCCTAAAACACAAATCCTTTGCTTTTCAACTTAAACATGAAACTTTGTCAAAATGAATGCACTGAGATTCAATAGGAAAAAAAACTGCAAAGTGTTAATGCGAATTTAAGCGAGGCTAATGTATTGCAAATGACGTTATCTCATCTCAGTGCAGTTTTTCTCACTCTATTCACCTACTGAGTTCAGGAACTTAATAGAGGAATTCAGTCTGGCTGTGAAATGACTGATGAAAGTATTCTGGTATGTTTGCGGCTACTTAAAGTGGTTGTACATACAGTACAATCACTTTTACCTACAGGTAAGCCTATATTAAGGCTTACCTGTAGGTGCTTGAAATATCTCCTAAACCTCCACGGTTTAGGAGATATTTACTAAAAAGACAAGATCCGATGACTACGGCGCATACACCCTTTAGAAAGGGTACATCATGCCCTTTCTAATAGGGGCCATGCCGTGACTGGCAGCTTCCGTGCGCATGCACGGGAGTGACGTCACGCGACTCTGGCCAGTCACAGAGCCGGAGTTCGTGGCCCCAGAAGGAAGAGGGGCGAAGATGGACGCTCCCTGCTCGTGGGGACAATGGAGACATTGCAGGCTCCTATGTCAGGTAAGTGACTATGCGATGCAGAGTAGCCCATTATGCTTTACCTTTGCAGGGAAATAAAGAGGAAGTAAATCCCACCAGGGTTTACTTCCTCTTTAAAGCTGAATTTCAGGTATGGTAAATTTTTCTGTAGTGACATGGGTTCGGCTTGGACCAATGTAAGTATGTATGTGCCATATCTGTGGGACTCCTATAGCACAGGGGTGTCAAACTCAATTTCATGACGGCCATTATGGCTGCCCCCAAAGGGCCATTTGTATCTGTAAGACTAAATGTCCAGAGCACCCCACCCCCTCTTATATCAGATGTCAGGAGCCCCCTCACCATCAGAAGATAAGAGTCCCCCACCCTCCCTTACATCACAGTGCACCTCTTACCTTGTGCTGCAGGCAGGAAGAAGCTGGTGTGGAGCTGGGAAGCAGAAAGTGCAGGGTCTGGAGGGGTCCAGAGGAGGACTGGAGTCAGATTCCAGAGTCTGCTGAATGCTGAGACCAGGGGAGGTGTAGATGAGGAGGTGCTGCTGTTGCACAGAGAGGCGCAGGATATGTAGCAGGAGTTCTGTCCTCCTTTCTGCTGCCAACTGCTGAGATGTTGGGAGGTAGAGACAAGCATCTCTGTGGCTAAATGGAGAAGCACAGAATCTAGCAGAGGAGTTCTGTCATCTTGACTGCTGGAACAAGGTCAGGGCAGAGTCAAGGGGGTGTCATAGCTGCAGGAGAGGTGCGAGGGCCACGTGAAATGGCCTGGGCATGTCTTGAATAATTGTTTTTACTGCCCCAAACTGCAAGGCTCTTTCACACAGGCCACCCAATCAAGTCCACCTGTCAGTTTTTCAGGTGGACCTGATCAGATGGTTCATGCATCCTTATGGACACGAAGATGTAAACGCACTTGTGTCTGTATAAACCTGCCTACCTCTTGGTCTGATCAGGCCAGCTAAGAAAAAGCAGAAGGGGATCCATCGTCTTCCGTTTAGGCGGATGGGATCGAAGGGTAGTCGGGGGTAAACGGACAGTGGAGCCTGTTTACTCCCAAGCCACCCATAGAGCAGAGCAGGCTCTGTCCGTGTTCACTCTGCAGGAACTGAGTGCACACGGATATGTCATAAACCCGCTCTTCTCCAATCAGCATGGGATCTGTGAGCTGATCCCCTGCTGATCGGAATAGACTCCACACGGAATCCGCCCTGGGTGAAAGGGGTCTCCAGCTCACAGTTGGGGTCTGAGTGATGTGAGGTGAGCTGCAATGAAGTGAAATGAACCTGGATCTGACTTGTAAGCCAAAACCTGTGCACTCTCCAAACTTCCAGCCATGTGAAGAAGAGGTTTTCTTTTCAAATCTCCCGGAAAGTGAACATATGTTAACTTCACGCTCTTTTAAACCAGGCCTAGGTTCACTTCAGTTACTGTAACCACACTTCAGAATCTTTGTAAAGCTGGACCTTAGTAGATTCAGTAATAACTTTAAAAACAGTTTTACAAAAAATGATGACCAAGGTCTCTTGCACATAGCTGTACAGAGTAAAACACGTCTGTTGTGGTGCCCAGGAGTCCCAGCCGCAGCATAATTTTGTCCACAGACATGTTTACACATGCATGCATATGGACATATTTTCACAAATGCAAAATTTTGTTTTCGGAAAACTATGCTCATATGTGTACGCATGTAAATGCAAGTGCTGGCAGTTCGGCTCTCCTCCACTCTGGCTTGTGAGTGGTTCCTCTGTGTCCCCTTCTAGAACGTAGGGCTTTTGGCTCTGCATTGTACATGATGACATCATAGTGCATCCGTAGCCTGGAGCACCACAGAGAGGAAGCTTCAGCGGATCACTCACAGATAGAGGGAGCCTCCTGGAATAAAAAGTAGCGTTGTCATATACAGTCCGAAATGTATCAGATTCCTGCTAAATTAGATAAAAATTCAAGATGTTGGCAACCCTTCACTCAACAAAAGTCAGTCTTTTGATCAACTTATGTCAAAGAAATTGGTCAGAAAATTTGTTGACTGCGTCCAATCAAACGCAGGCACTGTGTGGGTATTCAGCAGCTGCTGAAAACAATTGCAGGCAGCTGGAATTCCTTTATCCACTCTGTTTAATGTGGATGGAGGAATCAATTGGTTTCTCTCAGCCTAGAGGCAAGCATTAAGGTAAGTATTATACCTTGTCCCCATCCACTAAAGTTAAGGAGCTTTTAACCCTTGCAGTGTGTGTGTGGGGGGGGTAAAGCTGTCCACATAGACCGTCCTCCGTACCGCGGGCTCTCACCGCTGTCAGTCTGCAATGACTGGGAAGACTTCCCTGAAAGTGAGGCTTGAAGCACTTGTGGAGCGCAGCATGGAAGGGATGACTTTGATGGCGGTGTGCAGAGGACGGTCTACCCCTGATGCCTGCATACTTAGATGTGTCAGTTTTAATTATCAACCATGGGAGTTGCTAAATGCTGTACCTTCATTAAATGTAACCATATTGCTACACTTAGAGGTGTCTCTCTTCTCTTTTATACCCAGTTGTGACTTGACGCTACTTGTATATTAAGACATAGCTTGTATATTAAGCCAAAGTTTATTAAGAAATTTTGCTTGTCTTGCAAATTGCTCTCAAACCAAGTTACTCTCAAACCAAGGTTTTACTGTATTGCCTGAATATAAGAGTCATGTGTATTCCTCTCTTCGTGTGCTTTGTGTATTTATTCCAGTATGAAACTTTACAGGAGCTTCTAGTAATAAAGATCGGTCACTACTGGTCTCTCTCTCCTTGTGCAGGGTGACTGGTCTGGTCTCCGCCCCTCCTGTAGTTTTCTGTAGGTGGCCTGTAGTGAGGAGGGCCTGCTGGGTCCCTCCCTCAACTCTGCTCTCTGCACAGGCTATGTACAACACAGTAAAGACGTCACCGCTACTTTTACAAGGTAATAACCGGGTTTGAAAAAACATTTGGTGCTCACAAAGTGGATTTATATCCTTTGTGGCTATTAAGGAATTAAATATAAATGAAAGTTTTTGTGCATGGAGTTTAGCTTTAATTAAAGTGATTGTAAACCCTCGCTTTTTTTTTTTCCATAACAAACACGCCTATACTTACCTGCTCTGGCTTTGCATAGAGCAGCCCCGATCCTCTTCTTCTGGCCCCGTGGACGCTCCAGGCTCCTCCTCTTCATCGGGTGCCTCCACGGAAAGCCGCTTTCCATTGGGGCACCCGTGCGGGCTTGCTCCTGAGTCCCACTGCTGCTTTCATTGACACAGACAGTGGGACTCGGACCCGCTCCCGTGTCAAAGCTTTTGATTGACAGCAGCGATATCCAATGTCTCCTACTGCTATCAATCTATCCAGTGAGGAGAGCGAAAGCGGCTGGAGCACATCGCTGGATCAGTTTGGTCTCAGGTAATAAAAAGGGGGGTCTGGGGGGGTGCTGTAGCACAGAAGTTTAATGCATTGAGGTGAAAGATTTACAACCACTTAAAGACTCACAGGGTTGATTTACTAAAACTGGAGAGTGCATCAGCTACTAACTTTGTTCAATTTACCAAACTCTCCATTTTTGGCAAATCAACCCTACAGTCACCACTGTATTCTCGTACACCAAACCTGAGTCTATCACATTAGGGCATGCTGCTTTTCTGAAGTTGCATTGAACTTTGTTATGTTTCTATTCTAACCATCAATAGTGCTAAGTGTCTCTCATCCATAGACAGCAGGTAGCAGCCGAGTGGTAAAGCCTTTCCTAATACTCAGTATTCACATTGTATGTTCAGAAGCTTATCTTATTTTCCTCCATCTCACACTTTAGTTATCCTCTCCTGTAGCCAAAACAACATTCTCTGTTTCTCTAACTTTCTCTTAACGGTAAAACATTTCTGCGTGGAAAGATAAGATCACCTGTCTTCAAAGCTCCATCTCTTCTCTACGAAAAACCAATTCACAACTGGAGATACAACAGGATCATGTATCTTCCTGTCCTCCAAATGATTCCAGATAAGTTCACAAGCTAAAACAAAACAATCTTGCTTATTTTTACTCATGTGATCATTAGTATGACGTTCATCGGAGAGTGAATCTTCCCAATTTCTGATCTGATTAGAAGATCCACTGAGGGTTGTAGTAGGGGTGTAGTAGTTTAGTAGTAGACTTGTTTACTGTTTATGGATATTATGAGTTGTACAGACATGAGTTATGTTCTACATGCAGAGATCTACACTTATATGGAGGAGTGTGATAAATAACTGGGGGCTCATAACTGATATTCAGCTGTATTATTAGGGAGGTAGTCCTAAATGTAACAAATAGTAGATCTCAGTAGTAGAACTGAGAGTTAAAGCAGTTCTTCCTTCTTACGAAAATAAATAAATAAAAGTCAGCAGCTACAAATACTGTAGCAATAAGATCAAAAATGTACTATTGCATTGCCAGTAACCCATAAGTTAAGGATCTGGATTGGGGGGGGGGGGGTCTGTGGAAGGAGCAGGGATTTTCGGGGCAACAAACTCTGTCCCTTTGTTAAACCAACCTGGTTGGTTTGACAAAGGGGCAGAGATTGTTGCCCCGAAGCATGTAACCACACTCCCTATGTCCTGACATCATCAGCGAGTGCTCCCAAAGATTGCCGAGGGCTCCAGGAAGCTGCTCCACCACGGAGGACAAATTGCATTCCACGCCAGCCTGACAGCTTGTACACTCTTCCGGACCAGCACTCCAGCTTCCCTGCAGTTCTCTGCAATGACTACAGCGGCTCACCCTACGATCCCTGCACCAAGGCCAGCTGCTGCCTGACAGACTCTGCCTAGCGAGGCTACAGCACCAGGACTTCTCCTTACCACTGATGTTCCGTTTATCCCAATCATGCAGTGAGTGCATTTTTAACTATTTTTATTGCTTTTTTTCATTAAAAAGTTTGCATTTAGATGGATGAGACCCCCCCGTCTCTTTTCTCTTTCTACAAATACTGTAGATGCTGATTTTTAATAAAAAGGACACTTTGTGGAACTGAGCACATACATACAAATGTGCCTTTTGTCTGGAATTACTCCCAAAAAATAGCAGAGCACTTCCTAGTATGTGAGTGTGCCTAGGCACTCCTGTACCTACAGTCTCATAGCTGTATATCTACAATGTAAATTTAAGCAAAGGAAGCAAATATCTGCCTCTATCAAGATGGCCGCCTCCATATGGAGACTTAGTGAAAAACAAAGCATTGTAAATCAGCAATGGGGAAAAGATCAGCTGTCAGGAGAACACATTCAATTTCAGTGACTAGTCCATTGTCCATTGCTTGCCTATGTTTGCCCTCAGCTTTCCAGAGTTTAGTTCCTCATTAAAATATATGTAAACCAAATTACTGAAATTCTGTATAAAATCTTGTTATAATTCATATACTTGTTGGTTAAACATTTTCCCTAGCTCCCCTTTCTAGATTCTTGAGTACACAGATCTGGAATCCCTCTCCAGAAGGTCAATACGTACCTTGCCTAATATCTGTTCCAGTAAAAACCTAGTGTTGGCCGTACTCATGTCCCATAGACTTGAACAGGAAGTACCCATATAGCAGATACTGGTGACTTAGCCAGGGTCTCAGAGCAGGCCCCTGGGAAGGCTACGTCACCAGTGTCTTCTAGGGAGAACTTGTTCTTAAATAAATCTGTGGAAAAATGCTTTTTTACCTCAGATGTTTCTTTAATCATGTTTATACATTACCATGGCTGAATGTTGAACTGCAAGAAATTGCTAATTGTTTATAGTGTAGGAGAAGCTGCCCACATCCCTATGTCAGACAAGCTATGAACAAATTTTCCTCTAATGGGACTTTGGGGGGCAAGGACTCCTCTAAAAACAAACAGTTTTAAAAATTAGTACATTTTATTAGAAAAGTTAAAAAGCAAGTAAGAAAAGCGTGATAATGAAACCACAATAGATGCAATTACAAACATGGATATACAATTGCACAGAACATGACACACAATAAACCACTAACTCTGTCGGGTAATGTATGCAACATGTTGGGTATCTTAAAGTGGTTCTAAGGGCTGAATGTTTTTACTTTAAAGCATTTGTTAACCTAAAAATAAAAATTAAAAAAAGGATCCTGTCTCTTTAAAGCATGTTATACAGCACAGTGCTTGTGCTGTGTAATTTGGCCTCTCTGTATCACCTGAAATACCTGGTTGATCCTGCCAGTTTCTACCCTTCCTTCTGTAAACTGACCACGATTCACCATGGGTGCTAAGCCTGACACCGTGGTCAGTTTACGTGCCTCCGTCATCCACAGCTCTCCTCTCTGCTCTCCCCCCCTCCCTCTCTACCTCTCAGCTTGTGACAGTGCCTGCCCCCGCCCCTCCTGCTGCTGAAATAACAATGTTATTTTTTATACCATCCCCTCTGTGTGCTAATCCTCTGTCCCCCAAGTGTGTGTCATTTATAAAAAAAAATGCTGATTATACCTCATTTCAGAGTGCCGCTTGGTGCTCACATGACCGGCCAGCTCTCTCCTCCTTTCCTCCTCTTGTCCCACCTGACATCAGCGGAGAGGATCTCAGCCCCGCCCGCTGCAGCTGTCAGATAGGGAGAGGAGAGAACGGGCCGGTCACGTGAGCGACGATCGGTGCTCTGAAATGAGGTATAATCAGCATTCTTTTTTTAAATCACACACACAGGGAACACAGGATTAGGATACAGAGGGGATGGTATAAATTATTCAGAGTGGCTTAACAACCACTTTAATGCATTCTATGCATTAAGGTAAAACACCTTCTGTGTGCAGCCCCCCCCCCCCCCCCTTATATTTACCCAACCAGTAAGAAGGGAGCAGGGGCAGGGCCGAGCCACGCTACGTGTGTCAATGGCGGAGTGCCCCCATAACAAACCATTTGCTATAGTCACCACTCAGTAGGGGGGAGCCAGGAGCACTGGCGGGGGACCCTTGAAGAGGAGGCTTGTAGCTGCTCTATACTAAACCATTGAGCACAGAGCAGGTAAGTATGACATGTTTGTTATTTGAAAGAAAAACCAAAACATGTACAATCACTTTAATGCCGCTTATGTTCTGAGCAGCCATGGCAGCATGTAAACAGTAACAGAAGCACCAGATCTCATACTGCGCATGCGTGAGATCTGACTTTGGTGTCATTGGTGGATCGGTAAAGGGAACAAGGAAGAAGAAGAAGCCGACAGCCAATGATAATAATTTTCTTAAAAATGTTGGCATGGGAGTAGGGCACAGGCAGAACATGCCCCAATGGGAATCTGGCAAGGGATAACAAATAAAAGAGCATTGATATATGTAAGTGGACATATTTAACCATATACTTTACATAGTGTTGGCAGTTTATAATGATGGGGGAGAACAATCCACTTGAAGAGATGTCCTTCACATAAACACAACCTGCTCCTACAATGAAGTCATGTAGAGGCGCACTAAAATACATGCAAGAATAAATACAGATGTTTCTACAGATCACTTTCCAGATGCTCTGTCTTCTCGGTGAAATGTAGAATTTAATCTGTGATCTGGAAAAGCTAATAAAAGAGAATAGAACTGTTTACAATTTCCTAAGGCACAAACTCAGAGCCAAGACTTATGGTCTTGACTGTAGTGGGAACAGGCTGAAACTCACACATGCCATTAAATAGAACTATACCCCAACTTTCCGGACAAACATCATGGTGGGTAATTATTGACAAAGCATCAGTATCTCTAAAAAGCCTGGTCTGTTTGCTTTCTTGAGCAGTCCTCTTTTCTGGAATGACTAAAATGTAAATATTTAAGAAATGCTGAGCCTGAATACCTGAATGAAGCGACAGGGAATGTTCGCCGCGTTCACGATAAATCTCCAAGATTTTACATGGATAGCTCGCCTTAATCATTAACTTTATTTCAGTTATGTTTTAAGAACAAGATACAGAAATGTTTCTCAAATTTCACAAGATTATTATCTAAAGAGATTTTCCGCAGGCTCCATTTGCAAATTCAAAGTGATTCTGTTATTCTGTATGTTTTACTGAGTTAAAAAGAAGCAGACACTTTAGACAAGTAAAATCAGTCATTGACCTGCTAATGGGACAATCGTGGTCATAAGTTTACATATCCCAGGCAGAAATTGTAAAAGGTTAGTTATTTTTGCTGTAGCAATTTTACAAAACAGCCTGCTTACAATATGCCAAACAGCAAAAAAGTAAGTACACCCCATGGAATTTGTTGACTCTTTCAATATCATTGAAGAGTCAAACATTAGATCTTCATTCAAACCGTTCCTACATGTAAAGGTGATATACTTATTTATTTATTTCAAGTACTTATATAGCGCCATCAATTTACACAGCACTTTACACATATACACTATATTAACAAAAGTATTGGGACGCCTACCTTTACACGCACATGAACTTTAAAGGCATCGCAGTCTTGGTCCGTAGGGTTAAATATTGAGTTGGCCCACCCTTTGCAGCTATAACAGCTTCAACTCTTCTGGGAAGGATGTCCACAAGGTTTAGGAGTGTGTCTATGGGAATGTTTGACCATTCTTCCAGGAGCGCATTTGTGAGACCAGGCACTGATGTTGGATGAGAAGGCCTGGCTCGCAGTCTCTGCTCTTATTCATCCCAAAGGTGTTCTATCGGGTTGAGGTCAGGATTTTGTACAGGCCAGTCAAGTTCCTCCACCCCAAACTCGCTCATCCATGTCTTTATGGACTTTGCTTTGTGCACTGGTGTTCAGTCATGTTGGAACAGGAAGGGGCCATCCCCAAACTGTTCCCACAAAGTTGGTAGCATGAAATTGTCCAAAATGTCTTTGTATGCAGATGCCTTAAGAGTTCTCTTCACTGGAACTAAGGGGCCAAATTTAACCCCAGAAAAGCAACCTCACACCATAATCCCCCCTCCACCAAATGATTTGGACCAGTGCACAAAGCAAGGTCCATAAAGACATGGATGGGCGAGTTTGGGGTGGAGGAACTTGACTGGGATGCCACTAAAGTTCATGTGCATTTAAAGTCAGGTGTCCCAATACTTTTGGTAGTATAGTGTATATTGTACATTCGCATCAGTCCCTGCACTCAAGGAGCTTACAATCTAAGATCCCTAACTCACATTCATACATACACATATTAGGGACAATTTAGTCAGATGCCAATTAACCTACCATCGTGTCTTTGGAGTGTGGGAGGAAACCCACGCAATCACAGGGAGAACATGCAAACTTCAGGCAGGTAGTGCCGTGGTTGGGATTCAAACCAGTGACCCCAGTGCTCCTAGGCAAAAGTGCTAACATCTTAGCCACTGTGCTAACCTGAATTTAAAAGCAATTTATTCCACAAAAATAACAATAGATGTAGAAGCATAATGTAGAAAAAAGTAAATACATCTTTGGCCTCAGAAGCTAATATTGTCCCCACCAGTTTCTGAAATCGACTGAAATATCTGTCCACTCCTCCATACAAGATTTCTTCAGTTATAAGATGTTTATGAGTTTCCTTGCATGAACGCACACATTTCAATAGGATTCAAATCAGGACTTCGACTAAGCCATTCTAAAACCCTTCATTTCTTCATCTGGAGACATTTTAGTTTATTTGCTTGTGTGCTTTGGATCCTTATCATGTTGGACTTACTTCCTTTTTTATGTGACTGTAGAGAAGCCTCAGAATTTCTCAAATCATTTCTCAAACTTTATTGTCACTTTTTTATTAGTATTTATTTTGTTTTAAGCTTTCAAGCTTTTTTTTTTTTTTTTTGTAAAATCTTTATTTTCACTTTTCCAAAAAGAATAAGACATTCCCAACATATGACTTTAGATCCATCTGTTCTACAATACTTCTAAAGGCATGCAATTCAAGTGAAAGGGCTTTCATCAATATCAAACTTTCAAAGCAATATTAAAAGCACACCTTGAATTTTAGGACCAGCCATGGGGAATGTAGTATAGAGGGATAGGGTAAGGGAAGAGGGGACAGGGAGCCATTTCAAGTCCCAGGAAGAACCAATAACAAGAACAAAAACCAATGTACATCCTAGCTGTGCCCTGGTCAACTCATCCTTTGGAGAGGAGTCAACAAGGCCCTTGAGGAGAAACACATTATCCTTATTATAAACCACATAGACAATCTCTGCTGTTTTTGGTAAGCTAAAACGATGTAAGGAAGAGCGTTGCCACCCCAAGTACCCGAACAATGACCTTCATGGCAGGATTTCCAGGTATTATTTTAGTGAAACTTCAGATTTGAACACAATAAAATGACCTAAATATAAATTAAACTTAATACACAAGATTTTTGTATAAAGCTGTAAACAAGTTGTTAAATTTTTAAACTCATAATACTGTGGGTCTGTTCATCATTCTTATTTATATTATTTTTTATATTCATGCATTTTTCTATTTTATATTTTTCTAATGGAATTTTAAGTGAAACCTGGGAATCTTAGGTGAAAGTTGTATGAATTGACTAACAGAACCTGTTTTTGTTAGGACCCTACATATGGGTATTTAAAGCTGAACTTCACCATAAAGGGGAGGTTCTGCTTTATATCCTCCTTCCTCCACCTCCTCTGTTTTTGGTACTTTTTTTTGGGGGGGGGGGGGCGGGGGGAGCGGGTACCTGGTTTGGACAGGTAACCGCTCCCACTTCCTGTCAGATTGATACGGCAAACCACCAAAGTCCCCCCCCCCTCCCCTCCCACGCAACCTTCTGGGACACATTGCATACGTGCAGTAGGCAAGCGGCTGTGAAACTGCAAGGAATCACAGCCGGCTGCCCACAGTAAACATGTCGCCACCAGGGACCCGAAGAAGAACCAGTTTAGGTGAGCATGGCACTGGACTCCTGGACAGCTGAGTGTCCTTTTATTAAAAGTCAGCACAGTATTTGTAGCCGCTCACTTCTACTTCTTTAATACAGGGCAAAGAACGGCTTTAATATGGACACACCCAGACTAAATTACATAATGCATGATGATGTAAGGCCTGATTTACACCTATGCATTTTTAGTGCTTTTTGCATTTTGCAGATTTGCACTACAGTCCATTCAACATGGTTTCCTATGGAACACGTTCTGTAGTGCAAATCAGCAAAATGCAAAAAGTAGTAATAATGCATAGGTGGGAATCAAGCCTAAAGCTGAACTCCAGTCAGCTATAAAAGACACAAATGAATGCTCTTTGTCCACTAACCACCTCATCCCCGTAAGGATTTGCCCTCTTAATGACCAGGCCGTTTTTTGCGACACCGCACTGCATTACTTTAGCTGACAATTGCGCGGTCCTGCGACACTGTACCCAGATAAAATTGATGTCCTTTTTATCGCAAAAATAGAGCTTTCTTTTGGTTGTATTTGATCACCTCTGCTGTTTTTATTTTTTTGCACTATAAACAAAAAAAAAAGGCTGACACTTTTGAAAAAAACACAATATTTTTTATTTTCTGCTATAAAACACACCCAATAAATTAAAAAAAAAAAAAATCAAATTTTTTCATCAATTTAGGCCAATTTGTATTCTGCTACATATTTTTGGTAAAAAAAAAAATCAGAAAAAGCGTTTATTGATTGGTTTGGACAAAAGTTATAGCGTCTACAAAATAAGGGAAAGATTTATGGCATTTTTATTTATTTATTTATTTTACTAGTAATGGTGGTGATCAGTGAATTTTAGCGGGACTGCGACATTGCAGAGGACAGATCGGACACCTAGCTGACATTTTTGTAACTTTTTTGGGAACCAGTGACATTATTACAGTGATCAGTGCTAAAAATATGCACTGTTATTGTACTAATGACACTGGCAGGGAAGGGGTTAACATCAGGAGTGATCAAGGGGTTAACGGTTTCCCTCAGTGTGTTTCTAATGGGCTGCCTGAGAAAACACACAGATCTGTCATCATGCATAGCAGAAAGACTGAATCTTTGTGTGATCCCCTGTCAGAACGGAGATCTGCCTTGTTTACTAGGGCAGATCCCTATCCTGTCACTGCGAGGAACAATTGCCAGCGGCCATCGAGTCCACCGAACCTGCTGATTGGCTCCCCCCTGGCGGCGTGTGCTACCACAGATTGCCATGTACAAGCCAATGTACAACCATGGCGATTCACGCAACTGAGCCAACCTGCCACAGTATAACTGTGGCGGCTGGTCGGTAAGCAGTTTATACACCTTTAACCACTTGCCAACCACTGCACGCCAATATACGTTGGCACAATGGCAGCGGTGGGCAAATGGGCGTACCAGTACATCCCCTTTAATTGGCGGAGTTAGCAGGTGCATCGCGTACAGCGTGACCGTGCCCACGGGACCTGCGGACTCGATGTCCGCCGGTCTCCCGGCGATCGTGTCATTGGGAGCAGTGATCGCTGTCATGTGAGTTGTAGCCCGCCCCCCCCACAGTTAGAATCACTCCCTAGGACACACTTAACCCTTTGATCGCGCCCTAGTGTTTAACCCCTTCCCTGCCAGCGTCATTTATACAGTAATCAGTGCATTTTTATAGCACTGATCGCTGTGTAAATGACATTGGTCCCAAAACAGTGTAAAAATGTCAAAATGTGTCCACCATAATGTTGCAGTCATGATAAAAATCGCAGATCACAGCCATTACTATTAAAAAAAAATAATAATAATAAAAATGCCATAAATCTATCCCCTATTTTGTAGACACTATAACTTTTGCACAAAGCAATCAATATACGCTTTTCGCAATTTTTTTTACTAAAAATATGTAGAAGAATATATATCGACCTAAACTGAGGTAAAAATGTGTTTTTTTATATATTTTTGGGGGATATTTATTATAGCAAAAAGTAAAAAATATTGCTTTTTTTTCAAAATTGTCGCTCTTTTTTTGTTTATAGCGCAAAAAATTTAAATTGCAGAGGTGACCAAATACCACCAAAAGAAAGCTCTATTTGTGGGGAAAAAAGGACGCAAATTTTGTTTGGGTGCAGCGTCGCACGACCACGCAATTGTCAGTTAAAGCGACGCAGTGCCGAATCACAAAAAGGAAGGGGGTAAAATCTTCCGGGGCTGAAGCGGTTAAATATATTTTTAAAATAAGTGTGAGTACTTAAATACAACTTGGTGTCAGCCTCTTCCAGCTCCTCTACAGCAGAGCTCAAACTGAGTGAAGGAGAAGTAGCACAAGGTGCCAATTAGGGTGTTAAAGTGCATAGAATATAATGATAGGAGTGAGTAAAGATCAAGTCCCCTCCCCTGCTGGACAGGACTGTGCAATGTGACAGAGCTTTGTAAATTTCAGGACTGGATGGACAGCGGTGGAACTTCTTTGACAGGTTCCAATATATGTACTCCATCTACGGTATTTTCGCTGCTTGCCTGGAGTTGAGTTTTGAACTGCATACCGAGAGGCTTAGCAAGGATAGGTTCCTTATATTAGCTGTGCAAGATAATTCTACCCATATTATCAGTATTATATCTCTAATATTACAGAAGCTCACAACAATTCTTGTAAGGGAAAAAGAATTACAGGTGGATGGGAGGCAGGAATTGTAAGTATTTCGGGAGTAAAGCGAAGGATTATGTAGAGAGGGTGAAATGGACCATCTGCTTAAAATCCTTATGGCTCACATATGTATTCAATGACAGAGCTAAAAGGAACCCGTCCCATACATACATACATACGGGCTCATTCAGTAAGGCCAAGAAATGAGCAAAGCCGAGGTGCAAAGTGCATTAACCCATAACGACCAATAGTATTTCATGTGCTATTGTCAGGTGAGATCATGATTAATTACTCGGGGTTACTGCACTCTTTTTCTCTTCTTACTTAATGCTTTTTTTTTTTTACTTTCTTTTTTACTATAGATGTGTGCAAGCCAGTTTAGGTGGGAATGTCCAAAAAATAAATAAATAAATAAATAAATTCAGCTGCCAGATTCATAGATTCACATACTGAGACCTCAACTATTGCTGCTAGCATGAAATATCTTTTATACCTTTACTGCTAGACCTGCCGGCTTTAATGGTTTGTTTTTTTATTTTCATCCATTATAAGTGCCGGTTCACACTACAGCGACCTGGGATCCGACTTGTCAGACCTCAAGTCGCCCCAAGTCGCTTGACATTAGGAATTACATTATAGTCAATGAGAGCCGTCTTAATGTACACTACTGAAGTCGCTCCGACTTCAGAAAAGGTTCCTGTACTACATCAAGGCGACTTGTACCCATAGATTTCAATGGAAGTCGCCCCCAAGTCGGATCTCCCATCTATATTGAAGCGACTTTACAGGAAAAGAAAATAGATTACCCAGGCAAACCCCTCCCTCCCAGAGAGCTGATTATTCTGTGATTGGCCACAGCCAAAGTCGCCTGTCCTGGAGGCAACTTTAAAGCGGTTGTATAGTCAAATTTTTAACTTTTACCTACAGATAAGCCTACAGTATAATAAGGCTTACCTGTAGGTAAAAAAAATAAATCTCCTAAACCTGTACGGTTCAGGAGATATTCCCCTTGCAATAAGTTGCTTACTGCAGCAGCGCACAGGGGAAACCCCCTAGGGAGCCGCGATACCCGGAAGACACGCCGAGGTAACATGTCATCTACCTCGGCGTGGACCAGGTAAAATACCGATGCCTCGTTCTAAGGTAAGTATTTTATAATGAGCTAGTATGCGGTGCATACTAGCTCATTATGCCTTTTACCTTACAGGTGTATATAAAAAAAGGTGGCTTTAAGTCACGTTGTAAGTCCGGGTACTCCAGGTTCCTCCCACACTCCAAAGACATGCTGGTAGGTTAATTGGATCCTGTCTAAATTGTCCCTAGTATATGAATGTGAGTTAGGGACCTTAGATTGTAAGCTCTTTAAGGGTGTAGAGACCGATGTTAATGTATATGTAAAGCGCTGCGTAAATTGATGGCGCTATATAAGTACCTGAAATAAAATAACATTATTTTAACGTCCAGTGTGCATGAGGCATGAGGCCTCAAAGTACATTAACCACTTGATCTTCAGAAGGTTTTACTCCCTTCATGCAAAAAGCAAAAAACAATCAAAGCTATCTTGTCAAAAGTTTACCAGTTATACTATCCCCCCCTCCAAAAAAAGAGAAAAAAAAACCCAAAAAAGGTTATTAATCCCCCCCCCTCCTTCCTCCACCCCTGGGGTAGGTCTGCTCTATCCCTTCCCACTCCATTCCTTCTACTTTAAGTCATGTATTTTCCTACTATACCCTCCTATGTCAAAAGAAAAAAAAAAAAAAAAAAAAAAAGGACCACCCCCACAAAGAGGTCACTGTTGGCCATGGTTCATTTTAGTGACAAAAAAAAAGAAAAAATTGGGATTGTGCCATGTGATTAAATATTGATTATCCATAATTGTGTATAACTGCCTTTGTGGCCTAATTCCCCAACTCTAAGTGACACTCCAAAAAAAAAAAAAAGGAATGATCCCCTCTCCTACTTCCATGTGTTTACCAAAACCTCATATAATATAAGAGGTCTCTAATGGCCATAGTGTTAAAAATAATCATACCATGTGACAAACATATTATCAACCTTATTGCATATGAACAAACTTCTTGACCCACTCCTCCCTCCATTTTGAGTGCCAAACCCTCCACCCACCACATGACTTGACTCTCTCTCTCTCTCTCTCTCACTCCTCGTTAGGGGCAGGCATCTCACGCCACACTATCTAGGCAGGAAAAAATTTGCGGGGAGAGGAAGTGAAAAAGAGAGAAAAAAAAACCATAAATCAATCCTGGTCAAGGTTCATAATTCGACTCTTTATTCCTCTATGGCTAAGACCATAAGCAGCTATACTAGGGACCTTATGGATCCACTACCCACCCTACCTTCCCATTCCCTGTCTCTTCTCCTAGCCCATCTCAGATGCACACTGTATCCAGCCTGCCCATATCTTCTCAAATTCCCCTTTTTGGTCCCTCACTACTCCACCTTATTCGGTTAACCTCCTTTTTCCAGTCCTCTAGTGTTGGGCAGACAATCTGTTTTTCCAAAATCTGGGGATTTTTAATTTAGCTGCATTCAATAAGTGTGGTGTAATACTCTTCCTGTAGGCTTTAATGGAGCCCGGCGTTCCATGGAATAGGAAGCTTAGTGGTGTAAACTCCATAGGTCTAGGGGTCAGTTTTTCAAATCATGGTGCAATTGTTACCCAAAATGCTTTGATCTTGGGGCATTCCCACCACAGGTGGAGAAATGTACCCATTTTGCTCATTTATTATTGCAAAAAGTAAAATATATATATTTTTTTTCTTTACAAACTTGTCACTCTTCTTTTTTTTTTATAGCGCAAAAATAAATACCGCAGAGGTGATCAAAAAACACCAAAAGAAAACTCTATTTGTGGGGGGAAAAAAAATTATAAAAATTCATTTGGGCACAGTGTTGCATGATTGCGCAATTGTCATTCAAAATGCGACAGCGCTGAAAACTGAAAATTGGCCTGGGCAGGAAGGGGGTGAAAATGCCCAGTATTGAAGTGGTTAAATACACTGGCCGTATATAGGCAAGACGATTTTGCATAGGGTATAATTCTACTTGAATTAAAGATACAAGCTGTAGTACCAAATATACCAGGTTACTGCAAACTCACCCTCTGAAGAATGGATGCCATACCTGAGACAGCTCTCCAACCCCTTTCATAGTTTACCAAGGAAGGGGCCTTCAAAGATTCTATAACCCCTCCAATACTGCCATGACATGGACAAACACAACTAAAATGGGCGGAGTGACTTCCAGAATCTATAATAGGAAATCTATCTGCAGGCTCGTGCCAGTGGCAGGTGATCGATTTACTCATGGGATAATGTAAACTTTACATCCATCTATTCTTACCAGGGCAATATACTCATGTCAAATGTGTTAGCACTTGAACTGGTAATCTTGTGATTAAAATGATTGCATCTAAAAAAAAAAAAAAAAACGTAACTCGTGCAGCCAGCATTTACAAAAGTTTATATAACACACATATTTTATTACGTTAAGAAGCTTTTCTGTAAGTATTTTTAACTGAAAGTGTATTTCCACGTTAGCAGCCAAATGGGGATAATACCTACTTTATATTTCTTACACATTCGCATTACAAACATATTTTAAAAATTGCTGCTTACCGTTTTATTTACTGAAATAAACCTATAAAAGAATCTTAGCTTTCCCCTTTTGTGTAATTTTAACCACTTCAGCCCCGGAAGATTTTACCCCCTTCCTGACCAGAGCACTTTTTGCGATTCGGCACTGTGCCGATTTGTTTGACAATTGCGCAGTCGTGCGACGTTACACCCAAACAAAATTGACGTCCTTTTTTTCCCCACAAATAGAGCTTTCTTTTGGCGGTATTTGATCACCTCTGTGTTTTTTTATTTTTTGCGCTATAAACAAAAAAAGAGCGACAATTAAAAAAAAAAAGCCATATTTTTTACTTTTTTGCTATAATAAATATTCCCCAAAAATATATAAAAAAAACTAATTTTTTCCCTCAGTTTAGGCCGATACGTATTCTTCTACATATTTTTGGTAAAAAAACCCGCAATAAGCGTATATTGATTAGTTTGCGCAAAAGTTATAGCGTCTACAAAATAGGGGATAGATTTATGGCATTTTTATTATTATTATTTTTTTTTTATTAGTAATGGCGGCAATCTGCGATTTTTATCGTAACTGCGACATAATGGCGGAAACCGCTGCCATTGTGCCAATGTATATCGGCGTGCAGCGGTCGGCAAGTGGTTAACCTCCCTGACGGTATTCCCGAGTGTGGCTCGGGGTTAAATTTCAGCACCATTAGCGGTAACCCCTCGGGATTAAATTGCAGGATCCTGGTGCACTGTACTGACCTTGTCCCTGGGATCCTGCGATGTCCCCCGCAGTGTCTGCGGGCTCTGTCCTCCTCCGAAGCCTCTCCTTGCCAGGCTCCGTTCCCTGCGAGCGTTGCGACACACGGGGGCGGAGCCTGGCGGCAAATTAAAAAAACTGTTAAAATCATAACACATACAGTACTGTAATCTTACAGATCACATTACTGTATGAAATTATTTCACATCCCTTTTGTCCCCAGTGCTTTGTCCAATGCCCTGCATGCAGTTTTATATTATATATACTGTTCTTTCTGCCTGGAAACTGGAGATTGTCCATAGCAACCAAAAAGTGTCCCTTTATGTCAAAAGTGGCTTTAGACCAACTAGAAAACAAGATAGTAAATTAGAACACTTGCAGAATTGAGCGATAGTGAATTGTGGGGACATTTATTTTATTATTATTATTATTATTTTTTTTTTTAAATTATTTATATTTATTTATTATATTATAATTTATGTTTTTGTGTTTCAAACTTCATCATATCCGGGATATCTACTAGTCTCTTGGTGGACAGATCTAAGTGTGTTATTTAAGAATTACAGACCTACAATATAAAACGCCAAATTTCCATGCAAAATAATTATACCGCTTTCAGCACCTAAAATCCAAAATAATCATACTGCCAGGGAGGTTAAAGTTTTACCAAACTCAGGACCCTGCATTCACTATATCTGGTCTCCCACAGTACACAGAACATAGAAATGAAATTATTTTAGTAAATATAAACTGCTAAATACCTTTTTCTCATCAGCAGTATATAGCAGTCTTGTGACTTCTATCAGTGTCTGGTTAAAGCTTGTAGGAGGAGTTTCCATTCTCCTCTAACTGTCCTAACTGGACAGTACTGATTGGCCCTGTGCTGATCACATGCACCCCCCCCCCCCCCCCAACAAAAAAAAAAAACTCTTTAGTAATGCACACCAAACTGAGCATGTGCAGAGTTCCCCCAAGGCTCTGTTGTATCAGGAGATAGATTGGGGACAGTGGAGGAAGGGGAGGATCAGAGAAGACAGGGTCAAACAGCCTTTTTACACAATGCAGAAGATTAAACCCTTTGGTTCCACGGCGAGTATAACAAGCATGCTTTACTGCATAGAGGCATACCCCACTTTTAAGTACACAATGGGGTTTATTTACTAAAGCTGGAAAGTGCAAAATCAGGCTCACTTCTGCATAGAAACCAATGAGCTTCTAACCCCAGATTGTTCAATTAAGCTTTTGTAATAAAACCTGGAAGCCCATTGGTTTCTCTGCAAAAGTGAGCCTGATTTTGCACTTTCCAGCTTTAGTAAATAAACCCCATTGTGTACATAAAAGTGGGGTATGCCTGTATACAGACTGATTTTACTGTTGTGGGTTTAGTAAGACTTTAAGGAGCAGGCGTGGGAGTTATGTTTGCCATAAATAACCTTGTCCATACTGTGCTGGCAGAATTTCATTATCAGTTTTAAACTCAGTATGTACACTGTCTGTCCTTTATAAAAATAGCACAGCTTGGGTGGTACATTGTATAGTAATGTACTTTTAAACCAATCTCGAACTGAACGATGCAAGCTATTCAAGAACAACACAAAATGCTCCAAAGAAACAACCAGAAAGGATTATATTTTAAATTATTTTTTAGGCATGCTGTGTAAATGGGAACACATAACAAACACATTGTGGGGGTTTCACAAATTTGGACGCAAGGGTTGCAATAATCTGCTCCATATATATGTGTTCCCTGTATCGTGTCTGTGGTATTTTTTAAATTAACTGTGAAACAAAACAAAAATTGTGTCCATAAAAGCCAACGGAAGCAAAAGAGAGCAAAAAAAAAAAAAAAAAAAAAGGGACGCCAGTGTGGAAAATGAATGTTTTATTTTTTTTTTTCTTCTGTTGAATTTGAATTTTAAAAGAGCTTTAACCACGAGTCCATTATTTAACACCTCCGACTTCCAACCCACAAAAACCACACAGGCTGAGCTTAATCAAGTCCATGAACACGGTCCCACCACCGTGCCAGAGACCCTCCAGAAAAGGAGATTTCCCCTTGATATCCATGGATTTACCCATAGCTCCAAATCCCATAGAGTCCCTTCACTGAGATAATTCTGTTTTTATAGGGATACAATCAGTCAGGGTTCATATCATTCAACCTCACTAATGAAGAAAATTGTGTGCACAGTACTTCAAGGCAAACCTTTAAAGAAGGATGGATTTTTTTTTTTGGAGGGCTTCTGTTGCATATTGAGGGATTACATGGACGGGAGAGTTAGCAGGAGGATATTAAAGACTCCTAGGAGAATTCTGGGATTCTTAGGCCTTGTGAATCATCGGTAGGGAGTAGAGTCGGATGTTTTCTTTTTGTTTGAAATGACAAGCGCCATGCGTTAATCTGTTATGACATTCATAGTAAAATATCCCGTATACAGAAAGGTAAAAATGTGGCTTTAAGAAACTGATTCAATATGAACAAATGAATAGTATTATGATGATTCTTCTCCAAGGTGGTTTTTTTTTTTTGTAAAACATGTTATGCATTCTAACATTCCATTTATATTGAATGTGCACTATTATGTGTAATTGAAACAGTAGATGGTTTCAGTGATTGCAAAGCTAAACCACTGGCATTGGATTTTCAAATTGGATTCTGCACTAGGGGAATTTACTAATGGAAAGGAGAATGTTCACTGCAATCATCCAATCGGGTTCAAGGAAAAATCCTCTTTTACATTTTCCGGCACGTGACTGGGAAATGAATGTGATCATAGCTTTACTTTTTATAGCTAAGAGAACATTCTCCACTCCTTTAGTAAATCACACTTGCCCCATTAAGCCCATTACCCTATTTATTAACCACTTCAACCTCAGAAGAATTTGCCCCCTTGTTACAAGGCCATTTTTTTGCGATGCGGCACTGCGTCACTTTAACTGACAATTGCGCAGTCGTGGGACACTGTACTCAAACAAAATTGACGTCCTTTTTTTCCCCACAAATAGAGCTTTCTTTTGGTGGTATTTGATCACCTTTGCGGTTTTTATTTTTTGCGCTATAAACAAAAAAAGAGCGACAATTTTGAAAAAAACACAATATTTTTTACTTTTTGCTATAATAAATATCCTCAAATAATAAAAAAAAAACAAATTTCTTCATCACTTTAGGCCGATATGTATTCTTCTACATATTTTTGGTAAAAAAAAATCGCAATAAGTGTATATTATTATTATTTTTATTATTAATATACACAATTTATATAGCGCCAACAGTTTACACTTGGCGCTTTACAATGTAGAGAAGGGACAGCACAATTACAGTTCAATACAGAAGGGACAGGAGGGCCTCGCTCATAGAGCTTACATTCTAAAGGGCGGGGGTGGTGGTACAAAAGGTAATAGATGTGGGGAATGATTTGATGGGGGGTGGCTCGGGGACAGTTGTTAGGTAGGTATGGGATAGGCTTCCCTAAATAAGTGAGTTTTCTGGGATCTCCTAAAGGTTGACTGGTTTGGAGCTGATCGGATATACTGGGGCAGGGAGTTCCAGAGGATGGTATATTGATTTGTTTGCACAAAAGCTATAGTGTCTACAAAATAGGGGATAGATTTATGGCGATTTTTATTTTTATTTTTGTACTGGTAATGGTGGCGATCTGCGATTCTTATCAGGACTGCGACATTACGGCGGACAGATCGAACACTTTTGACACTTTTTTGGGACCAGTGACATTTTTTTTGGGACCATCACACCACACTCCCCTGACAGAACGCGGATTTGTGTGTTTACACACACAGATCCCCATTCTGTTTCTGTCAGGAGCGATCGCGGGTGCCCAGTGGACATCGCGGCTGCCGGTAAGCACATCGGCTCCTCAGTGACGCGGCGGGTGTGAGCGTGCCCCCTGTACCTCTTAAAGCGCCAAGTGGTTAAAGTGTGCATTACCCCAATATTTTATGCTCCTGATATGTGTTTGTTGTACCGTGTGCTTCCATAAAAATAGTAACCTGTTCTCTTTTCATTGCCTCCTTTTTGTGTCTGGACTGAAGGAGGCGGTTCTATCCTGAGGGAGGGGGGTCTGTACTGAGGGAGGGGGTCTGAACTTAGTGGAGGGGGTCTGGACTGAGGGATGGGGGGGTCTATACTTAGTGGAGAGGGGGTCTGGACTGAGGGAGGCAGGTCTATACTAAGGGAGGGGGGTCTGTACTGAGGCAGGGGGTCTTTACCTAGTGGAGGGGGTCTGGACTGAGGGATGGGGGGTCTATACTTAGTGGAGAGTGGGGTCTGGACTGAGGGAGGCTGGTCTATACTGAGGGAGGGGGGTCTGTACTGTGGGAGGGGGGTCTGTACTGTGGGAGGGGGTCTGTGCTTTGTGGAAGAGGGGATCTGGACTGAGGGAGGAGGGGGTCTATACTTAGTGGAGAGTGGGGTCTGGACTGAGGGAGGCTGGTCTATACTGTGGGAGGGGGTCTGTACCTAGTGGAGGGGGTCTGGATTGAGGGATGGGGGGTCTATACTTAGTGGAGAGTGGGGTCTGGACTGAGGGAGGCTGGTCTATACTGAGGGAGGGGGATCTGTACTGTGGGAGGGGGGTCTGTACTGTGGGAGGGGGTCTGTGCTTTGTGGAAGAGGGAATCTGGACTGAGGGAGGAGGGGGTCTATACTTAGTGGAGAGTGGGGTCTGGACTGAGGGAGGCTGGTCTATACTGAGGGAGGGGGGTCTGTACTGTGGGAGGGAGTCTGTGCTTTGTGGAAGAGGGGATCTGGACTGAGGGAGGAGGGGGTCTATTCTTAGTGAAGAGGGGGGTCTGTACTGTGGGGGGACTATACTTGGTTAAGGGGGGGTGGCACCGTGTTTTACCGCACCAGGTGACACCAACCCTAGTGATGCCACTGGTAGACAACATTCATCAGGATGTCCAATCCTTAAAGATGAACTCCCAATGTCCCAACAATGTGTTTTTCAAAAATTTTCTCTTAACTTTTTGCTATAGTAGCCATAATAAACCTATTCAGACACCCGGTAAATCCAATGGTCCTCCCCTCCACCATCTTCCTCTCTTATGTCATCATAGAACCGGTTACAAGGACCAGGAAGAAACTGTCACCTTCCTGATGATGATTCTCTCTAGATTGTCAAAGCTTCCTGAGATATATGACATGAGTATCCCAGAAGGTTGCGGGCAGCAGGAGCCTACATTATTTTTCACCTAGGAGGGAAAAGCCAGAAAGGAGAGTTAGGGGAACCCTAAAGAAGGTATTTCGATTAAACAAAAAAAAAAGTTGCTAAAGAAGGAGGATGGTGGAGGGTGAAGGCCTGCTCCAATGTAACCATTATTCCAATTGCATGAAAAGTAGGAAAACATGTTAACTGGTAATACTTGGTGGTGCCAAACTAAAGCAATGATGATTCTTTTCCTTGTGATCACTGTTATTATTTCTTCTTTCAACATCTTAAAATGAGTCACAAATATAGAATGTAACAATATAATGGTATCTATTTTCTGCTGTATACCATGCTATTGCTTTATATGTCATTTGCCCCAAACCACAGATACATCATTGTCAATGTCACAGTGGTGGTTAATTGCTCAAAACAAGGAGCTGCCAACCTCAAAGCCACCACTAAAACCCAAGCTATAAAAAATGAACCAAGAAGAGAACCCCTTTCAAAACCACAGAGATTTCTGCATCTGTACAATGTTATCTAATTGTCACAGTACAATCATATAAGTATAGCTTACTGGCTTAAATATGTGGGGCATTGTAAGTTTTATTGAAATATAAAATGTACATTAATGCTACAATAGCTTTGATGTTCTGTACAAGGAGAAAAAAAAAGTTTATAATTACTGCTATGAGGTTAGGTATCGCTAGTGGAAGAAGAGGCATGGTGAGAAAGGTTGCAATGGCAATGGTTACACTAAAGAGAAAGTGAGGGAAAGTCTGCAAAAAGGACACAGATAGCAATAAAAAGCCGACCGGGGTGTTAGCCTTTCCCTTCAGTTGTCACCTGGACAGAAAAGATAAATATCTCTAATGGAACTTCACATACTATCCTTTCACCACTAATAAAATTGGGGGATATTTTTGCTATTGCTTGCACGTTGTGTATCCTTTACAAAGTGAATTTTCACTCCCCTTTTTTCACTAAGCTAAACTCACTTTGAAAGGTGACTATGCTCTACTTCTTTAGTAAATTAAAGGAGTGTAAATTAAAGTGACACCAAACTCTGGTTCAACCACTTAAGGACCAGAAGATTTTTGGATTATGTCGGATTTTTGACGCTCAAAGCGGTACAATTGTTTTGCATGGAAATTTGGCGTTTTATATTGTAGGCCTGTAATTCTTAGTAATAACACACTTAAATCTGTCCAAACAAGAGTCTAGTAGACATCCCGGGTATGATAAAGTTTGAAACACTTAATCATAAATTATAATATAATAAATAACTATAAATTATTATAACAAATAATAATATAATAATAAAATGTATTCAATAATGTTATCAAATCAAAAACACTGAAATGTTCTCAGTTGCAGAATTGTCGCTGTCATCACTTTCAGTGTTTGGTGATGAATTTCCGCACAAATCACTATCGCTCAATTCTGCGAGTGATTCTAATTTATTATCGCTGTTTTCTAGCTGGTCTAAAACCACTTTTGACGTAAAGGCTTTTTGGTTGCTATGGACAATCTCAAGTTTCCAGGCAGAAAGAACAGTGTATATAATATAAAACTGCATGCAGGGCACTGGACAAAGCACCAGGGACAAAAGGGATGTGAAATTATTATATACAGTAATGTAATCTGTAAGATTACAGTATACTGTATGTATTGTGTGTTTTTCACATTTAGAATTTGGCGACGTGCTCCGTCCCCGTGTGTCGCGACGCTCGCAGGGAACGGACTGTGATAGATCGTGTGGAGGACACACCCTGCACACACAGCGGGGAGACATCGCAGGATCCTGGGGACAAGGTAAGTAGTGCCTGGATCCTGCGATCCCGAGTGTGGCTCGGGGGTTACCGCTTTTGGTACTGAAAATTCACCCTGAGCCAGACTCGGGAATATCGCCAGGGAGGATAATGACCAGGCCATTTTTTTTTGCGATACGTCACTGCGTCGCTTTAACTGACAATTTAACTGACAATTGTGATGCTGTACCCAAACAAAATTGACATCCTTTTTTTTCCCCACAATAGAGCTTTCTTTTGGTGGTATTTGAAACTCTGTGTTTTTTATTTTTTGTGCTTTAAACAAATAAAGACCAACAATCTTGAAAAAAAAAAGCAATGTTTTTTACTTTTTACTATAATAAATATCCCCAAAAATGTGTAAAAAAACACATTTCTTCATCAGTGTAGGCCAAAATGTATTCTTCTACATATTTTTGGTAAATAAAAAATCGCAATAAGTGTATATTGATTGGTTTGCGCAAAAGTTACAAAATAGGGGATAGATTTATGGCATTTTTATTATTGTTACTTTTTTTACTAGTAATGGCGGTGATCAGATCGGACACTTTTGACACTTTTTGGGACCACTGACAGTTATACAGCGATCAGTGCTATAAAAATGCACTAATTACTGTATAAATGTCACTGGCAGGGAAGGGATTAACACTAGTGGCGATCAAGGGTTTAAATGTGTTCCCTGGGAGGTGTTTCTAACTGTGGGGGGGAGGGGTCTGACTGGAGGAGGAGAGAGATTGCTGTTCCTAAACACTAGGAACAGATGATCTCTTTCTACTCCCCTGTCAGAACGGGGATCTGTTTGTTTACATTGACAGATCCCCGTTCTGGCTCTCTGTGGAGCGATCGTGGGTGGCCGGCGGACATTGCGGCCACCAGCCACGCGCATTGGCACCCCCCGCCGTGCAGCAGGCTCACGCGCCTGCTATAGCTTTTAACCTCCCTGGCGATATTCCTGAGTCTGGCTTGAGGTGGAATTTCAGAACCAAAAGCGGTAACCCCCGAGCCAGACTCGAGATCGCATCGCAGGATCCAGGAAAAGCTTACTTACCTTGTCCCCAGGATCCTGCGATGTCTCCCCGCACTGTGAGCGGCTCGTCCTCCGCTCGATTCATCACAGAGACAGGCTCTGTTCCCTGCGAGCCAGTGCTTGTATCAGTTTTTCTTTTTTTTTTTTTAATTCTTTTATCTTTTTTTTGGTGCAATAGTCCTGGAGGTACTGCAATACCAGTTTGATGCATGAAGTGCATAGATCAAAATCTTTGTCCATCTCCCTGTTCTAAAAATCCATTCAATACATGGTCCCCAATAGGGGACGTATCAGATATTAAAACAGATAAGAACAGATACTACACTTGATCTTAGCCAAAAGGCAAATATGCAATGCCTGTATTCGTTTTTAAAGGGACATTAGCCTGAGTGCTGCGCTACAAGAGTTGGGCTGCAATGAACTGGCCAGCTAAAGAAGGGGAATTATAGGCTGCTAGATTGTCGTGGTTATGCAGTACTCCATAGTTAGGATTGGCCAAGTGTAGAGTTTAATAGGAGATGCTTTCTAGTTTCTACACCAATTTAATGTCTCCTTTACAGTATTTCTACTGTTCACGTATTGCTTTATGTACAGTATATATATATATATATATATATATATTAATATCCATCAGTTTACTGTACATACATCTGCAATACATACTCCCCACCCAACCCGAAGTGTCGGAGTATGTAGTGCTATTTTCAGAGTCATGGGTCTTGCTGTTAGAGAGTGGCTATCGGTTCTCCCTGGTCCCACTTAGTGGTGGCTGGTGGGTTCTTCTTTTGGGAGTTGGCAAACAACATCTCCTCGCCGGCGGCGTGGCATGGCACTGAAACAGCACACCCCCTGCGCGTGGTGGTCCGGCACTTACCTGCTCGTGTGGCAAGGCTGTGGTGTCCTCTCCTCCTCTCCTGGAGTGCGGCCGCAGCGGTTCTGCTGTCCGCTCCTCCAGCTTCCTCCGCCGTGTGTTTCCTCTTCCGCCAAAGTGCTAGGCATCCAAAAGGATCACCTGACGCTTTGGCCTATAGGGAAACAGGTTTCCCAGACCTGCCTTCTGATTGGTGGGGAGGAACTTTAGTGTGATAATAGCAAAAATGAAATTGCTATGGTCACACAACTGGGTGGGCTCGAAGCACAATGCTCTGCACTTCGAGGCACCCTTTTTTGAAGCCTATTAGAGCCTCTGGCTCTAATCAGGTGCTTAAAAAAAACACCCTGCCGCATTGGAATCCATGGTCTGGCACCACTGATATGTAGATCAGGGGGCCGGACGCATGGATAGGGGAGGCAGCGCCCATGTGCCCTCTATGGATGGGCCGCCACTGGTCCCACTGTATGTATCCACCTGCTCTTGCTCACTCCCAAGATGGACCATGGACTCTGGGATGTGTAGTGTGCATAGAGCAGTACACATGGCCCCAAATAACAAAAAAACAAATGGAAGTGAGGGGGAAAAAGAGAGGTTAGTGAACTCACATAGAGAGTTACAAGAAGCAGAAAGCAAAGTAAGAAACAATGTGAAAAATATGTTACAAGGCCATTAGGTAGTGGATGTGTACCGATTATCTTTGGAGAACATAAATATTGCTTACTTTAAAAGTCTCCTCCATTTTTCTGGATAAACCTGCTAATTTTATTAATATGACATATTTATGAACAAATTAAGGTGGTCTTTTTTTTCCTATTTGTCCACATAAGTAAAACAAATAAAACATTTTTTTTTTCAAGAAGTTGAGCAGTGTGGCTTATTTAAGGGAGATAAACTGGAGCACCATTCTTACCGCCCCAATTCTAATAAAACGGTGAACTTTAAACCTATACTGAATGTTAAGACAACATGACAAGCAGCACAGGCTCTGCATCATGTCACCGGGGATTGGGCCATCTCCCGAAGGATTAGGAAGGAGCTGCCATCACTGGCTTATCTATCAATTAATTCCAGAGATGTGATAAATTCCCCGCCATGGGAACAGTGTTAACTCTTCAAAGTTCAATCCACATGTGTGGCCTTTTCTGTCCCTGCAAAACACAGCTTGTGTTCTATTCTAGGCTTTGCAGATCAATGACCAGACTTTGCCCACTGGCCTTCAGCTAATTCAAGCTAATTCATGCCCATTGGCATCCATTTATATTAGCACATCTACGTATGTAATATAACTGTATGTACATCTAAATATTATATTAAAGGGTGACCTCACCTTTACAGAAAAAATTAAAAGTTGAACTAGCATTGGACACCCTCTCCACCTTTAGAGTTTCCACCTCATTCCTTTAAACCCAAACACAAATTATTTACTCAGGTTCTGTGGTTGATTAAGATGGTAATTAAATACACTTAGCCCCTTATCTGCATTAAATTAGCCACAGAACCTGTGCAATTAATATGTGTTTGAGTTTAAAGGGATGAGGTGGCCACCCTATCCACCATTTTTTACCATCTTATATAGTGTTAGTGCTTGGAGCGACGATAATAACATGACATATATGATTTGTTTTCTATGTCGTGTTTGATCGTGCTATCTATTTTACTAACTCATTGAATTTACCTGTCTGCTTTTACTAACTGTAGTTCTAGGTGTCATCACAAGATGGTTGTATATAGTATATGTGCGTAGAGGAATGTGATTGGATATGGCGTCCTATATAAAGACTATGATCACCTACGCACAACGTCCAGACGAAGTACACGGTTGAGTGCACGAAACCCGTCAACGTAGCCGACGCAGGCTCATCCCCGTGCTCCTCAATGATTCCTAATCCATGACCGTAAGGTGATACCTTACTTTCAACATCCAAGGACTGGTTTTCTGGACAAGTCTACTTCGACATTTACTTACAGGACACCGTAGCTCTGCTTCCCGGACCTTGAACTGGAAGTGCTTATCAAAACCCTTCTGGACAAATCAACAGCCATTCCACATGATCCAGGGATACCGTAACACTCCGGCTATCACAGCCGTCTTCCACGGCCCATCAGCATTGACACATGGAGTGATCATACATTTTGGCCAGGACGCCATGGCACAGGAAGGGTAAGAACCCATCACAGGCTCACGTTACTTAAGAGCTTCCCTCCTCCTGTGTACACTTACAGTGCCTGATTGCCAACTAGTGCATTTGCTTGTGGACAGTGACGTATTTTCTGTGTCTCATACAGCCTGTGACGGTCTCTGCGGCATTCCACACTACTCAAATCAGCGAATTTTGCATTAGTGTGTTTATTTTACTGCTGAAATATCGGAGACCTGAACAATACATTTGTGTATCAAAACCACAGACTGCTGCAATTTACTTTATTGGAATGGTTGACTTGTTCTTTTATATCTCTACCAGCGGCACCAATGCCATTATTAAGGGAAGCTTATCCTTTTCCTGTCTACATGATCATAAGTTTATTCATTAGCTCCTTCATGGACACAATATATTATTGAGAACATTCAAAAACTCAGGAAAACTGCTACAGAGTGCAGGACATATTACAGTAGCCCCACACACCACTCCTTCTCTGGAGGTGGGATTTTCATTCATGGAGTAGCGGGGTTGGATGTCTAGCATCTTTCTAAATTGACAACGTTGTTAATTACTACAGTGTATTTTGTATTTTTTATTCTAGAAGTTGATACATTGGAGGAATGTGTTCCACCTGGAAGGTCTTTGTGCCGTCCCAGCTGGATCAATTTAGATTTTGTAATTCATCAATAAAGCTAATAGCATGTTCAAATTATACCGTGGTTGACCCACCCCTTGATTGCTTTCAGGAGACATCTCTTTGTCTCAACACCCCTTCATTTAAACCCTATCCACCATCCCTGGTCCTTGCTACTTACATCTTCTCCCTGTTCTCCATGCAGTGCTTCTAGGATGGGCCAGATTGATTCACTGCAAGAGCGCTGACCAATCAGAATCAACCTGTTCCATCCCCAAAGCACTGCAGAAGGAAGAGCAGGGATTTCAAATCCCCGGACTGCTGTACCTGCTGACAGCTCAGCAACCCTAGGGGTAAGTAAAGTGGGAAGGGGGGGAGGAGAGTTTACAGAACCGCAAAAATTTGAATAACACTCCTAAAGCCACATCCGTATAAACTTGGTTGGAAGAGAGAAGGGGTAAAGCGCCACAGGGCCCTAATTCGGACTTTACAGGCAAGATGGATAATGATATAGTACAAAAATATATTTTATTAATAAGTAATATCAAACAGGTCAAGTAAAAAAGAATTAAAAACATACGATAGGCATATGATAGTAATGAGTATCTAGTGTAAACAAGAGAGTTGACACCAAATAAACGACAGTGAGCCCCTGTGCGTCAACGCGTTTCGCTGTTTTGCTTCGTCAGGACACACTTGGGGGTAGTTGAAAGGAACAGGTCTCACTTGTCAACATAAAAATATCTCCATATGGAGAGCTCCCAGATGATCACCCAGGAATCACTTAAATTTAATTTAGAAATTTAACGTAAATCAGAATTCTCCATTGCCGCTTTAACTGACAATTGCAGGGTCGTGTAAATCAGGAGGCAGTTTCCTACTAATACCAGCGACCGTGTATAAACTCATAAGGTTCACCGGGGGAGGAAGGAGATACACCGTGAGTATCCAAATAATTAAAGGGGGAGAGTAATAGAGAGGAGAAGGGTAGAACAAACAACACCCTTCTACCTGTTTTCGGTCCACAGTAACAAGGGCTTCAACAATAATTCATATGGACAGATATATATTCCTTCCAAACTGGATATATCGAACTCTCCTTTACCTGCCCACAGTCAGTATAACTATATAGGCTCCAGAGGTGTGTTTAAACAGGCCATAGTAGCATGAGGTGTCTCCCCGAGGAACGAACAAACCACCACTTTTTTTTTATAAAGGTGAACTAACACTATCACAACAGACTATCACTATCACTATCTGAGTGTTGTCTGAGTAGTGTGCGTGGATCGTTAGTACTTGTGTATTGTGTACCTGTGTATTGTCTTGTCGTGTACCTGTGTATTGTCTTGAGTATTAGTGCCAGGAAGCTAGTTGTTAGGTAATTTGGACAGGGTAAAATCCCCAAATCCTCAGTAAATTTAATAGGTACGATGCCCGGCGGGTGTGGAGAGGCGACTCCTTGTACATCTTGCCGCATGTATGCATTCCTTGATCATCCGATCGAGGGCGAATACTGCTGTGCAAAATGTAAGCACATTGTTTCCCTGGAAGCCCAGGTTCTGAATCTGGGGAAGCAACTGTCAGCACTGAGAAGTCCCTCCATGCTAAAGGTTAGCCAGGAACGTACACGGCAGGTGCCGGCAGGGGCCAGCACAGAGGCGGGTGGAGACAAAGAGGTGCAGGCACTAGCAAAGAGTAGATGGGTGACAGTCAGGAGGGGTAGAGGGGGAAGTGCCAGGGAGGCCGATCCAGGACTGGAGCATCCCAATAAGTACGCTCCATTGAGTGACATTGGTGTAACCAGTCAGGGACCAGCACTGCTGGAGATGAGGGACTCTCCTAGCTGCCAGGGGAAGAACTCCTCCAGTGAGAGTGGGGGGGCAGCAAAGGGAAAGGAAAGACAGATTCTGGTGGTAGGGGACTCAATTCTTAGAAGGACAGAGAGGGCAATCTGTAACAAAGACCTGAAGCGCCGAACAGTATGTTGTCTACCGGGCGCTCGGGTTCGGCACATCACGGATCTTATGGACAGATTACTGGGAGGGGCTGGGGAAGACCCGGCTGTCATGGTGCACGTTGGCACCAATGACAAAGTCAGAGGCAGATGGAGTGTCCTAAAGAACGATTTTAGGGACTTAGGAGCTAAATTGAGGAAAAGGACCTCCAAGGTAGTGTTCTCAGGAATACTACCGGTACATCGCGCCACACCAGAGAGGCAGAGGGAGATTAGGGAAGTAAACAAGTGGCTGAAGAGCTGGTGTAGTAAGGAGGGGTTTGGGTTCCTGGAGGACTGGGCCGACTTCTCAGTCGGTAACCGGTACTATAGAAGGGACGGACTGCACCTAAATGAGGAGGGTGCAGATCTGCTGGGAATGAAGATGGCCAAAAAGTTAGAGGGGTTTTTAAACTAGGCGATGGGGGGGAGGGTCCAGAGACAGTGATAGCCAGCGCGGAAGATATTCCAGAGGGTAGTATTGGGGGCATTAGTGGTAGGTTAACCAAAGCACAAAAACACAAGGTGAGTATAGTAGCAAGTCCAAGTTGCAATCTTGAAACACCCAATACGAGGACAATATGCGACCGGTCTAAACTATGTGGCATGTTCACCAATGCCAGGAGCCTGGTGGACAAGATGGGTGAACTAGAGATACTGTTGTACAAGGAGGATTTGGATTTTGTGGGAATTTCAGAGACCTGGTTCAACAGCTCTCATGATTGGCTGGCAAACATTCAAGGGTATACCCTATACCGCAAAGATAGAGAGGGTAAAAAAGGGGGAGGGGTATGCCTATATATCAAGAATAATGTACAAGTGAATGTGAGAGATGACATCACTGAGGGGGCTAGGGAGGAGGTGGAATCTTTATGGGTAGAGCTCCAAAGGGATGAAGCTAAGGGGAAAATAATACTGGGAGTATGCTATAGGCCCCCTAACCTGAGGGAGGAAGTGGAGACGGATCTCCTATCACAAATTGGATTAGCAGCAAGGATGGGAAGTGTTATCATAATGGGGGATTTTAATTATCCATACATAGACTGGGCGGAGGGAACCGCGCATTCATTTAAGGCTCGCCAGTTCCTTAGTGTCTTGCAGGACAATTTTATGGGTCAGATGGTAGACGCACCAACTAGAAATAAAACATTACTAGATCTACTGATTACCAACAATACAGACCTGATAACAGATGTGGAAATACGGGGCAATTTAGGTAACAGCGATCACAGGTCAATTAGTTTCAGTATAAATCACACAAATAGGAGACATGAAGGGAACACAAAGACACTGAATTTCAAAAGAGCCAACTTCCCTAAACTACAAACTTTGCTAAAAGGCATAAATTGGGATAAAATATTAGGAACAAAGAATACGGAGGAGAGATGGGTTTGCTTTAAGAGCATATTAAATAAGGGCATTAGCCAATGTATCCCATTGGGTAATAAATTTAAAAGAGCGAACAAACATCCTGGATGGCTTAACTCCAATGTAAAAATGCATATAAAAGCAAAGGAGAAGGCCTTCAAAAAATACAAGGTTGAGGGATCATCCACAGCATTCAGAATTTATAAAGAATGCAATAAGAAATGTAAGGGTGCAATTAGGATGGCTAAGATAGAACATGAAAGACACATAGCGGAGGGCAGCAAAAAAAATCCCAAGAAATTCTTTAAGTATGTAAACAGTAAAAAAGGGAGGACAGACCATATTGGCCCCATAAAGAATGAGGAAGGACATCTGGTTACAAAGGATGGGGAGATGGCAAAAGTATTGAATTTATTCTTCTCCTCAGTCTTCACGAGTGAATCGGGGGGCTTCAGTAACCAAAACTGCAGTGTTTATCCTCATGACACAACACAGGAAGCACCTACATGGTTAACAGAGGACGGAATTAAAATTAGACTTGAGAAACTTAACATTAATAAATCACCGGGACCAGATGGCTTGCATCCGAGGGTACTTAGGGAACTCAGTCAGGTGATTGCCAGACCGTTGTTCCTAATTTTTACAGACAGTCTATTGACTGGAATGGTACCAGCTGATTGGAGAAAAGCCAATGTAGCACCAATATTTAAAAAGGGCCCAAAAAACATCCCTGGGAATTACAGACCAGTTAGCCTAACATCAATAGTATGTAAACTCTTGGAGGGGATGATAAGGGACTATATACAAGATTTTAGTAATAAGAATGATATCATTAGCAGTAATCAGCATGGATTCATGAAGAATCGTTCTTGCCAAACCAATCTATTAACCTTCTATGAGGAGGTAAGTTGCCATCTAGATGAAGGAAGGCCCGTAGACGTGGTGTATCTGGATTTTGCAAAAGCATTTGACACAGTTCCCCATAAACGTTTACTGTACAAAATAAGGTGCGTTGGCATGGACCATAGGGTGAGTACATGGATTGAAAACTGGCTACAAGGGCGTGTTCAGAGGGTGGTGATAAATGGGGAGTACTCAGAATGGTCAGGGGTGGGTAGTGGGGTTCCCCAGGGTTCTGTGCTGGGACCAATCCTATTTAATTTGTTCATAAACGACCTGGAGGATGGGATAAACAGTTCAATCTCTGTATTTGCAGACGATACTAAGCTAAGCAGGGCAATAACTTCTCCGCAGGATGTGGAAATCTTGCAAAAAGATCTGAACAAATTATTGAGGTGGGCGACTACATGGCAAATGAGGTTCAATGTAGAAAAATGTAAAATAATGCATTTGGGTGGCAAAAATATGAATGCAATCTATACACTGGGGGGAGAACCTCTGGGGGAGTCTAGGATGGAAAAGGACCTGGGGGTCCTAGTGGATGATAGGCTCAGCAATGGCATGCAATGCCAAGCTGCTGCTAATAAAGCAAACAGAATATTGGCATGCATTAAAAGGGGGATCAACTGCAGAGTTAAAACGATAATTCTCCCGCTCTACAAGACTGGTCCGGCCGCACCTGGAGTATGCTGTCCAGTTCTGGGCACCAGTCCTCAGGAGGGACGTACTGGAAATGGAGCGAGTACAAAGAAGGGCAACAAAGCTAATAAAGGGTCTGGAGGATCTTAGTTATGAGGAAAGGTTGCGAGCACTGAACTTATTCTCTCTGGAGAAGAGACGCTTGAGAGGGGATATGATTTCAATTTACAAATACTGTACTGGTGACCCCACAATAGGGATAAAACTTTTTCGCAGAAGAGAGTTTAATAAGACTCGTGGCCACTCATTACAATTAGAAGAAAAGAGGTTTAACCTTAAACTACGTAGAGGGTTCTTTACTGTAAGAGCGGCAAGGATGTGGAATTCCCTTCCACAGGCGGTGGTCTCAGCGGGGAGCATTGATAGCTTCAAGAAACTATTAGATAATCACCTGAATGACCGCAATATACAGGGATATGTAATGTAATACTGACATATAATCACACACACATAGGTTGGACTTGATGGACTTGTGTCTTTTTTCAACCTCACCTACTATGTAACTATGTAACTATGTAACATTTTAGGTTTGACACGCTTGGCCATCCCAATGGGGGAGATTTTTACCAAAACTGGAGCACTCAGAATCTTGTGCAGCTCTGCATGGGAATTAATCAGCTTCTAACGTCAGCTTGTTCAATTAAAATTTGACAATAAAACCTGGAAGCTGATTGGTTTCTATGCAGAGCTGCACCAGCTTTTGGCACCCTCCGGTTTTAGTAAATCAACCCCTGTATGTATTGCAATCAGAGGTATAACTATGGGATGGCAGTACAGGTAGATGTGCAGGGCACAGAGAAGATAGGAGTGCAATATCAGAGAAGGCATAATGATGTCATTATATTATTCAATTACACGGCCCTCCTAACCCTCGTCTCTTGCATTGTATTGTATCAACATTCCCTTTTTCTAAAGTTTTTTTCTTTCTTTTCAATTTTGTAAAGTGCTATGCAAACTACTGGCGCTATATAAACCCTGTATTATAATAATAATAATGTGAAATATTGTAAAAGAGAATACAACCGGTGAGGTCTGTGTTCAGTTGAAGTAGAAAACGGCATTGCATTATTATTTGTGGTTACATAGGATGCTGAGTGTGGAGGATTGGGTTCCATTTGATTGATGTTATATGAAGTGCTCTATGACATACCTATCACCAGGAGGTTGGCTCTTCCAGTGAGAACATTTGCCTTTTGGTGGAGGGCTGCCATCTTGCCATGTTCACTTAAAGCCGCAATAAACCCAAAACAAAAAAATTGAATATATTGCAGCTTACCAATCATTAGATGTGGCGGGTGCATTCGTTTTCTTTTTTAGGCTTTTTCCCCTCTGTTTTTACATGATGATCTGACCAGTAACATACCTCCTGTATTATTCCGCATACACACGAGTGGATTTTCTGTTGGAAAAAACTTGGATGGTTTTTCCGACGGAATTCCGCTCAAGCTGGCCTTGCATACACACGGTCACACAAAAGTTCACTGAACTTTTGACAGTCAAGAACGCGGTGATGTACAACACTACAACAAGCAGAGAAAATGAAGTTCAATGCTTCTGAGCATGCGTAGAATTGTTTCTGAGCATGCGTAGGAATTTTGCGCGTCGGAATTGGTACAGACAATCAGAATTTCCGATCTGAACTTTTTCCGACCGAAAAATCGAGAACCTGCTCTCAATCTTTTGCTGGCGGGAAATCCGCCTGCAAAAGTCCGATGGAGCATACACACAGTCGGAATTTCTGACCAAAATCTCACATCGGACTTTTGCTGGTGGAATTTCCGATCGTGTGTACGAGGCATTAGAGCGCCTCCACTCTGGATGAATGAGCAAGGGAGACACCGTCAGACAGCAGCATTGTCATGGTGGGAGTAGGGGGAGTGTTAGATGTACTAGCACATTTGAATACACTAACAAATTTAAGCCAAACTCCAGATCACACTTTATAATCATATGCAGGAAACAGTGTTTTTCCTTTTAGGATAAAGGTTTTACATGAATATTAAAAAAAAAAGATCATTGTAAGCACCCCTGCCAGTGGTACATGTTTTTTTCTCATCTCTGTAAACTGATACATCTGTAGAAGAGCTTGTTCTAAAAAAAAAAAAAAAAAACAGACTTACAGGCCAGATCACTGGTTGACAAATAGAAGAAAGAAATCCTTAAAAAGAAAACTAATACAGCCATCAAATCTAGGAACCTGTAAGCTGAAATATAATAAATGTTTGCTTTTGGGTTTAATAATCACTTCACATGGATCATATACAGTATTTGGACTAATTCATTTTATTTGTCACTATGATTTGGACATTGTATTATATACATTCACTGGCCACTTTATTAGGTACACCTTGCTAGTACCAGTTGGACCCCCTTTTGCCTTCAGAACTGCCTTAATTCTTCGTGGCATAGATTCAACAAGGTGTTGGAAACATTTCTCATAGATTTTGGTCCCTATTGATATGATAGCATCACACAGTTGCTGCAGATTTGTCGGCTGCACATCCATGATGCGAATCTCCTGTTCCACCACATCCTAAAGGTGCTCTATTGGATGAGATCTGGTGACTGTGAAGGCCATTGGAGTTTAGTGACCTCATTGTCATGTTCAAGAAACCAGTGATGAGATGATTTGAGCTTTGTGACATGGTGCATTATTCTGCTGGAAGGAGCCATCAGAAGATGAGTACACTGTAGTCATAAAGGGATGGACATGGTCAGCAACAATACTCAGGAAGGCCGTGGTGTGTAAATGATGCTCAATTGATACTAAGGATCCCAAAGTGTGCCAAGAAAGTATCCCCCACACCATTACACCACCAGCCTGAACCATACAAGGCAGGATGGATCCATGCTTTCATGTTGTTTACACCAAATTCTGACCCTACCATCTGAATGTTGCAGCTGAAATCCAGACTCATCAGACCAGGCAACATTTTTTCAATCTTCTATTGTCCAATTTTGGTGATCCTGTGCGAATTGTAGCCTCAGTTTCCTGTTCTTAGCTAAATGGAGCGACAGTGTGCAGGTTCAATGTGCTGTGCATTCAGATATGGTATTGCCCATTCTTCTCTGACATCAACAAGGCATTTTCCTCCACATAACTACCGCTCACTGGATATTTTCTCTTTTTTGGACCATTCTCAGTAAACCCTAGAGATGATTGTATGTGAAAATCCCAATAGATCAGTAGATTTTTTTAAATACTCAGACCAGCCCGTCTGACATCAACAACCATGCCACGTTTAAAGTCACTTAAATCCCCTTTCTTCCCCATTCTGATGCTCGGTTTAAACTTCAGCAAATTGTTTTCGCCATGTCTAGATGCCTAAATGCATTGTTGCTGCCATGTGATTGGCTGATTAGAAATGTGCGTTACCAAGCAATTGAACAGGTGTACCTAATAAAGTAATAAAGTGGTCAGTGAGTGTATATACTGTATATTTATTTATACATATGTATTTTAAGGGTTTAAAATGTTGCAAAGTTTGACTGTGTATTATTTGTAAGGCTTGCTTATATTGTAATATAATGTTTTGTTTATGAGTATTTTTGTCTAGCTGCTATATAGGATGTTTTTGTGTGTGTGTGTGTGTGTGTGCACTGTGAGAGTTACATAGTTAGTCAGGTTGAAAAAAGACACAAGTCCATCTAGTTCAACCATAAAACAAAATAAATAAATGAATAAAAATATCATACAATCACAGTTACCCCATCCTATACCCACAGTTGATCCATAGGAAGGCGAAAACCCCCCCAGAAAAGCATGATTCAATTTGCTACAGCAGAGGAAAAAATTCCTTCCTGATCCCAGAGAGGCAATCGGATTTTCCTTGGATCAACTTTACCTATAAAGGTTAGTACCCAGTTATATTATGTTAATTTAGGAAAGAATCCAGGCCTTTCTTAAATCAATCTACTGAGCTGGCCAGAACCACCTCTGGAGGGAGTCTATTCCACATTTTCACTTCTCTTACTGTGAAGAAACCTTTGTGTATTTGCAGATGAAATCTCTTTTCCTCTAGATGTAAAGAGTCCCCCCATGTCCTCTGGGTTGACCGTAAAGTGTATAACTCAACACCAAGTTCACTAACCGGACCTCTTAGATTTTTGTACATGTTAATCATATCCCCTCTTATTCTCCTCTTCTCAAGAGAGAATAAATTCAGTTCCTCTAATCTTTCCTCATAGCTGAGCTCCTCCATGCCTCTCATCAGTTTGGTTGCCCTTCTCTGCACTTTCTCCAGTTACCTGATATCCTTTTTGAGAACCAGTGCCCAAAACTGAACTGCATATTCCAGATGAGGTCTTACTAATGATTTGTACAGGGGCAAAATGATATCTCTCTCTCTGGAGTTCATACCTTTCTTAATCCAAAAAAAGGACTTTGGTCGCTTTGGAAACCGCAGCTTGGCATTGCATGCTATTATTGAGCTTATGATCTACCAAAACCCCCAGATCCTTCTCCACCATTGACTCCCCCAGTTGTACTCCCCCTAGTATGTATGATGCATGCCTATTCTTAGCCCCCAAGTGCATAACTTTACATTTACCAGCATTAAACCTCATTTGCCACATAGTTGCCCAATCTGCATTGAGGTCGGCTTATAAATTGGAGACATCCTGTAAGGACGTTATTCCACTGTATAGCTCAGTGTCATCTGCAAAGACTGTAAGGGTACTTTTAATCCCAGACCCAATATCATTTATAAAGTTATTAAAAAGTAAGGGTCCCAGCACTAAATCTTGGGGCACACCACTGATAACCTTAGACCATTCAGAGTAAGAATCATTAACCATTACTCTCTGAATTCTGTCTTTTAGCTAGTTTTCTATCCATTTACAAACTGATATTTCCAAGCCTGTAGACCTTACACATGAGCTGCATGTGGGGAACTGTGTCAAACGCTTTTGCAAAATTCAAGTATACCACGTCCACAGCCACCCCTCTGTCCAAGGTTTTACTTACCTCCTCAGAAAAAGAAATCAGGTTTGTTTGACAACTTCTGTCTTTCATGAATCCATGCTGTCTGTTGCTTAAAAGATTTTTTTCCAGCAAGAACTCATCTATGTGGTCTTTTATTAAACTTTCCAGTATCTTCCCAACTATAGAAGTTAAACTAACAGGTCTATAGTTACTTGGTAAAGACTTTGTTCCCTTTTTAAATATAGGCACCACGTTGGCTCTGCACCAATCCAGTGGTACTATTCCCGTCAATAATGAGTCCCTAAAAATTAGATACAATGGCTTTGAAATTACAGAGCTCTGTTCTTTTATGATCCGTGGGTGGATGCCATCTGGTCCAGGTGCTTTATCCACCTTTATTCTGTCTAAATATTTCTGGACCATATCACTTTTGAGCCATTGTGGATCATTTGGGGATATTTGAAGAATTTTTGGGGGTTTGTCCTACTATCTTTTGCAATCTGTCATTCGTTTTGAGTTTTTGCGTCCTTGATTTCCTTTTTACATATTCTGTTATATTCTTTGTAACATTTAAAGGACACTAGTGTGCCTTCATTTTTATATTTTTTAAAAGCTCTTTTCTTATTGTTTAAAGCTTTTTTAACTTTGGCTGTGAGCCACATAGGTTTTATTTTTAGCCTTTTAAACTTATTCCCCATGGGAATATACATTTAATTTTCATTAAAATTTCTCCAGTTAAAGTAGATTTTTGCAGGAATACTACTCCTTTAGGAAATAAAGCATGCATAAGGGTCCTAGCATTCTGATATCTCTGACACTTGGTTAAAAATGGCTGATAAAAAGCACTTGGGGAAAAAGCATTATTAGGAACTGTACCCAGGAAACAAAGCCCCTAAATCATTATTTGGCTACAATAACTTAAAAAGGTACATGCTAGAATGAGTTGAGAGATTAAAGCAAAGCTATGGTTTTGCTCAATTGAAGGTGAGATTTGAATAACTGAGCAAATTGGCCGCCTTCCAGGATGTCCTGTAAAGATTGGTGTGAACACACCTTCACTTTTAGACTGAGAACAGGTGTACTTTACTACTTCAGTCCCTGGGACTTTTTCAGTCAAAATACCTTTTTAATAAGCCCCAGAGCATTTTTGTATTTTTGGTTTCATTGATGTCTCCATTCAGCACATTATATCCTTTAGGTGTATTATACGACTTTTATTTTTGGTATAGATAGTGATTTAATTTTGGCAACAAACTTGGATACAAATATTTTTATCCTTGGATTTTATTAGAAATAGTAAAAGAATAGGATAGTAAAAGATTTTCTTTGAAAAATTGCATTTTCTTTACATTTTTCCCAATGGAATGTTTAAGTAATTTAGGCACTAGTGAAGTCACTATATTCCTAACAAAAACATTATATGGAAGATAAAGCTGCTCACAAATGGATCGAAATTCAGCAGGTTCAGCAGGGACTGGCTGAATTTCAATCCATCTATGGCTGTTACCATTCAAGAGAAGTCAATCTATCAACTTCTGTTGAGCGGAACTTTTGGAAAACTTTTGTTTTGCTGCAACAAATCAGTGGAGGACTCCTGCTGTCAGAATACAATGGTACAGAGAGGAGAATTTGTCTATCTACCCCGCATCCACCACCCTCAATGAGGGAATAGATTTTGCACCACCCTCGATGAGGAAACAGAGATATATATATGCATGCAAAGTTGTGTTTATGTAAATATTTCAGGGGAGAGGGTCCATAGCTTTCATTAGAGTCTTAAAGTGATACTAAAGTCTCTTTTTTTTTTTCTTTAAAAATAACCAACATGTTATACTTAGAGCAGCCCAGATCCTCCTCTTCTTGGGTCCCTCTTTGGCTCTCCTGGCTCCTCCCTCCTGCTAAGTGCCCCCACAGCAAGCTGCTTGCTATGGGGGCACCCGATCGGAGGTGCTTCTCCGAGTGTCCATTCAGACATGGATCTGTGACTCTATCCCACCCCCTCTCTCTCTCCTCAATGGCTCACTGACTTTGATTGACAGCAGTGGGAGCCAATGGTGCCATGCTGCTGTCTCAGTCAATGGAGGGAGAGTCTGGAGCCAAGACACTCCTTCAACATCGCTGGATCAAGATGGGCTCGGGTAATAGAGTGGTTGAGAGACGGCTGCTGCACACAGAAGATTTTTATCATAATACATAGAATGCATTAAGATAAAAAAACCTTATAACTTTACAACCACTTTAAAGGGGTCCGCTGGTGTCGGGTTTAGATGCCTAATGTCCATGTTTGATTGGAATGGAGGAATATCAAAATCCGTTACAGGGAAACATTTTCATTGACATATACAGTATATTAGAAATTTACTGCAACCTCAGTAGGCAGGTTTTTTTTTTTTTGGACACACGCATACACATACGTGAACACACACTTGGTTTTGGGTTACTTGGAAACTCCAAGTGTCAAATCCTTTCCAGAAAATGCATACCCTGTCCTCACCGCGTGTATATATTTACATGAGATAATGCATACATTTGGTATATTTATGTCACTCAGGTCATGGTATGTATAGCTGTGTGTGTGTAATATGTGTTAGAGAGACTTTTCGTAGATACACAGTTTTCATATGCCCAGAAAAGTACTCAAGCTGGGACTGTGTATAATTTACCATCCATACAATGTCATAATATTATACAAATATGTCATATCGCCTTCTCTGACTTTGCACACATTTTCCCCAGGGTCAAACCTATAAACTTCAACTACGGATATCCATACTGTGTATTATGTTACATAAGTATTACAAAAAATGCTGAAAATAGTAGCTTATAGTTTGCAAAGAAACATCAGATGTCGCATCAAATTAAATAAATATATTATTACCTGTAGATACAGTACATAATCAAACCTTCAAATAATGGCTATTAATCTCCACGCAATGTATCTTCTATTTCTTTATATGTCAGGGCTGCTTCTGAGCATAGTCCACCCTGAGGGGATAATGAGCACATGCTGGAAAATGTCACCGTATAATTGTTCTGTAGAATGATTGTGACATAAACATGCATGCTTGTTTTGGATGAGGGTGCATATTATGTTCCGAGCAGACATCCCTGGAGCCAGTCTTATCTAAGTGAAAAAAGTACCAACCTGGAAAAACATTCTGAATGATAGTTTTTTTTTTCTTTTACATGAATATCAGGGGTCACACACTGCCTGTAATTATACAGATGTTGCCCAACGCACTGTTAAAAAGTGTAGCCTTACAAATGTAACTATTATAGAGAACCACATGGAAGCCATAAAAAGTGAGTAAAGGAAGAAAGGAGAAGAAAAAAGAGACAACAGAGGAATAAATAAAAAAAAACGAAAAGGAAAAGTCAAGGAATGACAGGAAGAAACAAAGGAAGGAAGGAAGAGAATAGAAGGAAGGAAAAGATAAGGAAAGAAAAGAAGGAAGAAATTATGGATATAAGGAAAAGAAAAGGAAAGACGAAAAGGAAGAAAGGAAGGAAGGAAGGAAGGAAGGAAGGAAGGAAGGAAGGAAGGAAGGAAGGAAGGAAGGAAGGAAGGAAGGAAAAGGGAAGGAAGGATGAATAGTTAGAAAAAAAAAAAAAGGAAGAAGTAAGAAAAGGAGACAAGGAAAGATGGGACGGATAGAATGATGGAAGGAAAAGACAAGGGAAGGAGGGAAGGACAGAATGACAGAAGGAAGACAAAAAGGGAGAAAAGGCAGAAGGAATGGAAGGAGAAGACAAGGATAGAAAATAAGAAAGAAACGACGGACACAAGGAAAAGAAAAGGAATGGAAAGAAGTGAAGGAAAGGAAGGAAAGAAGGAAAAGAATAGGGAAGAAAGAATAGATAGAAAGAAAAGGGAAAGTAAAGGAAAAGTAAGAAAAGGGATCAGTCTATGTGCATTGAACAAAGAAGACAAGAAAAGACAAGGAAAAAAGGGAACAATAGAATGATAGAAGGAAGAAAAAAAAAACAAGGAAAAGGGGGAAAGACAGAATGATGGAAGGAAGAAAAAGACAAGAAAAGAAGGGAAGGATAGAGTGATTGAAGAAAAAGATAGGAAAAGAAGGGAAGAATGGCATGATGGAAGAAAAAAAGGAAGGGAAGGAGGAAGGAATGGAATGACAAAAAAAAAAAAAAAAACGGAAAAAGGATAAGTAAGGAAAGAGGAAACTATAAGGGGTCAGTACATGTGCAAATAAAAACAGGTATAATAAGATTGCATGCATTTAATTAAAAACACTAAAGACATGGCATATTTCTGAATAGCCTAAAGAGTTCTCGAAAAGATCTATTTTATGTTGTTAACTGGTTTTGAAACATTTCTCCTAAAGCAAGTTGCATTTTAATCATCACCAGAAATATTCCTGGTAATCAGTATGCATGGTGCACTTTAGCTCTCAAGACCTTCATCTCTGAGATACCATTGAGTATAAGTGGCTTCTTTCTCAAGGGTGAACATAAATGAAGGCAACCTGAGATACTGAAAATCATACAAAGACAAGGGAATTAATTAGTTCACCCAAGTATACATATTGGCTCCAAATACACTGAATGCCTATAGTATTGTCCTTATGTCACCAAGTGCCAACTCAACTATACACCTCTAATTTTCAAGGCATTCCCCAATTAAATGGGATTAGCTATACTCTAAACAGATGGCAACATGAATAATTTACAATGGGTTCTATTCACTTCTTCCTCACATCCATCACCAAAATGATAACTAAAAATGTGTGAAAAATTGTAAGACGCAGTAATTTACTCTCGTGGTATTCACACATGATTTTGATGATAATTGCTTTGTTAATATGGGACTATTCTTGAGACCACACTAAGCTGTGTTCATAGACAAAGATGTGAAAGAAACTCTGTTCCTAAAGTACATTAATTTTATAAGTTGTTTAAAAAAAAAAAGTTTCACTGATTTTCAGGTCTGATATCATGGAACAGTTATCACCCAGAGATGTCTTCTCAGGTATCCACAGAAGTGTCTTAACATCAGGAACAACCAAGCTTACCCGTTTCCTCCCACAACTCACTTATATGCTTTAGTGCCAGAATGGATGAACTTCCTAATGTTGATAATCAGGCACTATAGCTGGCTTCTTTGTTCTTTGCCTATAGCAGCCCCTATTTCCATGAGGCAAGCAGGCCTACTGGTACTCGGTTGTCCCCAGGTCTTATACACAATGCTATAGTGCCTGGCCACCACGCTGGGGCAGGTGCGAACTGAGCATAGTGAACAGGTACTTGTAATTAACACAGTGAACATGTACTTGTAGTTGGCAAACATGCAGAGTGGTCAGTGACAGTCCAGGTTCAAAGCAGGCTGAGTTCTGAGCGCAGTCAAAATCCGATCCAAGGTTGTCAACAAGGGGATCCAAACTAGCAGGCAGAGCAGGCGAAGGCACAGGTACAGGTATGGGAATAGCGCAGACAAACAGGGAGCTTGAAGCACTTGTTGCAAACACTTACAAACAATCACAAGTGTGACATGGAGAGCTTGGCAGGCTTAAAACAGGCTTGGTCTCCACCCAGGAGCCTACATCAATCACCCCGCAGGTGACAGTCAGACAGACAGAGTGCAGCTCAATCAAAACCAGGATGCTCAAATGAGACCAACAGCTGTCATGGAACAGGAGCGTTACACGCTACTGACACTTCCCAGTGCATGCATGGAGCTTACACCATTCCAGCCTGGCCAACCAATATGGCCAAAGATCCTGAACCTGGAAAAAAAAGGTAAAGATGTCGGCTCCCATAAGGGAGCATGGGGAGGTAAGTTTTGTTTTGCTTAGGGGGCCTTTGTTGATGGCTTTTGTTTGTTTCAAGTGGGTTTTGCATTTTCATACAAGACAAGGAATTTAAAACTCATTTTTAAGCAGATCAGAATCAGGTTTACAGCAGGTTTAATGCACCTATATCAATAAATTGCGAACTACCTCAGTGGTGTCTAGAACTGATGCCATTGACACAAGCCCAAAGCCCATCAACAAAACCTTAAAAAAGACTGTATACAGCGAGGCATGATTACAAAGATGCTGAAAAATAGATTTTGATATACTTCAGCAGAGTACTTTGGATTTGGTACTCCCTTCAATGTCTGATGGCACACCCAGGCACCTCTAGGTGCCAGCTTTGCAGTGAATGTAATCGTTTTTATAAAGTAACCCCACGTTAGGTACTTGGGGGCTCTTATATATTTAGGACTATAATCTAGAATTGACTAACCAAAAATTAATTGTAAACATTACACGTGGGCACTTGGAAAAAATGCCAACCTAACACTTAGTTCTCATACGAGGCTGCAACTCCATTGGTACTATGGCTTGAATTCTCCTAATATTTCAGTGTTCTGTTTTAGCTCTGTCTCTGCCCATATTATGTTTTGGTCTGCACCTCACCACTCTTGTCTTACCATGTCTCTTCTCATAGCTGAGCTCAGTACTCTACGTCCATAGGTGAATGGTAACATGCTTAATTATATTAAATTGAATTTAATGTTTAATTCAATTTAGATAAGGGTGCTTGAAAAGTTTACTACTGGGGAATCTACTTTCATATATCAGACATTTTTAGCATACCTTTTAACTTGTTATATGATAAGTCAGACAGTAGGAAGAGTAGTTGGAATTTTGCTGCAATAGGAAATTATTACTGTAAAAAATGCCACTAATGGATTCCTAAATTCTGGATATAATAATGTCCAGTGGATGAAGAGATAAATCTAAAGTCAAACACCATTCACAGCTCAGAGTATCAAGAGATGGCAAGCTAAATTCAACCATTCTCCTTTTAGGCTAGGTTCACACTGCTGCAGTGCGAATTTAGCGCGATTTTGATCCGATTGCGTTGCAAATTTGCATTGCGAATTCTTTGTGTGTTCTTGCGATTCTACTGCAAATTTTGCAATCTATGGAGCTGAATTCGCATTGCACACGGATCAAACTCGGACAGGACCCTTTTTTTACGCAGGTTAAATTCGCAACGCATTGATGTGAACAGCACTCATGGAAAACAATGTTATTAAAATTACTTGCGAATTTGAGCGATCGCAGCGGCTCAAATTCGCAATAAAATTCGCAGCAGTGTGAACCTAGCCTTATATGTTATTGGCTGGCCTCCTTTTGTCAGCCAAATTTGCGGAAAGGATTCCTCAGTCTAGGATTAGAAAGGCAAAATGTTGGGGAGGGATTAAGAGAGCAAATATGCGGAACCTGGAGAAATGTCAGTTGAAGGGCAAAAATTAGAGTTAGATTCTAATCGTTTGCAACATCAACAGTTCTTCCTTCTAACGCTATAATAAATGTGGCCCATTGGGACCTGCTTCTCTATAAAAACTGCAATGTCCTCTACACAAAATTTGGTCTTACAGGTGAAAGTGTCTCCAAAGAGAGCTGTTTATGTTACCCATGTTACCCGGGGCATCTAAACACATTCTACAGTTTTTTCACTGGAATCAATTACATAAAACAGGTATTTTAAAGCTACCTATGTACATTATAGATTAATAGGGTTAATAAGGTCTCATAAATAAGTGTGCCTAAAAAAGAAATGGGTGCCCATGAATACAGTATTCAGCACTATACTGTATACCATAGCTCTGGAAATATGCATTTGTTTTGTCTCCATGGGCAACAAGCACTGTATATCACTGAGGTTACATTATTGAGCTATATGGCACTGAAGAGAAATGTCATCTGTTCTAGACCCCTCTATGAATTAAGACACTCTCAATTCCTGAATTACTGGCCATGTACACGTTGATTCTTTTCATGCAGCCTGCAGGCTAAACATCAGCAGTTTTCATCTGTTTCATCAGAAACCAGGCAAAATCAATTCAGTGTATGGCCAGCTTTAATCAGTGATCTATAACATCCACGCTTATAGGGACCTCTGCTGGTAAAATCTGGTATGTTATCATGACCATAAAATTGTAACCCTACTTTTATGGAGAAATAAACAGTCCTATCCATCCATCCAACTTTATTGCACACTTATGTCTCCTGCTGTGTTGCAGAATTCTTCTAACCATCTTTTTCCAATGCTCTGTGTAGTAGGGTATGCTCGCAATAGTATTGTGACTAGCTTCAAAATTGGAATCAGAGAAAAATTGCTGGAAAACCATGAGCCAATTACAAGAAATCACATTTCTGGGAGATTGTTGTAAACATACAGAGTACAGAATATCTCCAGTGATAATGCAAGGAAAGCAATGCATGATTTTTGTGTTGAAATGATATAGGGGATGACCATGTGTCAGGAATTTTCTAGGGATGAAAGGCCTAGCTATGATATCCTAGTCTTCCCTATTCCATCCATGCTCCAAGATCAAATATAGACAGGGCAAAGACAAAATCAAATTGATATGATGAATAGTATTTTACCTACCTTGATCGCATGCATTGAATTTTGAATTATACTTTGCCACCAACAGAAAATGCTCACATTTGTGCTTGATGGCATGGAAATGTGGAATGCTGTGTTCCAGCAGCCATTGTATAGACACATTTGATACAATGAATATACTGGTTCATTAAAACTATAAATATCTAAATGCTCATAAGAGCTAAAGCGGGGGTCCCCAACCCCCGGGCCGTGGACCGGTGCTGGTCCGTGGCCTGTTTGTAGCCGGGCCACGAAGGCTGCACTTTCAGAGGTGCGGCGGTGGGCGAGCAGAGAGATGACATCATCTCTCACCGCCTGCCCCGCATCACCACTGTTCCGCCCTTACAGCTGGCCGCGAACACTACACCGAGGTATGGCAGGCGAACAGAGAGATGACATCATCTCTCATCGCCCGCCCCACATCACCGCTGTTCCCCCTTCACCTGGAACTCACCACTGCACCGAGGCCTGCCTGAGTGCTCACTGAACCATTGTCTGTGCTGCCACCAATGTAGTGGCAATCCACATCTAGTGGCAGGCAACATGGCAAATGTCAATCCGCATCTGGTGGCAGGCGACGTGGCAAGTGACAATCTGCATCTGGTTGCAGGTGATGTGGCAAGTGACAATCCGTATCTGGTGGCAGGTGATGTGGCAAGTGACAATCCGCATCTGGTGGCAGGTGATGTGGCAAGTGACAATCCGCATCTGGTGGCAGACAACGTGACAAGCGACAATCCGCACCTGGTGGCAGGCAACGAGGCAAGTGACAAGCTACATCTGGTGGCAGGTGACGTTGCAAGCAACAAGGAGCATCAGTGGCAGGCGATGTGAAAACTGACAAGCGCCATCTGTTGGCAGGCAACGTTGGCAGGTAACACACTCAGGGCTCCCACTGATTCTGCATTATGGTTAGTTGAATTATTTCATTTTATATTACAATGTAATAATAGAAATAATGAGCTTCAGTCATCCTGACACCATATCAGCCATAGTGTTGTGATGATTGAAGCGCTAACACCAGCCATTGACCCGACAAATCGCTCAAAAACCGCATCCCCCACCAATGGATTTTACCTATTCTATCCAAAACTTAAAAAACATTTTCTTTTTAGATATAATTATGATGATCCAGGCAATTTAAACCAGAACTTCTCCAGCCCGGTTGGTAATAAACATATATTTGTCCTTTAACTGCACAATAAAATACTGATCGCATGCAAATGTGATCATAGCGATTACAAGTAATGGTTTACTTGGGTGAAAATCACTAACAGATTGTCATTATTCTGGTTTAGTGAAAGGTAAATTATTATGTTTCCATTGCAAATGTGTTTGAGGATTTTAATCAAAATAGCATGGATTAAACGGCCTGAATGAAGCAGATTATTTTGTACAAATGCCTTATTTTCTACATGTTCTTGAATTACATACAGTAAAGATCAACGATCACAGTAATGTGTTACAACTGAAATATCCAATGTGATTTTTCTTCTGCATTGCATTTGCTTTAGACAATAAGTTCTTGTAAAAGTAGCAAAACAGTAATTTTCTGAATGTTACCAGATGCTAATTTACAATAAGATAAATTAACTGCATAAATGTAGCTCTAAAATACAGGAAATTCTAATCCACCAGAGGTCCCCAATACTTAAAGGATAACTCTAGTTTAGAACGAAAAAAACGAACATAACACATATAGTTCCTTCACAATGCATTTTGTAATTTAAAGCTGTTTAAAATTATGGTTAAGTAAGACAGCTATACTTGAGGACCTGCTGTGCGAGGATCTCCCTATTCTTTCTTTTATTATGTAAATCCGCATCCACACATCCTCCTTCTCTGCTCCTACTTCTTGATCCCCCTCCAGCGATCGGTTCATCAACACCATTCAAGGGGCACATTGTAGATGTGAAAGCTCCTCTGCCAAGATGGTCAAAGTAGGTTGGTCATGAAGAAGAAATACATTTTGGAGTGCTCACAGGCAATACTGGTGACTAATCCTTGTCCCACCACTTAACATTTTTAAGCATGGCTTTTAAACTAGGGCTGGCAGTTTTCAGTGTTTGTCAGCTCTGGAGTGGTTCCAGCAGTTGAGCTACAGCTCTAGACTTACTCTGAAGCTTAAGCAAACCCTAGTCACCAGAAAAATCGGTTTTGGTTCCAGAGCTGTTCCAAGACTCCTAGCCTCTTGCTCCTACCTTTTCACAACCTGTTATGCAAAATTGGTGAGACATCACCGTTGTTTCAACTCAGGCAACAGCCTTTACCGTAAAGTGAACCTAAAGGTAATTAAAAAAATAAAATAACAACCATGTCTATTCTTACCTGCTTTGTGCAATGGAATTGCAGAGTGGCTGCGAACCTCCTCTTCTCAGGTCCCTCGCTGGTGCTCTTGGCCCCTCTTCTCTGTCCAGTGCCCCCACCGTAAGCCACTTCTCATGGGGCATGCATGCGTACTCGCTCCCGAGCCCCGCTGCTGCTTCCATTGAAACAGACAGTGGGACCCAGCCCCGCCCCTCGATCCCTCGTCACTGGCTTTGATTGACAGCAGTGAAAGCCAATGGCTCCTGGTGCCCCAGCAAAGCCAGTGAGACATAGAAGTGAGGGGAGAGAAGAGCTGCAGACATGCACAGCGCTGGATGGAATGAGGGCTTAGGTAAGTCAAAGGGGGGTGAGGGGGGATGCCGATGCCTAAACATTTTTTATCTCAATGCAACAAATGCATTAAGGTAAAAAACGTTTAGGCTTTAGAACCACTTTAAGTCAAGTAGACCTACCAGTACTTGGATGCCCCCAGGACTTATGGCACAATGCTATATTTGAACTGGGGCTGGTAACCCTCAGAGAGAGAGTTCATGTACTGTACCATGTCAGATGGCTTCAAGATGGTCAGATGTCTCAAGGCAGATGCTGTGTGTAGGAGCAATCAGGACTAGTGGCTGGTTTGTTGCCAAGCTAGCAATGGTAGTAGTGAAGTCTATTATCCAGACATGAGTCAGGGCAGGCAGCAATCAGAAGTGTAATAACTATCAAAGCAGGGTTTGAGCAGGTAGTTAAAAGAAAAGCAATTATCAATTAATGCAAAGTATTTTTTTGGATTTACAAAAAAAAGCTAAATTTATAAAGGGTGTTTGGACATCACTCTAGGGATGCCATATAAAAGCAAAGGCATATGGAACTTTGTTCTGAAACCAATTTGTTTTATGATGTTTGAGTTCCCCATAGGTTTATTTTCACTAAAAAAAAAAAAAAAAAGTTTTATTTGTGTATGACAAATTGCCCTCTTGAAGAATCATTGAGCTAGAGTGAAGAATACAATTGTACATTGTGTAAAACACAGTTTCTGCTGCTCTACAGTGCTATACATAACCCCCATTCAACATGAATTATCCTCCTGCATGTGAGTGTACTGACAACTCAGTAGGGTAGCATCTTCTCTGTCTTCATCACAAGGATTTAGACCACTAAGTAAATCATTGGAAAAGACTTTTATTATCGAGCAACTTACAACACAAATTGGTCCCTTGTGTGCTGATTTTTGCCTTTAATTACATAATTGTTACAAGGTGGTAGATTTGGTACATTGGGTTTTAGACTTACTAAAACTGAAACACTTAGAATCTGGTGCAGTTGTGCATGGTAGCCAATCAGCTTCTAACTTCAGCTTGTTCAATTAGCTTTGACAATAAAACCTGGAAGCTGGTTGGTTTCTATGCACAGCTGCACCAGGTTTTGCATGCTCCAGTTTTAGTAAATCTTACCCATCATGTTATTTAAAAACAACATGTAGCTAGTAAATGAGCTTGGGATTTTTGTTTGTTTTTGATGTCCATTGCCCTTCCATGTGCTCCTTGCTGCCTAGGCTATTTATAGATTGGGGTTGCCATTTGTTCATAAAGTTTGTGAATTGGTGCAGGCACGCACAGGATACCTTCAGCTGCCATTGTCCCCTTGCTGGGTGTCTCGTGCATCCCTATACCTTTAAGGAGGGATGGGCTCCCTCCAGTCAAACCACCCTTAATCTATCCAACTATTGTATGTGTGCTCCAGTTTGGGAGACGCTCAAAATTATAGAGTTAGGACCACAGTAAACAGGGATGCCTTGTTGTGGCCACTGCAGCCTATGCCGCGTACACACGGTCGGACTTTACGGCAGACTTTGCCCGGCGGACTTTTCGACTGACTTTATGACGGACTTTCTGAATGAACGGACTGCCTACACACAATCCACCAAAGTCCGTAGAATTTGTATGTGATGACATACGACCGGACTAAAATAAGGAAGTTCACAGCCAGTAGCCAATAGCTGCCCTAGCGTGGCTTTTTGTCCATCGAACTAGCATACAGACGAGCGGACTTTTCGACCGGACTCGATTTCGACGGATTGATTTAAAACATGTTTCAAATCTAAGTCCGTCCAACTTTTGAGAAAACAAAGTCCGCTGGAGCCCACACACATCGAATTGTCCGACGAAATCCCGTCCGCCGGGCAAAGTCTGCCGTAAAGTCCGCTCGTGTGTATGCGGCATAACACATATGTTTGTAAATCTGTGTGACTAAATCCCTAGTTTTTAATGTGAATTGTTGGACAGGGTCAATTCGGTTTTCTTAAAGGCAGGCTGGTGAGTGAGCTGGGAATTTTTGTTTGTTTTTGATGTGCGTTTCCCTTCCATGTGTTCCTTGCTGCAAAGGCTAGCTATAGTTTGGGGTGGTTGCCATTTGTTTGCATAGTTGGAATTCCCCTTTAAGATACACGTTTTGAACCTAACCTGGTTTAAGGTCAACTTATCTTTTAATTTTCAGCATTTTAAGATCTTTTCTCAACTTGTAATGAGAGGTGATGTTTCTGGTTAGTTTCTTGTTTCCCAGAGTGATCATTATGTCCTCTTACCAATAATATGAATTCTTGTCTGTGCAAGTCAAATGTGTGTTTGTTTGGCTTCAAAATAACACATATTTATGATGTAAAGACAAAAATCTACAAAAAAAAAGCAGATCTAAAATTTAATGAAGTCAGTGGAGACTGGAAAACATTATAACAATTGGACAGAAATACACAAAAACACCATTCAAGAGATTTTGGGTTCCAAAATGACTGAGAATGGAAGCAGTCCAAAGGCCAGGCAGAAACAAGTAAACGGGACACCACTTCTAAGTTTAAACTCTACTAAGGAGTCCAAAATGCTGAGAATAAAAATGTCTTCACTGTATTGTCTGGATTTAGTCACTGTGACAGTGCTCCTTCCCATAAAACATGTGTCTTTCAAAGTTTGCTCAGAGAGAGTTGAGTTTACATTTGTTTTCCAAAATGTCCACTAAAAATATTAAATGAGTTTTAATCAAACACACAGCTTAGAACTTTTTTCTTTGAAGATGGCTTAGCCTGTTTTAACATAACAGACAAAAAAATGAAATGACCGCAGCCAATTCACAAGCAGCACTTAATCACAACAGTGCACTGAGATGGTTGAGATACAAACACATTTCATTAATAACTTAGGCTTGGCAGACTTTGATTATATATACAAATGGTGGTCTAACACACCAGGCTCACGCCTACACAGACAAATGTATGAAGTGCTGTATGACGCTACTCATGTCAGAACCATTGCACAGCTCCTCTGATCCCACTTCATAAGTAGAGCTGGACTCCTGCACAAAGTATATCAAGTCACTTTTTATTAAAGCAAACTTGGCTTGCTTTTCCAAATGTCCTAGCAGACAATATACCAACATATCAGCAACCACCGCAGGGTGTCTGAGAATTATTTCACTGTTAACCAAATCCTATTCTACATGGGGAAAGCCTTTTATCCTGCTGCTAGGCAGACAAAGCAATATTCTATCAAAACAACCACCATCAAACAATTTAAATTTTCAAAAACTATTCATAACTAACTAATACATCAAGGAATCCTACCAAAATTTTCATTTATATGACAACCATATTGTTTGAGATTCCTTCAATCTGATTTATGGTGTTTGTGATTAAAAGTTGTTAGTTTAAATTGCTGTAAAGTTGTATATAGCCAGCAAAACTGTAGCCTTATCTACATGTCAAACGTGGGCACCTCTGTGCCCCACTATCCAAAGAGAGGCCATTATCAAGGGTTATCAATCTCTTTTTAGATACTAGGATGGCACAGGTACATGCTGATCTCCAAGGTTGTTTTCCAGCATGTCAAGGTGAGAGGGCTTTTCTGGACCACAGGAGAGGGTATGGTAAATGATGAAGGTATTGTTAAGCTCCTATTGAGATTTGTGGTGTTTTTTGGGGTGTTTGGTTGTTTGCTGTCTAGGAAATCAGAAAGAAAGATGGGTTCCCTGTATAAAGTCTTAGCGTTGTGGTGATGAGACACCCTACTCCCTTCCTGTCAAGCCCCACCACCCTTGCCAAGGTGCCATGTCTGATACAAAAAGTTGCACTGCCACTAAACATGTGGTAAATAGGACTTAAAAGAGGAAGAATTCATGTAGATTAAACCAACTCAGGCAGCCCCATTTCAGCACAGATAAGATGATGATCATGGCTTCAAAACATAAGCTGTTAAACTGGCCATAGACAGATCAAAATTCAGCTGGTTCAGCAGGAACCGGCTGAACTTCGATCCATCTTTGGGCACGCTGGTTCTATCGATCGACTGAAGTACTACCAGCCTGTTGTTTTTATTTCCATTTAATCACTCCTGGCGGCTATAGCTGCCAGGAGTGATCATTGTATTCTGATGACAAAGAGACCACCCGCTGACAGACTACAGTGGCTTGAGGTACTTCTCCATCAACCATGGGTTGAAGCAATTTTCTTTCCTTCTACTAGCGATAATGTATGGCCTGCCTTAATATACATTAGTAAATATGCAGAAAGAAAGCTTCTTTCTGCGGGCCTACAAGTTTTCATCAGGAGAATGTCAATTTGTACTTATGCAGGAAGGAAGGGAAAGTCCTACAAGCTCTGGCTGTGTTGGGGCAATTATTAGTAATGGGCTGGGAGAATCCCTTCCAGTCAATCCACTTTTCCCTGAGCAGATTTGGACAGGGAATGTCAACCTGGGTTGTGAGGGACTAAAAACACAAGTTCATCGAGCCAACTGTCACTGGATGAATTGGGCGACCTTGGGTATCCCCAGTCCTAAAGAACTGGGGATACAATTTTGGAACATAGAAAGTTATATTGCTTCTATTACTAGACAACAGTTTTGAAATAATACATGCTCTTACTTGGATTCCACCATCCTTAGAGCCAGGCCTTCTGTGCATGCACAGTTAAGAGACTACTGCCTCGTCTTGATAAGGCCAGCACTGTGGTGCCAGTCACAACATTACCAGCACAGAGTTCATATATCTCCTAAAGGGTAAGTCCACCCTAACACTAAAATCTCTAAATCTACAGGCATCCACAATCTAAGACCAACCTATCTAACCCTTTAAAAAAGAAATCACTATACATATCTTTTTTTAAGCTGCTCTGGTCCGGTCTCCAGCGAGGGGGAAGCTCTGCAGAGGAGACAGCTGACAATGGCTGAAAAATGAATGGGAAGTGACGTCACCCATAGAGTTACTATGGGGCTTCCGTTGTCGGCTGCCTCTTCTGCACCCATCACCACAGCAAAGCCGCCGCTGACAGCTCAGCGTGGGACTGGACTGAAACAGCTTCAAAAAAGTATGTACGGTGATTTCTTCTTTACAGGCCTACATAGGTTAGTCTTAGGTCGTGGATGCCTGCAGATTTAGAGATTTTAGTGTTAAGGTGGACTTCACCTTTAAGTTTACTTACATAGTTGACCTCAGTAGTGCTAAATACATAGGATTACAATGTTAACTTATATCTTATATAAAAGTAGGTTTAAAAAATACAAATCCATTCCACAACAAATCTGTTGCCTATATCTGTCTCCTGTGGAGCAAGAGGAGTGTATTTTAAATACAAGTCTCTGATTACCCTGGCTGTTGGGAATAAAGTTGGCACCTCAAAGGGAGTCTTGAGAGCACAAACATTCAATCAGGGCCTTGCTAAGCTAATATGTAATTTCTGGAAATAGAATCACTTATTTTAGTCTTGAAACCCACAACCAGCATTTTTACAATGAGCACCACAGTAATTAGGACTTAAAATGAAACTGCAGGCATAAGGATAAATTTACAAATATAATACATACTGTATACACAAAATTCTTAACAAGGCAGGCATGTTCCTGAGTCATCTGGTTGATTCAAATATTCTTAACATGTCTCAGTTATTTTCAATGTGTGGAATTCTCTAATTGGTTATAGTCTTCCTGATGGGAACTCTATTCAAGCACTGAATAAAGAGTGAAACTATAAGCAGGCATCTATAAGGGCTGTAGTTAATAATGTTTTCACCAAAGACTAATCCAACTTTCATCCAAAATTCACCCATTTTCCACCAAACTCTGTAACATTGGGTGAATATTGAGTGAAATTTGTGTGAATCTTGGGTGAAATATGATATGCAGTCCCCTAAGTGTTGGCTGATCATTAACATGGGAAAGTTACAGCAGTCCTTCTACTAAATGAAATGTGCAAAAAGGTTCCTCAAAAGTGGGACATTAATGGACCATGAACGATACATTTTCAATTTTTTAAGAATCATTTTCGTTCATGGTCCATTAAAGTCCCATTTTTGAAGAACTTTTTTGCACACTATGTATTGGGGATGCGGACCTGAACGAGTTATATCCAGTCAGTTGACAATAACCTTTGTACTACTAAATAAAAGGGCTTCTTAGGTGCAAGATCACAAAAGGAAGGATAATTTCTCTTGCGTTTGGATGCTGGTACTCAAAAATTGTTATTGTTCTGTCATTTTTCTATATCAAACAACCCTAATCTCATAAATTAATACCATCTAACAAAATGATTTTGCATGTTAGTGTGTGATTCTACTAGTCAGCAAATGTGTATTAGTTAAAATGCAGACACCACATGGTTAACAATATTACTTTTATTAGCCAGATGCTCTCTTGGCAGAGCTTGCTACATTAGCTATGCCACAAGTAACTGTACTTGTCCTTTAACATATTCCGTCGTTTCACATTACACGCCATACCCAGCTAACAGTAAGGTGCCAGTACAACAGACAATCCTTTCTAAGTATATCTGAGTAATATACTGACCATGCATTTTTTACTTCCAATATTTCCTTTCATGTGCTATTTTCAGAGGCGACAGTAAATACAAAATTGCACCCTGTATTTTTGGTAACTGTTATATACAATTTCATACAAGGCCAGAAAAACATATGCTTTATGTCTCTGCCAACATAAATTGACAATATTTTACAATAAATGATTGAAATTTGGCAGCGTTACTGAAAATGACCAAAATGACTAGTCGAAGAACAGGAATCATTGTTGAAATAGGGAAACCTAAAGTGAACTGTGTGCAGATAAATGTACAGAAATAGGCCAGAAATAGAGAGAAAATCTGATATTGCTGCAGTTCTGTAAGGAAGCTACAGGTATCAGGATGCTACTGAAGAACTACAAGTTGAAGCATCTCCACAGCTGAGCCAATACGCAGAAATGACCAGATTATTAATAAGCAGCACTTTGTATTGCAGGCAGTGCCTGATTGTTGATAGTCTGAGTGTTTAGCACTATTTCATTGCCTGGGCTAAAGTCCCACCAGGCCCACTACATAGTTGCCAACAGTCCTGATTTTTGGACCCTCGTCCCGATTGGAGGCTGTCCCGAATCGGGATTTTCCATAAGGAAAATCAGGAATGTTGTTTTTTTTTATTTTTGGAGCAGCTGGCTCCAGCAAAATGGCGGCCGGCGCCGCCACTCAATCTTTCCCCTAGTGTTCAGTCAGTGGAGAGAGGAAGGGGGCTCGATCTGTGCAGCCAATGAATCGGCTCTGCACTAATAGAGGGGGGGCTGCACTGAGGGGGGGCTGCACTAATAGAGGGGGGCTGCACTGAGGGGGGCTGCACTAATAGAGGGGGGCTGCACTGAGGGGGGTCTGCACTAATAGAGGGGGGCTACACTGAGGGGGGGCTGCACTAACAGAGGGGGGCTGCACTAAGGGGGGGGCTGCACTAATAGAGGGGGGGCTGCACTGAGGGGGGTCTGCACTAATAGAGGGGGGCTGCACTGAGGGGGGGTCTGCACTAATAGAGGGGGTCTGCACTAATAGAGGGGGGTCTGCACTGATGGAGGGGATCTGCACTGATGTAGGGGTCTGCACTGATGGAGGGGATCTGCACTGATGGAGGGGGTCTGCACTGAGGGGGTCTGCATTGATGGAGGAGGTCTGCACTGAGGGGGTCTGCACTGATGGAGGGGGGTCTGCACTGAGGGGGTCTATACTGACTCTGCGGGGGGCACCTGATGCAAGGACAGACTCTGCTGGTGGCAGGCAACGTGGCTAGTGACACGCTCAGGGATCCCACTGATTCGGCATTATGGTGAGTTAAATGATTTAATTTTATATTATAATGTAATAATAGAAATAATGCACTTCAATCATCCTGACACCATAACAACCATGGTGCCGGGATGATTGAAGCGTTAACACCAGGTGTTTGGAGTATCTTTATCTGCTGATTGTTAAACTTTCTAGAATACACATATTTTTATTGTGTAGGATCTGGGGCTGCTGTCCCATCATTTCCCTCTCCCCCTTTCCCTCTCCCCCTTTCCCTCTCCATCCCTCATTCATCTCAGACTCTAACCACACCCTCTTGAGCCACTCCCATTAAAGCCACGCCCACTATTTCACGTAATCCACGCCCATTTTTTTGCTGTGGCGCGCTTTGCGCGCCGCACTTGTAGTTTTTTTGCTAAGCCATGCCTACAAGTGTCCCACATATTTTTTTTGCAATGTTGTCAACTATGCCACTACCTTCTATGAAGTTCACCCCATTGTTACATGGGTTTCCTCTAGGTGCTCCAGCTTTCTCCAAGGACCAAAAAAACACGCTGGTACTTTTACTGTCTTTCATCCATGTCACCACAGCATTGCGTGTATGCATCTGTATGACCAGTCTAGTTACACTGGATAGCTGCAAAGAATGGTGTAAATGTTTCAGTGTTCTCTGTGATGTGCTGCCAACTTTGCCAGCACTATGTAAATCAATAATTAATCACATAAAAGCAGCAGCAATCCTGTACCAGGTCCACCAACCAAGTCCTCAAAGAAGTCCGATAAACTTTGTCATTCCTAATGCCTTGCCAGCTCTTATAGCAAACCTGTGCTTTGCCTCATTCAACTCACCTGATCTTTACGTTTAAATCAGCTAAATGCATTTCAGGTTAAATAAACCAAATTTTATTTTCTTTAGAAGCAGCCACACTCTGAGTTGAAAAGCCTGTCCCCTGCCAGCACGGAGTGGAGAAAGACACTTGGGGATTGATTCAATAAAGGCAAAAGGCTAAGCTCTGGAGCAGAGTAAATGAGGTAAGGTTTCACTTTGCAAAGAGTACCCAATCACGTGCAAGAAAAAAAAAAAAAACTGAATTTTTGCATGTATATGTTTGGATGATGAAAGTCAGCAGAGCTTCTGCTCATTTACTAAGCTCTGGACACAACTGCACTTTGCAAAGTACTCAGTCTTTTCGCCTTTAGTAAATCAACCCCAAGCTCTCTGTGTGGAAGCAGTGGTTTCTCTGTACAGGTCCAACACACCCCCTACTAAGTCCAATCCATAGTTCTGCAATCATCGCAGCCTCTCTGCTGGTAAGAGCATTCTAGTTTTGATTCAGCAAGGGGGTGTCGGACCTCTGCAGAGAGACCAAAATAAAGCAAACCTGTTCTACATGAGCAAAGCACTGAGTCTAGCTATGAATCTGCAGGGGGTTTCGGGTCTCTGCTGAGAGGCCGCGTTAAACCTAACCTGGTCTGCAGAGGCAAAGCACAGATTCACTTGAAGTTCTGTCAAGAACTCTTCTGGGAAGGCTGTCCACAAGGTTTAGGAGAAGGCCTGGCTCACAATCTCCGTTCTAATTCATCCCAAAGGTGTTCTATTGGGTTGAGGTCAGGACTCTGTGCAGGCCAGTCAAGTTCCTCCACCCCAAATTCGCTCATCTGCGTCTTTATGGACTTTGCTTTGTGCACTGGTGCACATCAGTGCCTGACCTCATAAATGCGCTTCTGGAAGAATGGTCAAACATTCCCATAGACACACTCCTAAACCTTGTGGACAGCCTTCCCAGAAGAGTTGAAGCTGTTATAGATGTAAAGGGAGGGCCAACTCAATATTGAACTCTACGGACTAAGACTGGGATGCCATTAAGGTTCATGTGCGTGTAAAGGCAGGCGTGCCAATACTTTTGATAATAAAGTATATATATACATATATATATATGTGTGTGTGTGTGTTTATGAATTATCAATTTACTTTATTCTTAAAATCTAACTAAAAACCAAATAAAAATGTATCTATAAACTAGTTATAGCACCTTGAATGATTTTGATTGATATTGGGATGTAAAGTTTCTATATAGCACCACAAGAAATCATGCTGCATATATGTAAATAATGATAATAGTAATAATATTATGGTTGAGTTCAGCTGACATACTGAAAGCTAGCACTTGGATTCTATCTAAGCTTAGTGAACAAGATCATTTCTAAACCATTAGGTATAACAGTACAGTTATGATTGCAAACACGCCAACACTGAATCCAGTTTCTTCGATCACTTCAATGTCAGCCAACTTTCCAAAGACATACGCTTGCTGAGTAAGCATGTATGGTAAGGTAATCATTATGTAATTTCCACACGTACCACTGAAACTGAAGACCTGTGTTTCATAGTATTGCTATTCCATGGCGATAGTCTATAAACGTATCAGATGTTTTGGCAATGGCCCATTCCCATTGAGCTATTTTAAGCTTACAGTTCCCTTTCAGGCTGTTCCCTGCAGGGGTCTGCTATGCAATCGATGACCAGCCAGTGCTCTCACATTTGTCTATTTTGCCAAGTGACTGACCTCAGGACCATGTGTATAATGTTTTTCAAGGCATACAGCTGGATTTAAACAACCGCTAAACCTAAACCTATGACCTATGTAAAAGATATAATGCTAGCATACACCGTATACATTTCTCTATTTAACAGCATGACTTTATCATTTTTTTGGAGGGGATAGGAATAGCCAATAGTTTGTTGCATGCAGATAACTACTATAACAAATACTTTTTCAATTGATGGACACCTCCCATATGGAGGTTAAAAGAAGGAGTTCATAACAGGAATGCATTTTAGCTATTTACTGAACCAGCAAAAGCAAAGATTTTTACATACTTTAGCCATCCTTTGAAGGTGACAGCACTCAGCTTAAGTTACAAAACAGTCCAGCATAATTCAGAGAGCTGTGGCATGAGAGGAGAGACCTGCTGCTCACAAAGGGGGTTTCCTAGATTTTAGGAAGAAGAAAACTGACCTGGCGCCACTCTATATCAAAGGAGAATTGGTAGAGCAAGTCCCTGTTTTTAAGTTTTTAGGTGTTTATATAACAGAAAACTTAACTTGGTCAGCAAACATGAGAGCTGTTAAATGTCAGCATCGTATGTATTTTCCGCGACTCCTTAGGAAACACTGTATAGGTAAAAACATCCTAGAGTCCTTTTATGGGTCCTCTATTGAGAGTGTGCTGACCACTGTATTCTGGCCTGGTATTCTTACCGTACTTTAGCAGAAAAGTGTAAGGGGGGTTAGGTTTGTGTGCGTTGTTACCGATGTATGCTTTTATTTATTCGTTTATTAATATTGTGAGTGTTTTATATGAAGGAATTTTTTTATTGTGAATGGTTGCAATGACAATAAAGTAATTATCTTATCTTATCTCCACCAACTTATGAGTCTTCCTTGTTTTCTGGCTACTAATACATTTAATGGTCATAAAGAGAATAGCAATGAGCCACCTCTGTGCCCCAACCTATAGAGAAGTCTAATTGCACAATATAAATTGGGGCAACGGAAAGAGGATTTTACCAGTGTCCGTGCTGATTTGTCTTTCCTTCTTTGATTCTGAATTGTTCCGGGATCAGGCGGTAAGAGTAAGTGCATTGGTTTATGTTCTTATCAAGTTAGGTTCAGATATGCAGCACCAAATGACTATATATAATACAGTGATGTAGTGGTTAGCACTCTCGCCTAGCAGTAACCATGGGTTGTTAGTTCAAATCCCAACCATGACACTACCTGCCTGGAGTTTGCATGTTCTCCCTGTGCCTGTGTGGGTTTCCTCCGGGTACTCCGGTTTCCTCCCACACTCCAAAGACATGCTGGTAGGTTAATTGGCTTCTGTCCAAATTGTCCCTAGTATATAAATGTGAGTTTAGGGACCTTTGATTGTAAGCTCCTTGAGGGTAGGGACTGATGTGAATATACAATGTATGTAAATTGACAGTGCTATATAAGTACCTTAAATAATAATAATATATATAGGGTTATGTATTGATGTAAAAAATATAGTGTATAGCTGGATTCTCATTGGTATTACTAACCTAGGATTGTTTAATGGAGGTTTTCTTTATTTGGAATTATCTATGTGCATTTTCAAATACTATCATACTCATCTCCAAGCCCTATACTCAATGGGAAAACTGATGTTAGCGATTGAAAGCAGATGGTTTGAGATGCAGGCAGTGCCCTATTTTCTTCCTGATAAAGGGATGGTTATTACCTGGTTTTACGATACACAGATAATTGTCAGGGAGCAGGACTGTTACTGGAGAGTTTTATTAACTTTCTCATTATCGGCCGCAAAAGCTGTGTGAACTTTGAAAAAAGTGTATTTATTTGTTCTATTCCCATATATTAACACAGCAATAAAAGTAACTATTGAGTAATTAAATAGGGAATGTGCCTTGAATTAAGCTCATACTTCCTCATATCCTGCAAACTTTGTTTAGGAAGTTTCAGAATATCATATGTTGGTTTGAAAGCAATTATTTTTCTATTTGTTTTCTCAGACTAACTAACAGAATAATCCTTCAGTCAATGGGAGGTTTATGCAGTTTGGAATGTTACCAGTGCCTTTGCCTTCTGTTGTTCTCTTATCCTAATGTTCAGAAATGTGTATCTTGAACATAATAGGGCACTGGCACTAAAAGCAAAGGAACAATCAAGTGTTTATCAATGAGAGGTGAAGACCATGCCCATATTTAAAGTGGTTGTAACCCCCCACGCCAAAGAACAAACATTAAATCCTCCAAGTTACATTTTTAAAACGATGTAATTGATGGGAAGGGAATTTTTACTTTTCAATGGAAATTTCCCTTAACTTAGTGAATGTGGTGAGAATTCAGTTTGCCTGCATTTTAAAGCTTCTTCTGATGTTCCTTGATGGTTTGGGGCACATTAAAGTGTCAGTTTACTTTTATAAAAAAAAAAAAAAAATGCCTATGCAGGCAAGGGGTAAAAACATAAAACTGTGAAGCTTTAAATAAAGTTGAACAATGCCCTTGCTATAGGTGTAGACCATCTATGTTCCTCCTAAGACTTGGCTGAAAAACTCCCAGAGTTGGTACCTCCTGCCCTGATAGGATGTTGCTAAGACACTCCCAGCTGTTCCTTTTCTTCTCCCCTATCAAAGGGGCAAGCTTTCATACCCCCACACATGCACGGTTCCCTGTCTCCTCTGTTGAATCATTGCTGAGCTTAAAGTTACTGTGATGGGGATAGAGAGCACATCCAAGGGAGTTTGAATCAGCTCCTGTGATGGTGGATGTGAGCAGTAACAGATGGGAGTGGCATAGCGATGTCCTAACAACAAAGCAGGATTGGAGGTGCCATCTCTGGGTGTATTTCTTCGGAAGATACATAAATGACCTAAACTTATAGCTAGAGCATTATTCAACTTTGGACACTAAGAGCTTGAACATGACTATCACACGTCCTAAACAACATGCAGCCATTGTTGGCCACAACTGATGAGTGAACTTTGAAAAAAGCTATTTACATGTTCTGTTCCTCTAGAGCAGTGATGGCGAACCTTGGCGCCCCAGGTGTTTTGGAACTACAATTCCCATGATGTTCATGCACTCTGCAGTGTAGTTGAGCATCACGGGAAATGTAGTTCCAAAACATCTGGGGTGCCAAGGTTCGCCATCACTGCTCTAGATCATGGATCTCCAAACTACGGCCCTTCAGCTGTTGTGGAACTACATGTCCCATGAGGCATTGTAAAACTCTGACATTCACAGACATGACTAGGCATGATGGGAATTGTACAGTACCTGACCACGAGATTGTGTTTCCAGCGCGCTACCATCGCGCTGGTTCTCGGCGACAGGGTGCTGTGCATGTCGCGCTGGCTCGCTGATCGGGAAAGGAAAACTTTTTTTATCCTTTCGCAATGAGCGACAGGCAGTGCTGACAGCTGTCTGGTATGAATCATGAGGGGGAACGCCGCACTAAATTTTAAATGAAAAAAACGGCGTGGGTTCCCCCCCAGGGGCATACCAGGCCTTTAGGTCTGGTATGGATTGTAAGGGGAACCCCATACACCGAAAAAATCGGCGTGGGGGTTCCCCCCCAAAATCCATACCAGACCCTTATCCGAGCACACAGCCCGGCCAGTCAGGAAAGGGGGTGGGGACGAGCGAGCGCCCCCCCCCCCCCGAACCGTACCAGGCCGCATGCCCTCAACATGGGGGGTAAGTGCTTTGGGGGAGGGGGACGCCCTGTGGGCCCCCCCACCCCAAAGCACCTTGTCCCCATGTTGATGAGGACAAGGGCCTCTTCCCGATAACCCTGGCCGTTGGTTGTCGGGGTCTGCGGGTGGAGGACTTATCGGAATCCGGGAGCCCCCTTTAATAAGGGGACCCCCAGATCCCGGCCCCCCACCCTATGTGAATGAATATGGGGTACATGGGACCCCTACCCATTCACCTAGGAAAAAAGTGTCAATAAAAAAAACACACTACACAGGTTTTAAAAGTAATTTATTAGGCAGGGGGTCTTCTTCTGACTTTGGTGTCTTCTCCCAGTGTTCGGCTTCTTCTCCCGGGCCCCTCCACTATCTTCTTCCAGCTCTTTTGCTAGCGGGGGCCCGGTCTGCTGCCGCTGTCCGGTTCTTCTCTGGTATCTTCTGTCGGACTCCCCCACTATCTTCTTCCAGCTCTTTTTCTAGCGGGGGCCCAGTCTGCTGCCGCTGTCTTGTCGCCGCTGTCTTGTCGCCTCTTCTCTTCTTCTTGCCTCTTCTCTTCTTCTCTTCTCTTCTTCCGATGTTGGCAAGACGCTCTCTCCTGCTGGAATGCTGTGTGCGAGCTGCCCAGCCATCTATATAGGCGGTGACCCCACCCTCTTGTGACGTCACAGTCCCAGCATGCGCAGGGACTCTGGGGTCACGCCCCCTTATGACACCAGAGTCCCTGCGCATGCTGGGACTGTGACATCACAAGGGGGCGGGGTTACCGCCTATATAAATGGCTGGGCAGCTCGCACACAGCATTCCAGCAGGAGAGAGCATCGTGTCAACATCGGAAGAAGAGAAGAGAAGAGGCGACAAGACAGCGGCGACAAGACAGCGGCAGCAGACCGGGCCCCCGCTAGCAAAAGAGCTGGAAGAGGGAAGAGGCCCTTGTCCTCATCAACATGGGGACAAGGTGCTTTGGGGTGGGGGGGCCCGCAGGGCGCCCCCCTCCCCCAAAGCACTTACCCCCCTGTTGAGGGCATGCGGCCTGGTATGGCTCAGGGGGGCGCTCGCTCGTCCCCACCCCCTTTCCTGACCGGCCGGGCTGCGTGCTCGGATAAGGGTCTGGTATGGATTTTGGGGGGGACCCTCACACCGATTGTTTCGGCGTATGGGGTTCCCCTTACAATCCATACCAGACCTAAGGGCCTGGTATGCTCCTGGGGGGGAACCCATGCCATTTTTTTCATTTAAAATTTGGCGCGGCATTCCCCCTCATGATTCATACCAGACGGCTGTAAGCACTGCCTGTCGCTCATCACGAAAGGAAAAAAAAGTTTTCCTTTCCTGATCAGCGAGCCATCTCAGCGCTGGCTCCCGCGACGGGGCTCACAGGTGTCAAATCTCGCCGATAAAAGCGGCGAGATTGACACAATATCGCGGTCACCTACTGTAGTTCCTGAACAACTGGAGGGCCATAGTTTGGAGACCTCTGCTCTAGAGTAACACAAAAATAAAAGTGACTATTGAGTAATTAAATAGCGAATGTGTCTCGACTTAGGCCACATAAACCCTTTACACCTCCTTCAAAGTTACATTTTAAAGACTATATACCATGAGGCTGAACCTTCAACCTCCTAAAGAATACACGGTCTAATCATGATGCTGTATAATTACCTAAAGATAGTTTGTTCCCTGTTCCACAACTACTGCTATTTCAAATATATTGCAGGTTTATTAATGGCTTTTCCTGTGAGTCAACTTCAAGCTTTGAATAAGGCTTTCTTTAAGAACATATTTTTCTCAATACATAATGCCGCCCTCAACCAACTTCAAAGAGCAATACAAAAACAATCCAATATGAAATAAAACATGTCATTTTAATTATTGTTACTATTTTGACAGTAAATAGGATATCATTAAAAAAACCATAAAATATGCTTGGTGCCAGCAACGTGGGGTAGCTTTATCAAGATAACAAAGCCTGTTTATCAACCCAGACGTGGGCCATGGTGGAATATTTTGAGGGAAACCGACAGTGAAAAATTAGTGGGTTTTTTTTCCTTTACTTTAATGACTCAGCCATCTCATCACACTCAGATCAGTTCTTAAAGTCGATGCTGGGGTAGCTGTAAGCTGTGGTCTGGTTTCTACCGCATATATTTCAAAGTGCTCACCACACTAATCTTTTTAATGTCAAAGCAATTAAGATAAATAGCAAAATTACCTAAGAGAAAAAAATTATTTATTTTAGAACAGTTAACGTTAAGTTAACGTAGTGGTATTTAAATGTAAACATTTACATTTGATTACATTTATGATTTTGCCACTAGTTACTGTACTTGATTTTATTATTATTCATCACAGTAAATGCATTTCTGAATAATTCATTAATTTGCTGCTTTCAAGACTGCTTTTTTTTTTAAAAACCATAATGAAAGTAAAATAATCAAATACGCTTTGCTCTTTCAGTTATATAACCCAAATGCATGATTAATCTACCTCCTCTTATTTCTGTAAATTCAATGGTTGTAATATTAAAGGGAAATTATAATGGATTGGGGTAAACTTTATTTTATATTTATTATGTTTTTAAACTCCCAACCCCCAATGCTCCTATGCAGTTTATTTTTTTCATTATGCATTCTTTTAATATAAAGTAAATAATATTAATATAAAATAAAATATAAGTTTTAGTGTTTAACAAATAAAACATTACAAACAAATGTCAACGCATCCATCATCATTACATCATCATTACAAGAAAATATGTGGTGTACAGAGCAAACTCCCAACAATACATTGCAAATATACTTATCAAAAATATAGCTCAAAGGATAACAGGTTCGGTATCTGTATAGGCAGGTCAGCTGTCCCTAATCATCCACGTCAAATTCAAGAGGACCCTACTGATACCTCAACACAATATCACAATATCACATATCAGCAATATAACAGGTGATGAGAACCGCCAAATAATAAAAATAGAAAAAGAAAGAAAAAAAAACAAAAAAACAACAGGAATAGAAAAGTACCAGAATAAATGAAAACCATAAAGTAATTGTATAAATGGATACCAGATGCAGGGCACAGGAATTTTTCATTATGCATTTCACATTATGCATATCTTAAATCATGAAGTCTTTGGTCTGGCCATGTGGTGTTCTGCAGAATACTACTGTAAGCTCAGAGTGGCTTTATGACACACACTCAGGGGCGTATTCTTGACGCCTTGGGCTCACATGAAGTGGGTTGGATGATAACAATGGACAATGCTAGTGGTAATTTATGTATCTCTATATATATATCTATATATATAGGTATATATATATAGATATATATATACAGTATGTCACAAAAGTGAGAACACCCCTCACATTTTTGTAAATATTTTATTATATCTTTTCATGTGACAACACTGAAGAAATGACACTTTGCTACAATGTAAAGTAGTGAGTGTACAGCTTGTATAACAGTGTAAATTTGCTGTCCCCTCAAAATAACTCAACACACAGCCATTAATGTCTAAACCGCTGGCAACAAAAGTGAGTACACCCCTAAGTGAAAATGTCCAAATTGGGCCCAGTTAGCCATCCCCCCCCCCGGTGTCATGTGACTCCATAGTGTTACAAGGTCTCAGGTGTGAATGGGGAGGAGGTGTGTTAAATTTGGTGTTATCGCTCTCACTCTCTCATACTGGTCACTGGAAGTTCAACATAGCACCTCATGGCAAAGAACTCTTTGAGGATCTGAAAAAAAGAATTGTTGCTCTACTTCCTGCACTTCAACAATGGCACCATGGCATCTCGCAGGATGGGTTTCCTGACAGTGGCTGCAGTGGGCCATGGCTGCGTGAAGTCAGCTAAAATAGCAATTTATAGTGGTTGATTTACTAAAACTGAAGAGTGCAAAATTTGGTGTAGCTGTGCATGGTAGCCAATCAGCTTCTAACTTCATCTTGTTCAATTAAGCTTTGACAAAAAATACCTGGAAGCTGATTGGTTTCCTTTGCATCGCTGCACCAGATTTTGCACACTCCAGTTTTAGTAAATCAGCCCCATAGTCTCCATTGGAAGCCAGAATGTAAATTCACAGTTGGGGAACAAGGACAGATTGTTGCAACTCTATAACACTCTTTAATGAATATAAGGCGTTCTCTGATTGGACGATGCAGAGAGGAATGGTGGATAACATCACAATCTCTGCCTCATCCAATCAGAGGATGCCTTGTATTCTTTGAAAAAAAAAACAAGGCACTCACTGGATGGCGGACATCCCAGGTGAGTGTAACCAAGCTGGACCAATGTAAATTTGAAAAAAAAAAACTTCAAGCTGTAAATCTACTTTAAAGTAAACACTCCAATAATATCTTAATATATGCTCTCCATTAACATACACAATGCTTTTACTGCAAAGGGCATTTTTAAAAACCAGAAACTTCCTTTGGAGCTGTTTGAGATTTCCAAACAGAGGTCTGCTGTTCTGGTCAACCTTTAGTAAATTATATCATTAATGTGCTTACATTTTACTTTAGGGAGCACATTATACCATATATTACCATTATTTTATTTTCATTGTTCATATTATTGTTTATATAAAGCCCGCTTTAGCATACAAAGATAATGCTATAATTATTTAGTCAAACAACTTACAATTAAGACAATTCTCTTAAATGTAGAACAATTAAATACAACACCAATAGGCTCATTAATCATGAATCATGGGGTGATTACTAGTACATCTGAGTAAACAGCTAAAATCCTGAAAGAATTAAGATAATTCCCCCAAATTAGCAGTGATTGTAAATCACATTAGAGGTGCAGATACTGTAATGGCAGGTTCCATTCAATTTTGGACATGCTGTTAATCATTCTTATAGAGAAAACAACATGTATATTATGCTCATGAAGTTGATGTGATAGATGTTGGGGCTACTTACATTGATACACTGAATCAGAGTTGACCTTTACTATAAAGCCATTGAATGGTTGGTGAGTGTTTGTAATTTTCTCTACCCTCAGATTAGTATAGACTTTCACCACTATCATAAATAAAGGTCCTTTAATACAATATGAAGACAGTACTTTGGATATACTGTAACTTTTTTTGTAGGAGGGTTGAGCCTACCATTATAGGAGCTTCCAGTTAGAGGCGAGTGATCTGATTGACTCAGTTTAATTCTTGAAACTGATGGAGCTGATTCACTGATCCACAGAACTTGGTAATCTCTGTTTCTTTTTTAATTAAACCCCCCCCCCCCCCCATAGATTGGAATCCACCTCTTGTGCTCTACAAATACTAGATAATGTTAGCCCTTACCACTTCATTCGTAGAAATAAGGTATCAACAGTTTATAATAATCCTTTATACAAATGAGGGTCATAAACCTTTGGCCCGGGAGGGATCAAACACAACCAAGTGGTCCTGTCATGTTAGGAACAGATTTGTGGGCTAAAGAAAGAGCCCTGCACAAAGTGTGCCAAGGTACTGCACTGATTGGTGGGTATGGTAAAAGTTGGGTGTTCCTAAAGAACTTGATTTAATCTAGGACATCTTTTTACATTTTCCAACATCAGATTCCTTTGTGGTTCTTAGTTGCTCTCATGACTTCTTAGAGCTGCGCAGGAAGTAAGTGCTGGAAGCCTTTCCCCTGTCCGACCTTGAGATAGCTATATGACATCTACCATGTATCACTGGCTGCAGGTCCCATTCTGATCACTGTCTGGTGAAGCATCTACATTCAATGGTCACCCGCCCTTCATATTGTATTACTGACCCAGGGGGCAAATGCCTCCTATGCCTCTCCAGCTTAATCATCCCTTTGGAAAATTACAGAATAACAACAATTGGAAGGTCCAAAGGCCATTTCACCTGCAATACCACACTTTGCCAAGGATGGTATCCATTGGGTGAGTGACAAGGCTGTTTTCCATGGAGTGCCATTCCTAAATAGTTTATGATGTAATGTTTGACATGTTGCATATTTCCAGTTCTAGTCTGGAGAATAACCAGAATTGGTGGCCATGACATATCATGGTTCATTTTGCCCAGGTCTTGCTCTTATACAGTTCAGCTCTTTAAGGTCTGCATAGACATCATGACTATGAATACACATAATTATTAAAAGTAGTTAACCTCCCTAGCGATAATCCCGAGTCTGGCTCGGGGTGGATTTTCAGTACCAAAAGCGGTAACCCCGAGCCAGATCCATGTAGAGGTTACTTACCTTGTCCCCTGGATCCTGCGATGTCTCCCTGCTGTGATCTGCGAGCCGCCGTGTCTCGCTCGATTCACAGTGCCGAGCTCCGTTCTCCGCGAGTGTTGATACAGTATACTGTATCAAATAATTACACATCCCCTTTGTCCCTAGTGGTCTGTCCAGTGTCCTGCATGCAGTTTTATATTATGAATACTGTTCTTTCTGCCAGGAAACTGGAGATTGTCCATAGCAGCCAAAAAATGTCAGTTTACGTCAAAAGTGCTTTTAGACCAGCTGGAAAACAGCGATAATAAATTAGAATCACTTGCAGAATTGAGCGATAGTGATTCGTGGGGAAATTCGTCATCAAACACTAAAAGTAAAGACAGCAACAATTCTGCAACTGAGCAAATTTCACTGTTTTTGATTTGATTACATTATTGAATAATTTTTATTATTATTATAATATTATTTGTTATAATTATTTATAGTTATTTATTATATTATAATTTTTTATTTCATTTTTCAAACTTTATCATACCCAGGATGTCTACTAGACTCGTGTTTGGACAGATTTAAGTGAGTTATTGCTAAGAATTTCAGGCCTACAATATAAAACGCCAAATTTCCGTGCAAAATAATTGTACCGCTTTCAGCATCAAAAATCTGAAATAATCATACCGCCAGGGAGGTTAACTAAATGTAGGTCTATTCATTATCAAAGCAGACTTGAAGTCTAAAAACAAAGTTGCATTCTTTTTTCCAAGCAGCTCTTATGACAGTTAGTCAGGAGTGGGCGTATATGCTTTTTAATTGAATACTGAACCAATGTAGCCAACAACATAATAGCCATTTACTTATGCAGTCAACTCATGTTATTGTTCCTCAGGATGCTAAAAAAAGCTCTGCATGGAATATTGGCACTAATTTACTTGAAGCTGTAGCCCATGCTGGAACCTTATAATGTATGCAATGAGTCCACATTTAGAGATGATGATTGTCCAGACTAAGGGGCTAAAGAGTCACTAAAGCTTTTGAATTCAGCACAGACACTGCTGAACCTAAGAAAAGAAATTTACAATGTTTTATTCTAGCATAAGATTTTAATGACAACCACAACTTCGAACATAATAAAGCTACTCATGTTTCTGGAATGGCTGGCATGAAAACTAATCCCCATGCCCATGTCTGCTGCATCTGGTCCTATGGCCTGGAGACCGCTCCGGTATCCTGGAAGCATCCTTTAGACAGCAACAATACAGTGCACACTAGGTGACATCATAGCCATCATTGCATTTATATTAATTAAATAATAAAACTATTTAGTCAACCAGTCAACATGCATTTATGTAGATATAGTCATCATGCATCTAAGTTTCTGTAGTGTATTCTAAGCAGTAAGAGTTGAGCTTGCAGTGGGAGTTATCTTAACTTATAGATATTTCAGTAATATGAAAATTAGGTTAGACTGACTTGTGTACTGACAGTTCCAATTAAGGAAAAATTCCAGCACTGTTAATGATAATCTGGTTACCGTGTACAAGTAATCACTTTATTAATCATAATAATGCCCACTGCCCACCTTATCAATTAAGTTTTTTTACCAGAAATAACTTTTACATTGTCACTAACCCATTTCTGTAAGATAAGCACATAAGTATTCCATGCAACAATGAGGATGTGTAGCAAAAGTAAATTAAACAATTATAACTTATATGACATACAATGGCATGTGACGTTGGTTCCTGGGCAGTAATAATGGAATTTTTAATCTCTCCCAATTTGCATCAAAATACAGAAGAAATGACTTGGCCTCTTTCTCACCAAGTTCATTCTAAAGTAAATGGATTAGTGGTGTAAGCTCATTGAATGTTGTGCCAGTGGGGTTCCAGAGTCAGCGGGTAACAAAGCTGAAAGTCCATGTCAGAAATGTTTTTGTTTATCCATTTTTAATGATTTAATATCCACGCCTGGTAATTAAAATGTTTGGTCACATACTGCCTCACTTTGACTTAGAAAAAAACACTTTTGCTCAGGACAACTCCATTAGAGGAATTAGGAGTTAACAGTTTGCTTCACTTAATAGACTTTTGGCTCTAACATACAGAAAGGAGGCAAAGCAGAATGAGTTGGAAGGTGGCAATTACAGTACATGTATAGCCAAAACTTTTTTTCGGGTAGAGTAGAAAGGATTTGGATCCAAACGTTTTTTTCAATAGAGCAGGAAGGGTTAGAATCCTTTTCAATTTTTTTTTTATTGCTGCCTGCAGGGGCGTTGGTAGGTCTGCAAAATATCTGGGGCTGGAGCCCATAGCAGCATAGTAAAGAAAGTCATACACTTGGGTAGGCTTACACATGTATATACAGTAATATACGTGTGTATATATCACCAGAGAGCCCCCCATTTACATCAGGGTCCCCAGAGAGCCCCCCTTACATCAGGGTCCCCAGAAAGCCTCCTCCTTACATCAGAGTCCCCAGAGAGCCTCCCCCTTGCATCAGGGTCCCCAGAGAGCCCCCCCCACTTACATCAGGGTTCCCAGAGAGCCCCCCATACATTAGGGTCCACAGAGAGCCTCCCCCTTAAATTAGGGTCCCCAGAGAGCCTCCCCCTAAAAATCAGGGTCCCCAGAGAGCCTCCCCCTTGCATCAGGGTCCCCAGAGAGCCCCCCACTTACATCGGGGTCCCCAGAGAACCTCCCCTCCCCATGGGGACCCCTCCAGAGACTCGGGGCTATGGGCCCCATATTCGGGGCTATAGCCCCAAAAGCCACCCCCTAGCAATGCCACTGGCTGCCTGTAACTCCCCTAGATAGATTCACTCATTTTATCTGTCTATGACCATTAGCAGAAAGACAAAAATAGATGGAAAATCCCAAATTTTATGGCACTTGGAAGGTAAATCTTACAATGGCGACACCTATTCTGGTGCTGGTTACATCTGTCTAACAGGGGAATTCCCCTTACTTTTGTAGATATTTTTCCTCCAGCACAGGAAGTGAAGTGAAATTCCCCCAGTAGTACACAGATTGTAAAAAATAAATTGTCAGGGGTTTAAATCTTCCCTACTCTAGACAAACCAAACAAATCCTAAAAAAAAAAAAAAAAAAGTTTTGGCTTTACATACACAGTAATAAAACGTTACATTTTGTAACTTAGAATCAATGATAAAGACTAAATAATAACTATATAGCATTTTAGAAACCATTTCCCAGGCATATACTGTACATTAGGGCTCAAATACATGAACTTTGAATATATTTTTTTTTCATTTGTTGATCTTTATGGGTAATTTATTGTTTATTTCATATCTGTCTCAGCACTGTGTTCTATCAGTAATCCTCGAATCATCTTCAGAAACTTGGCATCATACTGACTTCAACTTCTTCTCTCTGTTTTTATGTATATGAGGCAAGAGACCTGTCATATTGTAACATTCCTCCTCCAAACCCACAGCTGTTCTGTACTACATTCCCCTGGTGTGTCCAGAAAAACTGTATCTGAATTAATTTGTGTACGTCTGTCTGTAGTACTCAGACTGTTGGCCACTGTTTCAGAATGAGTAGAAGTCTTTCTGCTATTTATATCATAAAAATACTTAAGCATAAAAAAATGATCACAGATCCATAGCTCTGCTCAAAACCAGCGTCTGCTGCACATGGACAACCTGGGACATCACAGTCCATATCCACTCTTCATTGAAAATAGGAAAAAATATCACCCGCATTCCAATTAGCTCGTCTTGCAGTATTTTTAATAATCAGTGAATTTACTGCATACAGTGATGTCTCCAACCCAAAACTGACCTTCCTTGATGCGTTTCACCACTCTTATGCCACAAACACACGATCGCATTTTCCGACAACAAATGTTGGATGTGAGCTTCTTGGCGGAAAGTCCGACCATGTGTATGCTCCATCGAACATTTGTTGGCGGACTTTCCGCCAACAAATGTTGGCTAGCAGGTTCTCAAATTTTCCGCCAACAAATGTTTAAATCATGTCTACACAAGTTTGTCGCACAAAAGTCCACGCATGCTCAGAATCAATGCTCACCAAACACAACATTAGCAGAAGGAGCCCAAAGGGTGGTGCATGACTATTGAACTTCCTTTTTATCGGCTTGCCGTATGTCTTGTACATCACTACGTTTGTAATTGTTGGCCAACATTTGTGTGACCGTGTGTATGCAAGACAAGTTGGAGCCAACACCCTTCTAACAAAATTCCACGGTTTTGTTGTCAGAAAGTCCGATCGTGTGTACGGGGCATTGGAGTGTGGCTGATATTTTTTCTTATTTTCAATATAAAAACAATCTTTTGTCAAAAATTGTTTTAGGCTGTTAGAATACTTTCTGTCAAGTAACAGTTTGCACTAAAACCTGATTAGCAGTTCTGACATTACTTTGAAAAGGCCGAGGGCTCTGCTTGTTAGTCAGTGTCTGACCAGCTGAAATCATTCTTAACACAGATAATGGATGGGCACAGTGCATGCAAGGTGAAAGCTTGGTTCCTTTTTTCTTTTTTTTTAGGGAAATGGAACAATTTGGTGATAGGTTGTGCCCTAAATGGCTCAAATGCAACCCTGGGTCATCACTCTGGGAAGGGACGGATTGTTTTTTGGCCATCATTGTGTTGTCCTCATTAATGGTGGCTGTAGATTGCACAGGACAGTCTGTTAATCTAACAGTTTGCAGCCTGTGTAAAGATCTAATGTCTATGATCTTCCCCCACAAGATTCAACTTGGTATTGCCAGTGGACAAAGTGACTTAACAGGTTAAAAACTCTGTTTAATTGCTTTTCCTATCATGATATAATCCAGCCCTGGACATACTGTATATGCATTCTCCTTCCAGGCTCCTTTTCTGCATAAATCGGAAAGGCTTGTGCAACCAGAATGTTCCTTTTTGAGGAAAATGCTGGGCAAAAAGATGTAGTGAGACAAATCACACACACACATACAGTTGTTGGCTGATATCTATGGCCAGCTTTAGACTTAGATTAAGATAAGAACAGTAAGTAAAAATAACTGTGCAGCACTGCTAAGGACGGCAGGCATACCTGTGTAATAAGCAAATATGTGTACATATATAATTATAAATATACATCAAGAAAACTTATTAGACACTGTAATACAGTAATGCTCAACTTACTTAATAGAAGAGGCCTAAAATGCATCACCTAACATCACTGAACATTCAGTATATGGAATGCTACAGGAAACTGTTAAGATTAATGGACATATTACAGTAGATGGTCAGAGACTGCTGACCTGCTACCAGAGTCACTAGAGATTCAGGACATGTTACTTGAGACTTCGGGGTTGATTTACTAAAGGCAAATAGATTGTGCACTTTGCAAATGCAGTTGCTCCAGAGCTTAGTAAATGAGGTAAAGCTTCACTTTGCAAAAAATACCCGATCAAATGCAAGGAAAATTAAAAAACAGCATTTTTGCTTGCACATGATTGGATGATGGAAGTCTGCAGAGTTTCTGCTCATTTACTAAGCTCTGGAGCAGCTGCTCTTTGCAAAATGCACAGTCTTTTTCCCTTAGATCAACCCCTCAGAGACAACGGCATAACAAATGAGTCAACATTTGTGTTCTCTACAGGATCCCTAAAAATGGCTGGCATTTAATTTTTCTCTTAGGAAAGGTCAGAGGAAAAAAATGCATAAAAGAAAAGGCACTGGCCATCGCAAAAAATGAGAAAGTAAGTAAAGGAATAAAACAAAACTTTCCTCCAAGCAGGAGCCAGTCCTATACTGGCTCTAAGAAAGCTCCTAGGTAGGAAAAAACTGACCACTGGCTCCTAGGGTATGAGGGCCACATATTAACTTACCCCCTATTTCTCCACTCCTCAACTTACCCCCTTAATCTCCTCACGTATCACAAACTTACCGAGTGACGTATCAGTATGGATGTCACACCACTTCCTCAAACCTAATCTTTATAAAACTAAGCTTGTAATATTTCCTCCCCCTGATCTTCTCCCCATGACTTTACCATTAAGATCAATGGCACAACCATTGGCCCCTCCACACACGCCAGGCTGCTGGGTCTAATCCTAGACTCTGACCTCTACTTCAGCCCCCACATCCAATCACTGGCTAAATCTTGCCGCATTAACCTCCGCAACATTTCCAGAATTTGCCTCTTCCTGACCAATGACACAAAAAAAAAATTAACTCCTTGGTTATTTCCCGCCTCGACTACTGCAACTCTCTCCTCACTGGCCTACATTTACACAGGCTATCCCCACTTCAGTCTTCTATGAATGCTGCTGCTAGACGATGCCCCTCTCTGCCAATCCCTTCACTGGCTTCCCCTACTCCACCATATAGACTTCAAAATACTTACCACAACATACAAGGCCATCCACAACTTTACCCCCAGCTACATCAACAACCTCATCTGCAGATATCACTCAGATCGTCCCCTCTGCTCCTCCAAAGACCTCCTGCTCTCTAGTTCCCTTGTTACCTCCTCCCATGCTTGCCTCCAGGACTTCTCCAGAGCCTCTGCCATCCTCTGGAACTTCTTGCCCCAATATGTCTGGGCAGACCCTACCCTGTCCGCCTTTAGGTGATCCTTGAAAACTCACTTATTCAGGGAAGCCTATCCCACCTCCACCTAAGAACTGTACCTGAGCCACCTCCATCAGATCATCCCCCACAGCTATTACCTTTTATACCACCTCCCCTTCCTTTAGATCATAAGCTCCATGAGCAGGGCCCTCCCACCCACGTATTGAACTGTATTTGTAATTGTACCGTCCCCCCTCTACATTGTAAAGCACTGCGCAAACTGTTGCCGCTATATAAATCCTGTATAATAATAATAATAAGCACCAAAGGGCCGCTGGTAGAATCTTTAGCATCCACCACTTCCGGGTTTGTTGAATGCCCATGTCTCCCCACTGCATGCTTTGGCTTCTGCCCTCCTTTCAGCTGTGATGTTATTAATGTGCCCCTACAGCTTTAAAAGGACACACTTGTGGCGTAGCGACGGGGGAAGGAGGGAGTGACAGCAGAAGTATAGATTGGCTGCAATGGAGGCAGTAATGGTAAGTGTAGTTCCCCAGTTTGGCTTATATTTAGCTGTGAGAGTAGATCTATTGACCAGGGATGAGCCGAATACCCCCCCTGTTCGGTTTGCACCAGAACATGCGAACAGGCAAAAAATTTGTTTGAACACGCGAACACTGTTAAAGTCTATGTGACTTGAATATGAATAATCAAAAGTGCTAATTTTAAAGGCTTATATGCAAGTTATTGTCATAAAACGTGTTTGGGGACTTGGGTCCTGCCCCAGGGGACATGTATCAATGCAAAAAAAAGTTTTAAAAACTGCCATTTCTTCGGGAGCAGTGATTTTAATAATGCTTAAAGTGAAACAATAAAAGTGTAATATTCCTTTAAATTTCATACCTGGGGGGTGTCTATAGTATGCCTGTAAAGGGGCGCATGTTTCCCGTGTTTAGAACAGTCAGAGGGGGCCGGGGTCACCGGGTGGCCCTGCCCTCCGTTATTTACGAAGTGTCAGAAGAAGAGTAGCGTCACACATTGGAAGCCTCCCATGGATGCGCAGCGGCCCAAGAACGAAGAGGGGAAGAAGATGCAGCGAAGAAAGATGCCGGACGAGAACACCGGAGCTAGAAGCAGAGGATCGGAGGAAGAACCAGAGGAAGAAGGAGATGGAGGATGAAACCGAAGGAAGAAGGAAGGAAGAAGAACCGAAGAAGATAAAAAGAAGAAGACTTTAAATAAAGGAATTGTCAAAAACTGTCTCTTGTCATTTTTAACATTCTTGACACTTTTTTTGTGAAATGGTAGGGGTACTTTTGTACCCAATTACCATTTCACACAGGGTTGGCGGGATCTGGGGGTCCCCTTGTTAAAGGGGGCTTCCAGATTCCGATAAGCCCCCTGCCCGCAGACCCCCACAACCACCGGCCAAGGGTTGTGGGGATGAGGCCCTTGTCCCCATCAACATGGGGACAAGGTGCTTTGGGGGGGCCGCTACCCCAAAGCACCCTCCCAATGTTGAGGGCATGTGGTCTGGTATGGTTCAGGATGGGGGGGTGCTCTCTCATCCCCCTTCTTTTCCTGCGGCCTGCCAGGTTGCGTGCTCGGATAAGGGTCTGGTATGGATTTTTGGGGGGACCCCACGCCATTTTTTTTAAATTTTGGTGTGGGGTTCCCCTTAAAATCCATACCAGACCTGAAGGGCCTAGTATGGAATTTAGGGGGACCCCCACGTCATTTTTTTTAAAATCTTGGTTCGGGGTTCCCCTGTGGGGAAATCCCATGCCGTTTTTATCAATGACCGACAATTCATTAATAGCCGCAAGTATTTTTAAATGACTTTTTTTCCTTTGAAATGTCATTTTGCTGTGAGACTGTTCTAAACACGGGAAACATGCGCCCCTTTACAGGCATACTATAGACACCCCCCCAGGGACGAAATTTAAAGGAATATTACACTTTTATTGTTTCACTTTAAGCATTATTAAATCACTGCTCCCAAAAAAACAGCAGTTTTTAAAACTTTTTTTTGCATTGATACATGTCCCCTGGGGCAGCACCCAGGTCCCCAAACACTTTTTATGACAATACCATGCATACAAGCCTTTAAAATTAGTACTTTTAATTTCTCCCATAGACTTTTAAAGGGTGTTCCGCGCCTTTCGAATTTGCCGCGAACACCCCAAATTGTTCACTGTTCGGCGAACTGGCGAACAGCTGATGTTCGAGTCGAACATGAGTTTGACTCGAACTCGAAGCTAATCCCTACTAAGGACCACTAAGGACCAGTGAGGAGGTAGTGTAGTATCCTAAGTAGATACTAGAGTCTAGAAGAGTAGTAGTAGAATGTGACCATAGATAGTCAGGTACTGCCAGTCCCGTCCATGCCAGTGTGGGGCATCTTGGGAAGTAGATAAATAGTTCTGCTGGGAATCTGTCCGGTCATCATCATGGGAAGTGTCTGAAGGACCAAGCCACAGCAAGAATGTAGGCTTTGATGCTCTATCTCTTGAAGTTTCCCCTTAGGGGGAAAGCAAGGGAGGAATGGTGATGGACTTTTATGGACTTTTATGACTACTCACAAACATCCCTAAAAGTTTCAGGCTTGACTAGGTTCTCCTTTTGGTTTTGCTCTCTTTTGTTTGCAACCTAAGTGTTTACATATGTAATTATCAACTGGGTTTAGTAAACAGTAAAAAGGCTTTCATTGTTTCGATGTCCTCTGGAAGTGTACTGTGCTGAGTGAGGCTGCAGGTAGGTGCAGTTTATCCTCCATGCTGTGGATGGCGCTATGTTGCTGTGCCACTAGGCAGATAGAGCAGAGGCCGAGAGGAATATTGTTCCAGGGGGAGAAGTTGACATATTGGACACTGCAACACTAAATAACCTTCGGTGGCCTTCTTTATTGTGGCCACTGTTGATAAATATCAGTGCCCTGCTTTATTTGGCATGCATTCTGCAAGTGGTCAGGATAGGGACAGGTACCCCACTTGTTATGAAGAGAAACATAGCGTGAGGAAAAGGTTCCTGCATGAGGAGAGACAAATAATCACCGGTCACTTTGATTTAAGGCACCATGGTCACTGCACCATTACACGCTTTTTTGTACCTGCCTCCTGGGCCGGGCCTTTTGGCTAGGACTGGAAGAATTGTGTTGTACACGTTTTGCACTGTTTGATGAGTAGGGTCTTCGGGCCTGCCCTGAAAGTCTTGGGAGGGGGCGGACATGGCCTTTTGGCTTGCTTCACCCTCTCTTATGGGGTCTCCCTTCAGGGGAGCCCCACTGAGTACTTGGGGGGGTCTGTTTCGGCAGTCCCTCCAGAGAAAGGGGTCCGTCTGGTTTCGGCCAGATGGACCAAGTGTAAGTACCCTTGTCCCCGTCAGGAGCCTAACACCCCGAGGGATTCAGGGCCCTCTGACTTTAGAGGGCCTGTGTAACCACTTTTTTTGTGTTTCACTCTTTATGTGTGTGCACATTTTTTTGGCACCAGGTGAAGTTTTTAAGTGTGTTTCACGCACCATGGGCTTTCAAAAACAAAAAAATCCCTCCTGCACAGCCTGTCACTGGGAAGCGCAGTGTGCTTCTGCTTCCCCTCCCCCAGCTCTTATGCAGCTGAGAATAGAGGGAATGTAATCACTTATAAAAAATGGAAAAAAAGGTATTTATGTTTTTTTTATATCTACACAAAAATGTTTTGCCTTTCATTGCTATTTTAAACTGAATGGGTTGTAGACATGTGCACTGCCAAGAAAATTTGGTAGTTTTAGTTTCATTCGTTTTTTCCGTTTTTCAGGTCATTTGTTATGATCGCAATTCGTAAATTCGTAAATTTGAAAATTAAAAAATCCAAAAATAAGAAAGAAAATCCGAAAATTTGAAAGAATAACTAACTAACTAATAATAACAAACTATTAAATTATAGGTATTGGAATTTCCTTTCAAATTTGGCTCCTAGTGAACGTAACGAATACGAATTTATCCAAAGTTATGAATTATACGAAATAACGAATGCCGCATCTAAACTAATGGAACGGAACTAATTAATAATAAATAATAATAATAATAATAATAAAAAGTTTTTACTATTACTCTCATTATTTCGGATAATTTGTAACTTCGGATAAATTTGTATTCGTTACGTTCACTAACAGCCAAATTTGAAAGGAAATTCTATTACCAATAATTTAATAGTTAGTTATTATTAGTTAGTTATTATTTCAAATTTTAGTTTTTGCGGGTTTTCGAAATCTCGAATTTCAAATTTTGAATTTCCGAATTTATGAATTTTCGAATTTACTGATATTTGGAAAAATTAGTTAAACGGGTTTTCGTTAATTCGTAATGTTTAGATGTGTTTAGATGCATTTACATGTGTTCAGCGTTTTTTCTGCCCTTCAGCTACTCTCCTGAATGTGCTATTGATGTTTTTTTTTTGTTTGTTAGCTTTTAGCATGTAAATGTTTTTCTAATGTGTCTATAAACGAGTATGTATATATGGACACATAAGCCAACATAGAAGTAATTTTACAAGCTGAAACAAAGGCTGATTGCCTGTAAAAGTGGAATTTCTTTAAGCCCAGTGTGCATGAGGCCTTAAAGTTATGATCTAACAAAAATAGGCAGTAAGATAAAACCAAGATAAGCCATCTAATGCAATTATCCAACACATGTAAATTTACTTATTTACTGATGCCAAACAAAACAATATAGCACAATATAGACAAACACAACCAAATTGCTATAAGATATAACTGGAAGGTTTGAGTCTGACATGCATGGTCTTTGTCTACGGTTGTCTTCTTCTAGTAGTATCTTTATTTTTTAGATGAAAAACAGAAATCATTAAAAATGTATTATGGACATCAAAAAAGAAAAGAAACATACATTTCAGCTGGAAGCAACATGAAAACCCTGACCCCCCCCGGTTCGGTTTGCATCCAGAACATGCGAACAGGCAAAAAATTTATTCGAACACGCGAACACCGTTAAAGTCTATGGGACACGAACATGAATAATCAAAAGTGCTAATTTTAAAGGCTTATATGCAAGTTATTGTCAAAAAAAGTGTTTGGGAACCTGGGTCCTGCCCCAGGGGACATGTATCAGTGCAAAAAAAAGTTTTAAAAACAGCCGTTTTTTCGGGAGCAGTGATTTTAATAAAGCTTAATGTGAAACAATAAAAGTAAAATATTCCTTTAAATTTCGTACCTGGGGGGTGTCTATAGTATGCCTGTAAAGTGGCACTTTTTTTTAGAACAGTCTGACAGCAAATTTTACATTTCTAAAGGGAAAAAAGTCATGAAGTAATATCGGTGTCGGCTATAGTGAATTGTCTATGGGAGAATTCAAAAGTGCTAATTTTAAGGGTTAATATGCAAGTTATTGTCATAAAAAGTGTTTGGGGACCCGGGTCCTGCCCCAGGGGACATGTATCAGTGCAAAAAAAAGTTTTAAAAACGGACGTTTTTTCTGGAGCAGTGATTTTAATAATGCTTAAAGTGAAACAATAAAAGTGTAATATTACTTTATATTTCGTACCTGGGGGGGTGTCTATAGTATGCCTGTAAAGTGGCGCATGTTTCTCGTATTTAGAACAGTCTGACAGCAAAATGTCATTTCTAAAGGAAAAAAGTAATTTAAAACTACTCGCGGCTATAATGAATACACCTAAAAGTTTATTGATAAAAACGGCATGGAATTTCCCCACAGGGGAACCCCGAACCAAAATTTAAAAAAAAAATGCGTGGGGGTCCCCCTAAATTCCATACCAGGTCCTTCAGGTCTGGTATGGATATTAAGGGGAACCCCGTGCCAAAATTTTTAAAAAATGACGTGGGGGTCCCCCTAAATTCCATACCAGGCCCTTCAGGTCTGGTATGGATATTAAGAGGAACCCCGCACCAATTTTTTTTTTTTAAATGGCGTGGGGGTCCCCCTCAAAATCGGGGAACCCTGCACCAAAATAAAAAAAAATGGCGTGGGGCCCCCCAAAAATCCATACCAGACCGCAGGCAACCTGGCAGGCTGCAAGAAAAGAGGGGGGATGAGAGAGCGCCCCCCCTGAACCGTACCAGGCCACATGCCCTCAACATTGGGAGGGTGCTTTGGGGGTAGCCCCCCAAAGCACCTTGTACCCATGTTGATGGGGAGAAGGGCCTCATCCCCACAACCCTTGCCCGGTGGTTGTGGGGGTCCACGGGCGGGGGGCTTATCGAAATCTGAAAGCCCCCTTTAACAAGGGGACCCCCAGATCCTGGCTCCCTCTGTGTGAATTGGTAATGGTGTACAAATGTACCACTATCATTTTAGAAAAAAGTGTCAAAAAGGTTAAAAAACACAAGGGACGGTTTTTGACAAGTCCTTTATTAATTTCTTCTTCTTTCAGCTTCTTCTTCCATCTTCTTTCTTCTGGTCTTTCTTCTGTGTTCTTCTTCTTCCTCCATCTTCTTCTTCTCCATCTTCTTCTTCTCCATCTTCTTCTTCTCCATCTTCTTCTTCCTCTGCTCTTCTCGTCCCACATCTTCCTCCGGCTTCTTCTCCGCTCTGTCCGCACGATCCGCCTCAGTGGGTGTCTTCTACCATGTGACACTTCGGTTCTTCTGACACTTCTTATATAACGGAGTGCGGGGCCAACCGGTGACCCTGCCCTCATCTGACGCACAGGAACTTTACGGGGACTTTCCTATGGCCATAGGGAAGTCCCCATGCGTCAGAGGAGGGCAGGGTCACCGAGTGGCCCCGCCCTCCATTATATAAGAAGTGTCACAAGAACCGAAGCAGCACACAGCGGAAGACTCCCACTGAGGCGGATCGTGCAGACGGAGCGGAGAAGAAGCAGGAGAAAGATGCGGGATGAGAAGAGTGGAGGAAGAAGAAGATGGAGAAGAAGAAGATGGAGAAGAAGAAGATGAAGGAAGAAGAACACCGAAGGAAGATCAGAAGAAAGAAGCCGAAAGAAGAAGAAATTAATAAAGGACTTGTCAAAAATCGTCGCTTGTGTTTTTTTAACCTTTTTGACACTGTTTTGTGAAATGGTAGGGATACATTTGTACCCCATTACCAATTCACACAGGGGGGGCTGGGATCTGGGGATCCCCTTGTTAAAGGGGGCTTCCAGATTCCGATAAGCCCCCCGCCCGCAGACCCCCACAACCACCAGGCAAGGGTTGAGGGGATGAGGCCCTTCTCCCCATCAACATGGGGACAAGGTGCTTTGAGGGGCTACCCCAAAGCACCCTCCCAATGTTGAGGGCATGTGGCCTGGTACGGTTCGGGGGGGGCGCCCTCTCACCCCCCTCTTTTCCTGCGGCCTTCCAGGTTGCGTGCTCGGATAAGGGTCTGGTATGGATTTTTGGGGGGAACCCACGCCATTTTTTTTTAAAATTTTGAGGCAGGGTTCCCCTTAAAATCCATACCAGACCTGAAGGGTCTGGTATGGATTTTGAGGGGGACCCCCACACCATTTTTCTTTAATTTTGGCGCGGGATTCCCCTAATATACATACCAGACCGTTGTATGAAATTTAGGGGGACCCCCACACCATTTTTTTTAAATTTTGGCACAGGGTTCCCCTTAATACCCATACCAGACCTGAATGGCCTGGTATGGAATTTAAGGGGACCCCCACGCATTTTTTTTTTTTTAATTTTGGTTCGGGGTTCCCCTGTGGGGAAATTCCATGCCATTTTTATCAATGAAGTTCTATGTGTATTGTCGGACCGACAATTCATTATAGCTGCGAGTAGTTTTAGGCCTCTTTCACACTGACGATCCGTTCAGGTCCGCCTGTCAGTTTTTTAGGCGGACCTAAACGGACCCTCCATAGATCTCTATGAAGCGTCGGATGTCAGAGGTGACATGTCCACTCCGATCCGAAAAAGTGTAACGGAGGAAAAACCTACTTTTCCATCTGTTTTCGGATCGGATCGGGTGACGACGGACTCTACGGTCCGTCATCATCCGATCCCCCATAGGGGAGAGTGTGCAGCGACGGACCTGTCATATGCCTGCTCAGCGGGGATCGGCGGAGCGATCCCCCATTGAGCAGAGCGGGCTCCGTACACGGACATGTCTGTGTGAAGGAGCCCTAAAATGACTTTTTTTCCTTTACAAATGTCATTTTGCTGTCAGACTGTTCTAAATACGGGAAACATGCGCCCCTTTACAGGCATACAATAGACACCCCCCAGGTGCGAAATTTAAAGGAATATTACACTTTTATTGTTTCACTTTAAACATTATTAAAATCCCTGCTCCCGAAAAAAACGGCTATTTTTAAAACTTTTTTTGCATTGATACATGTCCCCTGGGGCAGGACCCAGGTCCCCAAACACTTTTTATGACAATGACTTGCATATTAACCCTTAAAACACTTTTGATTTCTCCCATAGACAATTCACTATAGCCGACACCACTATTACTTCATGACTTTTTTCCCTTTAGAAATTTTTCTGTCATACTATTCTAAACACAGAAAAAAGCGCCACTTTACAGGCATACTATAGACACCCCCCAACACTTTTTATGACAATACCATGCATATAAGCCTTTAAAATTAGCACTTTTGATTTCTCCCATAGACTTTTAAAGGGTGTTCCGCCAGTCCTGCCAGTGCACCGCTCCAGTGTGAAAGCCCTTGGGCTTTCACACTGGAGACACAGCAGCGGTAGTTTCAGGTCGGTTTGCAGATGCTATTTTTAGCGCAATAGCGCCTGCAAACTGCCCCAGTGTGAAAAGGGCCTAAGGGACAATGTTGTTGAGAAGTACAAGTCAGGGTTAGGTTATAAAAAAATATCCAAATTTTTGATGATCCCTAAGAGCACCATCAAATCTATCATAAACAAATGGAAAGAACATGGCACAACAGCAAACCTGCCAAGAGACAGCCCCACACCAAAACTCACGGACCGGGCAAGGAGGGCATTAATCAGAGAGGAGCACAGAGACCTAAGGTAACCCTGGAGGAGTTGCAGAGTTCCACAGCAGAGACTGGAGTATCTGTACATAGGACGACAATAAGCTGTACGCTCCATAGAGTTGGACTTTATGGCAGAGTGGCCAGAAGAAAGCCATTACTTTCAGCAAAAAACAAAATGGCACATTTTGAGTTTGCGAAAAGGCATGTGGGAAACACCCAAAATGTATGGATGAAGGTGCTCTGGTCCAATGAGACTGATATTGAATTTTTTGGCCATCAAAGAAAATGCTATGTCTGGCGCAAACCCAACACATCACATCACCCAAAGAACACCATCCCCACAGTGAAACATGGTGGTGGCAGCATTATGCTGTGGGGATGTTTTTCAGCAGTTTGGACTGGGAAACTTGTCAGATTTGAGGGAAAGATGGATAGTGCTAAATACAGGGATATTCTTGAACAAAACCTGTACCAATCTGTGTGTGATTTGAGGCTAGGACGGAGGTTCGCCTTCCAGCAGGACAATGACCCCAAACACACTGCTAAAGCAACACTTGAGTGGTTTAAGGGGAAACATGTAAATGTGTTGGAATGGCCTAGTCAAAGCCCAGACCTCAATCCAATAGAAAATCTGTGGTCAGACTTAAAGATTGCTGTTCACAAGTGCAAACCATCCAACTTTGAAGGAGCTGGAGCAGTTTTGCAAGGAGGAATGGGCAAAAATCCCAGTGGTAAGATGTGGCAAGCTCATAGAGACTTATCCAAAGCGACTTGGAGCTGAGATAGCCGCAAAAGGTGGCTCTACAAAGTATTGACTTTAGGAGGGTGAATATTTATGCACATTGACTTTTTCTGTTATTTTGTCCTATTTGTTGTTTGCTTCACATTAAAAAAAATCTTTAAAGTTGTAGGCATGTTCTGTAATCTAAATGATGCAAATCCTCAAACAATCCATGTTAATTCCAGATTGTGAGGCAACAAAACACGAAAAATGCCAAGGGGGTGAATACTTTTGCAAGGCACTGTAGATGGCTGGAGATATGAGGAGGAAATTTGAGGAGAAAGGCAAAGATAAAAAAATGCAACTTTTGGCCGACGCATGTAAACATTTTCATAGCACATACATAACGTCGCAATGCCCCATAATTTCCATTAAGTAATGTAGAACCAACTAAAAAATGTTCTGTCCTGTATGTCTGATACAAAATGGAGAACATCTGTTTTCAGGCATGCTTTAGTTCTTGAAGACATTGCACAGATGTGGTAAGGAGGATAAGCTTCTGCTTAGCAGCATCATGCTTTACACTGGGGTCTTGCTGCTTGATTTACCTGATGGAACTGGTCTGTTTTGAAATGCAAATCCATTCACAGCTTTGCACATGGCACTTAGATCTGTATAGATGTAATTAAAAAGAAATACAACTTTGATGCAAGATATCAATGGATATCAATACACTTAAATTTTTTTATTTCATGATGTAAGGTCACTTTTGCCCTTGTGGTCGAGGAATAAGGAACTAGTACTTTTAATACTGGCACCATAAAATGGTGTTTATTTATTAACCCTGCCCACAGTAAAGATGGCCACTGAAGGTTACTCAGTATTGCAGTGTCCAATCGCTCCTCCTGGAACAATGTTCCTCTCAGCCTCTGCTCCATCTGCCTAGTGGTACGCATTGGGGTTAATTTACTAAAGACAAATTTTACACTATGTGAAATCCTTTATCTATTTTTCATGGTCATTGTGATGGAGCGATCCTCAGCATTAGCCCTGACACTACCCCCACTTCCATAACAGGGGAGGCAGATTGGACCTTTTTATCTTGGGCTTATGAACAGTGCCTTTTTACTCTTATAATTTGGAGTCTAAGGTTTCCGGTAAGAAAGTAAGATTTCTAGGATAAGAAAAGATTTCTGGGGGAGGTGCACCTGGGTGATTGGTATATTCATTTGCCTTATTCATTCACATTGGATATATATTATAAGAGTTTTGGATTTCTGATAATCGTTTTCTTCACCATGGAGAACAGCATGAATTGTTTCACCATATAGACCCTTTTTTCATTTTGAATGTTCAGTTCGGCAACGTTTTGGTTTTTATTTAATTATGAATATGTTATATTATGTCATAAATCCATTTTAGATATTGCACACCCATCCCCCTGCTGAAGATACAGTAATATTCAAAACGTGTTGGGTTATCCCATCTTCTGGACAAATACTGGAACACCAATAATATAACAATCTAATTATGGTCCCTTCTGGGTCAATTTGGGTATTTCATATGATGTAAGATTGAAAGTTGTTATGATATAAAATTATGTCAGCCACAATATGATTTTAATTGTGTTCACATTTTATAATGTATTAATAAAGATATTATATTTTATGACATATTGTCAGTATTGGTTGCTGGTTCCATTGGAGTCAGAAATACATGGTTGGTACATAAAGGGGTGTTGGCAACAATTTTTTCTTTGTACTGTATCTCCCACATTACAGCATTTGACGATTTGGAAGAGGCTAAGAGCAATAGAAGGCACTATTTTGAGTTAAGACTATATGCTTGAATGGAATTGTTTTAGCTATTGCTATATTGTTGTATTGTTGTAGATACCCTCTCCACATTCTGGTGTAGTCCCTGACTGGGGAGTTGATTTACTAAAACTGGAGAGTGCAAAATCTGGTGCAGCTCTGCATAGAAACCAATCAGCGTCCAGAATTTTTGTCAAAGCTTAATTGAACAAGCTGCAGTTAGAAGCTGATTGGCTGGCATGCAGAGCTGCGCTCTCCAGTTTTAGTAAATCAACCCCTTTGTGTCCTTATATCTCTTTTTGTTTATCCACCTTAGCAAGACTGTTATCATGGCACAGTGGAAGAAAATCCTAACTCAAACTATTTTGAAAAACATTCCTGTGACGGGAGGGCCTGTGGAACTCAGAATCCCTTGGAAAGTAGGGGATGCCCTTGTTTCAGCTCCCCATACACCTCTTATGTCTAAGTCACCCTGTGCTATCATGGCACAGGGTGAGTAAGAAAATATATCTTGGACTACTTAAAATGGGACAGTAATATTTATCCACAATATCTCCCAGGATGTATGTAGAGACTATTATTGGTTTGTTTGATTCTGAACTCAACATGTTAATTGTGTGAGCTGATCACATTGGCCTCCAGGACTGGCTAGGAGATGAACAGTCTACTCCTACTATAGTTTGTTGATGACTAGGCTGAGGAGGGGGGAGATTGTTGTTTGCATTGTTAATTGTAATTAGCTCCTGCTATTGTGTTTATACTACTGTGTGAAGCTCGGTGACCACAAGTCTGTGTCCTACAGGTCATGTCTCTGAGTCATCTGATCTGGGTAAATTATTTAGTAAACTAATTAGGTTAATTAGGTTACAAGTGTATTGTTAGAGTAATATGAGCAGGAGGGGGGACCTCCCCTTCTACTGTATATAAGACTGTATTCTGGTTCTAATAAATATAGTCCATGTTAGCAGTGAAACAAGTGTCGCCTTGTTTTGTGCTTATGAGCGGTTGGAATATCTGATATCTGAGTCCAGACTGGGAGGAAGTGGTATACTGACGGAAGCACTCAAGCGGAGTGTGGGACATTCTGTGACAATTCCCTCCCCTTTCCTCATACCTATCTTGCATATCCTGTATAAAAAAAAATCTGCGGATTTACCTATTTTTAATCTGGTCTAGTATGGTCATGTGTTCCTGCAGCTCCAGCTCCCCTTTGTCAGAGAGCAGGGGAGAAGAGGGAGCACTAACAATTGCTAGGCTATGGGAGCCTATGGACTATAGGACCACTGATCGCTCAGTTCATGGTCTTCAGTGAGCAGAAGCCAGTGACTGTCAGTCACCGGCTGTCTGTTTTGCTCCTCCAGCACTCACTGGGGCCCTGGGCTGTGCAGTGATGCACTGAGAGGCTGAGCCAGCTGCCGGTCCAGGCATCTGGGTGGATCCCAAAATTAAAGTCGGAATCCCTCCAGAGTCTGGACCAGCTATTATCGTCAGCCCATAGTGGACTTTAACCAGAGCTGGGACAAGGGGTGGGCAGAAGGGGCTACTGTCCTGGGCACTGTGGTATCATGTGAGGTGCGGGGGCACCACAAGGAAATTGGAGGGAGGGGATTTATGTTGAGAGGGGGGATTTGGAGGGAAGGCAGGAGGTAAGAATTGTTCTAGGAGTTTGGGGAGGTGTCCTAGGAGTGGTGATTTGGGGGGGATTTGTGTTGAGAGGAGGGATGAGTGAAGAGGTTTTTTGCTAGGAAGGGGGATTTGGGGGGTTTGTGCTAGAAAAGGTGGGGGGAAGGGGATTTGTGCTAGGAGGGGAATTTTTGGGGGGAGAGGGGTTTGTGCTAGTAGGGATGTTTGGGGGCATTATTTGTACTAGAAAGGAAAATTGGAGGGGAGGGGGGGAATTTGTGCTAGGTTGGAAGATAGGGGGAGTTTGTGCTTAGAGAGGGGATTTTGAGTGTGGGGGGACTTGTGCTCAAGTGGAAATTTAAAGGGTAGGGGATTTGTGCAAGGAAGGGAGAATTTTTTGGGGGGAGGGGGGTTGTGCTAGAAGCATATGTGGAATGAGAAGATTTGAGCTGGGGGGATGCGGGAAAAGACTTGTGCTAGGAGGGGGGATTTCAGCAGGAGAGTGGATTTGTACTGGGAGGAGGGGGAATTTATGCTTATGGGTAAGCATGCAGATTAGTACTTGATTTTTTTGGGGGGAGAGGGGATTTTTTTCTGACACATAATACTCATACATCTTGGGGTGGGGGGCAATTTGGCATGTTCACCCTGAGCTCTAGATGACCTTGTCCCGGCACTGACTTTAACCCACTTTTGGCCAAATTCGGGTCACAGAGATGAAACAAATCCTTCTACATATACGAGTATAGTTCCTGTTTACCTGGAGCCTTCTCTTCTCTACAGCCTCCTAAAGTACACATTTTACACAGCATTTTTAAGCTCCAGCAGGCAGGGGCAGGGATCTGATGTCACACTGCACAGCATAGAGCACAGAGCTCATTAAAATTTGAGGCCTGAGTGGAGAGAATGGACACCACCCCTACACTGTCTCATATGGAGACATACACAGCTTAGGATGTCAGTCGCCTGCAGTGTGCTGGAGAGAAGGTGGGACCATCCTCCGGGATCGTTTGATGTTGACTGTCAGAAGCAGTGGCGGCTGGTGCTCAATATTTTGAGGGGGGTGGCAAACAAACCTGCCTCACTCACACTAGAGCCACCCCCCCCCCCCCACACACGGGAGGTAGACGAGAAAGCGGGGATCAGTGGCCTTAACTTAGGAGGCCTCTGCTACCCCTCACTCCAGCTTGCCAAGAGGACGTTGTTTCTCCTTACGGCCGAACAGGCATTGCTTCTCCTCCTGGCCGAACAGGAAGTTGGTCCTGAGACCAGATTGGTTAGGAGTCCTAAGACTCCCTGGACTATCGGGTCTCAGGACCCACTTCCTGATTGGCTGGGATGGGGAAGCAGGAAGACATTAGCGAATATTAATTCACTAATGTCACACAACTGGGTTGGCTCAAGGTGCAGTGCTCTGCACCCTGAGCCCACCCTTTTTTGAAGCCAATTAGAGCCTTAGGCTCTAATCATGTGCTTAAAAAAACCCAAAACATTGAAATCCATTTGTCCGGCGTGTAGATTAGGGGTCGGGCGCATGGATTAGGGGGGCGGCGCCCCTGCACCCCTAATGGAGCGGCCGCCACTGGTCAGACGTGACTTATGCAGATAGCAGAGAAATGAGAGTACTTCCCCGCTTGAAAGTGATGCAGCATGTGTGTAGCCACCTATCACTTTCATAGAGTGGGCAGTGCAGTGCGCCCCCCCTTCTTCTGCGGAGCCCAGGACCACAACTGCCGGCTTCAGGATGGAGAGTGGTGTGAAATCGAGGCATTTACATGCCTCACTCTCACATGTAAACAAAGATACCAGAAGTGACAATAATGTCCTCACTTCTGGTTTCAGATCCATCCATTTTTTGGCTGGTACAGCCAGGGGACACATCTAACTAAGCAGATCTGTGCTCCGTTAGATGGTGTGAAGGGCAGGGGAGACATTTAGGGTCTATTAGACAGCTAATGTCTCCAAAAAGAGTACCTGGCACCTGTCCAATGCTATCACATGGGGGTGTATTAACCCCTTGTGATAGCAATCAAGTAAAAATAAAAACATAAAAAAAAAGAAAAGAAAAAAGTTTAAAAAATAAAAATTATAATAAATATATAAAAAATGTTTTTGAAATTGCCATAACCCCTGTTGCTGCACACACATGCGCAAATGTAAATGCTCACCCAGGGTGCATGCACGTATGTATACTGCAGTCGTGTAACCTATCGCTGCAAACATCAGAATGAGAGCAAACATTCTAGCACAAGAGCTACTGGTTAACTATAAACTGATGAGCTGTAAAGGCTTTTAAAGGCTTTTAAAGCTTCACTTATGGAGATTTTTGGGAACCGTAGTTTTTTGCGATATCACAAGCACACCCAATTTTAAGACTTGGCATGTTTGGTATCTAATTACTTGACACAACCTCACCTTTTATATTTTACTAAAAAATGGGTATTATAGTGTGTATTTGCACTAAAATTAATGTTCTTATATTTTTCCTGAAAATTTGTTTAATAAACAGTTGTGCAAAAATCATGTGACATTAAAATTTGCAACTATCATCTTTTTATTCTATAGGTTCTCTGCTTTCAATAAATAAATAATGTTCTGGGGTTTAAGTAATTTTGTTGTAAAATTTGGATTTTTACATGTATGCAAAAGAAAAATGAAAACATTTGCTCTAGAGCTGAACTGGTTAAACCATGCTGTAGTTGGGTAAGCAGCATCATCGATGTTGTGTATTTCTTGAGGACTAGCTTACCTGCCCGTTTTCCCTTCAATAAAGGAATCTCTATCTGTACACTAGCTATGTAAAGTAATGTGCATTGAAATCTCCATTGTTTTGTTGCCTAAATACAACACCAGGAATGTAGAGACTTAGCGATGGGATGCTTGACTTTGTACTGTACCTCAAGTATGTCCTATTATGGTTTGTGGTGAGTCCACATGGTGTTTCCGAGAGAATGTTCCTACAAGCTTGTTGTGTGATGACAGCCAGAGCTGGACATGGAAAATGTCTTATCTGTGACAAAAAGTACAGATCGTGTTTAAGTTATCATTATCTGGTATTTCTACACTATTTCTTCGTTTTCGCCCGTTGCTCATTTCCTACAGTCAGGCAAGAAGCCTCTGAGTATAATTTCTTGTCATGAGAAAACATAAAAATACATTTAATGGTTACCAGACTTTGAGATTAAATTATTATTATTTTTGTGTATGATCTTCACTGTTCTAGAAGAAGACCTAATCCTGGTAAACTTCAGCCAAAGAGAATATTGGATACTATAACAGTTGGAAGAGAATATCGAAACACTTACAGGAATGAGTCAGAGTTAAGTATAAAGTTATTTCAGAACCAGGCGCTGATACAGTATCTCAACAGCGGGCAAATCTCTAAAAAATCCAGGGCCAGAATTCAGTCTTGCAGTTAATAGGTTGCTCTGCAGCCAGTGATGCCAACAACATGTTGTACTGTATTAAAATGTTAACATTGCCACCTTCATCAACATTTGAGGAGGCCCTTAAAGGCCCAAACCACACAATTAATAGCTTGGTAATTGGACAGGCTGGTATTTTTTTTACAGGATGACAGCCATTGAATACTTTGTAGCCTGTTTTTGTGGGAACAAACATTTTAACATAGCCTGGGGCAATACAGACACTTACCCCAAAGGGGATGGAGCTAGATGTTTATTACATAGGGCAAAGGTGTGCACATGGGGTGTGCCAGGTGTGCCTGGGCACAGCATGGGGGGCAGATTGCCCCTGCTACCTGTGTCCCCCTCTTTTCCCTGCAGCGCTGCATGCTTCCCTCCTCTCCTCCCCCACTGGCTGCTGCAAGATTCATTTCAGAATGGAAAGCGGGGGAAGGGGCCAGCAAATATGTAATTTACTGGTCCTATCCTTTTCTGAATAAACACGGTTAGTGATCGATACTGATCACTCACTGTGTTTATTCATAACTGAAGCTTAGAAAATGGTGTTTACTGTGCTTCAGTTTGTGTATGAATAGGAAGCCGCTCAGCACAGAGCACTTCCCATTCATTCACTGTTCAGTGCAGCCTAGGCTGCAGAGAAGGGGACTGGGGAATCTCTGTCCTCAGTCCTATTCTCTATCTCAAAAGTGAGACATCAGGGGTCTGTTTAGACCCCTGATAATTCACCAAAGCCCCCAAAAATAAACGCATGTGCGTTTGAGCTTTGGGGTGCACACCCTAATGCTATTGGCTGTGCACAACTATGACATAGGGTTCGATTTACTACAGATGAAGAGTGCAAAATCTGGCACGGTTGTGCATGGTAGCCAGTCAGTTTCTAATTTTGGCTTGTTAAATTAAGCCTTGGCAAACAAAACCTGGAAGCTGATTGGTCTCTATACAGAGCTGCACCAGATTTTGCAATATCCAGTTTTAGTAAATCAACCCCATAGTATGTGTAGTCCAAATGCGTTGTGTTGCTGGCTTAACCACTTAAGGACCGTAAGGATTTCCCCACATAATGGCCGGGCCATTTTTTTGCTATACGGCACTGTGTCGCTTTAACTGACAATTGCGCGGTCATGCAACGCTGTACCCAAACAAAACTGATGTCCTTTTTCCCACAAATAGAGCTTTCTTTTGGTGGTATTTGATCACCTCTGCGGTTTTTATTTTTTGCGATATAAACAAAAGAAGAGCGACAATTTTGAAAAAAAAAACAATATTTTTTAGTTTTTGCTATAATAAATATCCCCAAAAATTATTTTTTAAGAAACAAATTTCTTCATCAGGTTAGGCCAATATGTTATTAAAACACATACAGTCGTAATTCCATATTCAAACAAGCACTTGGCTAAACAGGAGAAAGTCCAATAAACCAATCAATGTTCACTTTAGTTTTTTAATTACATTGGGTTCGAGCATTGCAATATGTTAGAGAAGAAAATGCAGGGGAATGTAGCAGGCCAATATAATGGTCCTAAAAAATAAATTTTTTGGAGGTGTTCGGTTCTAAAACTGTGGGGTTGATTTGAAAACTGCAGAGTACAAAATTTGGTACAGCTCTGCAGAGTAACATGGTAAACAGTGTAGCGCTAAAAAGTAAACACATATATCTATATGCACATGAATGATACGTGAATCAATCATACAAAAATAAACAGCAAAATGAAAATATAAAAAAGTCCAATAAATGTGAAGGTCCTAAAAAGGACCCATGTAAGTCCACCACCAAATAGTGGCTAATCAGGGATGGAGTACACTGGCACAGTCCGGCATGGAGAGCATCAAAGATGGTACATCTTCAACCGAAAAAGGGAAAAGGGAAGTATAAGCTCTAATGAGCAGGGCCCTCTGATCCCTCCTGTATTGATTTGTAATGTAAGTGTACTGTCTGCCCCCATGTTGTAAAGCGCTATATAAATCCTGTGAAATAATAATAATAATATATCTACTCTTACCGGAACAAGTGGACTCGAATGTCAGCGACGAGCCATAAAAGCAAGGATGCCGGAATTGGCAAATCGGCAGAACTCCAAGGAACCCAGGACCTCCAAACATGACTCCAAAGGGTGTGCAGGTAACCCCCAAACCGGACCTCAGGTGTAGGGAACACCAGGGCTGTGATTCAGACGTGGAAGGCCAGACTGGACCGCAAAGGAACTCTCGTCTGTAAAGTTATAAAAAGAAAAAATGGCTTCATATTGTGTAGTTCAAAAAGATAGGTTTTTTAATTTCTAAAAACCGGCATACGTCAAAAAGATAAAAATTGTGATCACAAAATAAAAGAAGAGAGGGGCAATGTGGGAAGCAGAAAGCTAAGACCTTACCCCTCTCTCCTTTTATTTTGTGATCACAATTTTTATCTTTTTGATGTATGCCGGTTTTTAGAAATTAAAAAAACTATCTTTTTGACCTATACCATATGGAGGCATTTTTTCTTTTTATAACTTTACGGATGAGAGTTCCTTTGCGGTCCAGTCTGGCCTTCCAACTCTGAATCACAGCCCTGCTGTTCCCTACACTTGAGGTCCGGTTTGGTTGTTACCTGCACACCCTTTGGAGTTGTGTTTGGAGGTCCTGTGTTCCTTGGAGTTCTGCCGATTTGCCAATTTTGGCAATCTTGCTTTTATGACTCATTGTCGCTGACATTCGAGTCCACCTGTTCCACTAAGAGTAGATATACTTCCCTTTTTTTGGTTGAAGATGTACCATCTTTGATGCTCTCCATGCCGGACTGTGCCAGTGTACTCCATCTCTGATAAGCCACTATTTGGTGGTGGACTTACACGGGTCCTTTTTAGGACCTTCACATTTATTGGACTTTTTTATATTTTCATTTTGTTCTTTATTTTTGTATGATTGATTCATGTATCATTCATGTGCATATAGATACATGTGTTTACTTTTTAGTGCTACACTATTTATTATTTCACTATTCGCTATCCTTGTCACATTGTTTATGTAGCAGCTTTTCACTTTACATTTACAAGAGTTAGCGCAGTATCATTTCCCATTTACACTCTGCATAGTAATCAATGAGCTTTCAGTCTTTTTTTTTTTTTTTTTTGTCAAAGCTTAATTTTAGAAGCTGATTGGCTACCATGCAGAGCTGCACCAGATTTTACACTCTCCAGTTTTAGTATATCGACCCCAATGCAGACAATGCTGTTGCAAAGGTTGTAAGAAAAAAAAAAGACATTCAATTGTTTTGGCAGTCTTAGAAAATCTTAGTTGGTCTTAGATTAAAATGGAAAGCTGATATTAAATTACAGCCATGTGAAATTATCATAAATACAGAGTTTATCTTTAAGAACAAGCTTCTGTGTTTCTAGTCTGATAGGTTCACTTTAACAGAATGCTCAACAAACATACATTTTTTTTTCATCCAGTAGTACTCAATGATATATAACCTAACTAATTCTGTAGTGATTGTCATAGTATTATTCAGAGTACAACCATAAAAAAAACTTCAGGGAATTTCCTCATCTGCCACAGATAGGCACTGATTTATTTGAAAGAACATGTCATACTCGGAAACTATAAAAGTCCCGTATTGGTTATATTTATATTTCTTTTATCTGGCACATCTCCAGATTGAAGGGAAATGCCTTCCTAAAAAAAATGTTGTTCATACATGTTCTGCCATTCTTCCTCAGAGGCTAAAAAGAGAAAGAAAAGTAATTGCAGTCCTAACTCCAATTACTGAAAGTGAATTGCCTTAAAACTGACATTGGACTGTATAGACGTGAAAGCATTGTTACTTATTTCAGAAAAGGGTACAAGTCTGAAGAAACATTCGCAGACAGTGTTATCTTGGGGAGACAATAGGAATGATGAGATTTTTAATGAATTACAAAGGGCTAGGGATGTCTAGGGCAGCCTTTTCATTCAGGGTGCTTTCTGGGTTCCTCAGGGGTGCTTCGGCAAAATGCCTAAAAGTTGCCCCAAATTGCCCCAAAAAATATCAACAAGCCAGCAGGTGCATTATGCCTTCCTTCTTGTTGCTCAAAGCCACTGGCTTTTATTGATCAGCATTACAAGCGGTGGTGACTGGTGCTCAATATTTGGGGAGGTGGCAAACTAACACCCCCTCTCTAGGGAGATGGAGGGCGAAGATCGCCCCACCACCCCAATCCCCCCCCCCCCCCCGCAGGAGACAGACGGCGGCGAGTCCCCCCCCCCCGCTGGAGATGTGAATGCGTGCATTTGCAAACGTGCATTTGCAGCAGAGAGACATTCACCTCCCGGCCGAACAGGAAGTGAGTCCTGAGACATGATTGGCCAGGAAGTCCTAAGACGGGGCTTCCTGATTGGCCAGGAGGAGAATCAGGAAGACAATAGTGAATATTAATTTGCTATTGTCACACAAGTGGGTGGGCTCAGGGTGCAGCGCTCTGCGCCCCGAGCCCACCCTTTTTTGAAGACAATTAGAACCTAAGGCTCTATTCACATGCTTAAAAAAAAACAAAAAACATAGAAATTCATGCGTCCGGCACCCCGCATGTAAATTAGGGGGCAAGATGCATGGACAGTGGTGCGGCGCCCCTGCACCCTGTATGGACATGCCGCCACTGATTACAACCTTGGGCCGCTGGCATCATAACAACTTATGACATCATCAGTTGATAAGCAGGACATCGGGCATCTATGCAGCATCCTTGTTTGACCCTCTCCGTCAGCCTTACGGTGCCCTACATGTGTGGATGCTGCAATTATGTAATACTATTCATTTAGTTTTTTTTACCTTTAAGAATGGAGTGCCTCCAGATTGTGCAGGATTTTAAAGAGTGCCTTGACTGGAAAAAGTTTGAGAAATCCTGGTCTAGGGTTTAAGGATCCCCACTGTTAGTGACTGCCATGCATAGACAGGCAGATTTTTAATTGATTATGACAAAAGACGAGGGACCAAGCTGTGAAAACCACACTGCCAAATCCACTAATGGGGCGTACACACGGTCGGACTTTTTGGCTACAAAAGTCCGACAGCCTGTCCGACAGACTTTCGACAGACTTTCGACTGACTTTTGGCAGACTTTAAACGGACTTTCTAACGACCGGACTTGCCTACACATGATCACACCAAAGTCCGACGGATTCGTACGTGATGACGTACACCGGACTAAAATAAGGAAGTTGATAGCCAGTAGCCAATAGCTGTCCTAGTGTCGGTTTTTGTCCGTCAGACTAGCATACAGACGAGCGTATTTCTGGGTCCGGCGGAGTTACGACGTAAAGACTTGAAGCAAGTTCCAAATCTAAAGTCCGTCAGATTTGCGACTGGAAAAGTCCGCTGAAAGTCAGGGGAAGCCCACATACACCTTCTAACTTATGTTGAATGTTACAATAAGCTGTAAAAGGACTCCTATAATTATAAACAGTTCAACTAATCTCCAATATATTTGTTCTGTGTGTTGGGATAGGGAGCCGTGGACATGACTAGGGTACCAAAGAGGCTTTAACCCATTGCCTGACCACCACTCCACCAAGCCCTTATGCTATATAAACCAAACGTGACACCAACTGGCGTTTAATGGCCATAGCAGCTTTTTATTAACCAGATATATAACATAACATATTAGCATATTCACATATTACCACATTAACACATAATATATCAGACAGTATTCCAGAGGCCCCCGAGGTCCTTGTGGGCATATACTCCCAATACCTGTGAAACCACCATTTTTAGGCCTCCAGCCGCAGAAAGCACCAGCTCGGAGACAAACCCAACATTGCAGGTACCACCAGCCAGAATAATGGGAGCCGTACCAGAGACAGGTCCCTACAAATGTACCCTTTGCCCCTAATCCAAGGACCTCGTGCCCCGCCACCAACGCACAAACATGATACCTTATGTTTGTGTGCCTCTCCACACCCGCAGGGCTCTCTGAAGGCCATCCTGCAGACCCAGGCACCACATGTCAAGCCCAACTGCATTGAGATGCACCCCATCACCACTCAAATACTGCCAAGGTTCCCGTTCCATGTCCACATGCCGAAAAACGAATCCCCCATTTTTCACGGCAAAGCGAGACACCTCCCTGTTGGTCTTAATCCTTGCCTTATCTAAACTAACAACCGCACAGGCCACTGAGTGCGAGCCACCATATCAGACCAAACAAAAATTAAGTCCACTGCATGTCCCTGCATGGCTCTCCCGCTCCAGAGCAGAAGCCGGGAAGCCGCCTCTTTCCGACCGCTGGATGCAGCCCCCACTGCCGCCTGGAAGCCCCGATCACCGGAGGTAGAGCATCAGGCAACAGGCCGGGTCCCACTGGAATCACTCTCCCGCGCTAAGCACCTGCCCGCGGTGCCACCCTCTGGTCCTGGTGAGTACTAGGTGCGGGGGAGGTGGCGGGAGCAGGGAGCTTGCCACGCTGCGCCCCCCGGGTTCCACCGAGGATGGGAGTTCCTCCCAGGGCACCCCTGAGCCACAGCAGGCCGGCGTTTGGGGGATGGCCCTGAAGGGTCTGATGACGGGCTCCCAGAGCGGCGCCGAACCCTGGGAGAAATATCTGGACTCTAACGCACCGGAGAACTTGACCTCTGAGCACGTGTGGAGGTGGGAGGGGATGAAACTGGGCCCCTCTGCCCGACTCCCTCTAGCAACTCAGTCACTTGTTCTTTTAGCCAGTCCTTGTCATTGTTCGCTGCTGCAGAAGCCCTGAGCTGAGACAACAAGCTCTCCAAAAAGTACAAAATATTTTACAGCGCACACATACAAGAATGACATTTCCTCCTTGAATGTGTGCGCTGTAAAATATTTTGTACTGTTTGTAGGTCTTATAGCAGCATCATCTTGAATTTAAACGCATTGTATGGTGTGCACCCCAAATATGTTCTTGTATATTGTAACAGGCCCTGACCAGGTTTTTTGGGCTGGAGCACCCCTCCCCCTCCTCATTACCTCCTATTTAGTGGCCACCAGTGTTTAGGATGTATCCCCTTCAGTTCTCCCACATAGAGGAGTTCAGCTCCCATGGTTGAGACAAAGGATCTTCCATTCTATTACTAGTGTAGGACCCACTAATTCGGGGTACTTTGTCGCAGTAAGTGGGCTTAGCACTATATGACCATATAGTGTGACCAAACCCCCGTATATTTTGAATATGTTCAGGTGTTTTTAACTAGCCCTGCAGGAAATGTCATTCTTGTATGTGTGCGCTGTAAAATATTTTGTACTGTTTGTATGTCTTATAGCAGCACCATCTTGAATTTAAACGCATTGTATGGTGTGCCCCCCAAATATGTTCTTGTAACAAGCTCTCCAAGTCACTCATGGCAAATGTCCTTTTCTCTTTCTGTTGCAGTAACGGAAGACAGCAGGGTTGAAGATGTCCTGTCTGATCTCTCTTCTGACTGAGCGCCTCCCAGACCCTTACCACATACCAACTCTTGAAGCCACTCCTGCCCCCCTCTTACACCAATCAGGTAAGTGCCCATACTTACGTGCCCCACCTATTAATTACTCCACCTTGTCTCAAACCCCTTCTGACCCAGTCATGTTGGCTCTCCGTCTACTCTTTGCCTCTACTCCAGGCCTCTGTGGGAGTGCAGATATATCGAATAGCAATGCATATTGGCCTTATCCAGATGCCTCCTTTTTTAAAAGGCTATGAAAAGGCACTAGAACTCCCATTGGCATTCTGAATTATACGGGGACTGGTGCAGAAAAACACAGGAACTTTTGCAGTACAGATCTGGCACTTCAGGTATGTTGTACCAAAGCAGTAGGTGAAGTAACAGCATGTCTTCAGAAAACCTCTACTTCTACTAACAATGTATTTGGGTATTCCATCTACCTCCCCTGCCTTTGAAGTTTAACTGTAATAAATTGTTGAGGATTTTAAAACAAATGTTGTCCAATCATTTTATTGAGCACCCTGAGCCAAGATTGGTTGTGCAAGTGCTCAGACAGCTGCTTTGCTAGGCCCTGGCCCCAGGTCTCCAGCCAAGTGTATCAGGCCTGCAGCTAGTACTTCCTAGAAAGGGTCAGAGTGCTAATTGCTTCTTTCTAAAGGAGTATAGCTCAAAAGGCAGAAACTGTTATTACTTGCAACTGATTTATCTATCTCTCTCTCCCTCTCTCTCTATCTTAATATATATATATATATATATATATATATATATATATATATATATATATATATATATATATATATATATATATATATATATATTATACACTATATAACCAAAAGTATTGGGATGTCTGCTTTTACACACACATGAACTTCAATGGCATCCCAGTCTTAGTCCGTAGGGTTCAATATTGAGTTGGCCCACCCTTTGCAGTTATAACAGCTTCAACTCTTCTGGGAAGGCTGCCCACAAGTGTGGGAATGTTTGACCATTCTTCCAGAAGTGCATTTGAGAGGTCAGGCACTAATGTTGGACAAGAAGGCCTGGCTCGCAGTCTCTGCTCAAATTCAACCGAAAGGTGTTCTATCCGGGTTGAAGTCAAGCCGTAGCCACCCTGGCGGTATGATTATGTCAGATTTTTGCGTCTCAAAGCAGTACAATTGTTTTGCATAGAAATTTGGCTTTTTTATATTGTAGGCCTGTAATTCTTAGGAATAACTCTTAAATCTGTCCAAACAAGAGTCTAGTAGATATCCCGGCTATGATGAAGTTTGAAACACAAAATCATTCATTATAATATAATAAATAACTATGAATAATTATAAAAAATAATAATATAATAATAATAATACAATTAATTTCCCCACGATTCACTATCGCTCAATTCTGCAAGTGTTCTAATTTACTATCGCTGTTTTCTAGCTGGTCTAAAACCACTTTTGATGTAAAGGGACACTTTTTGGTTGCTATGGACAATCGCAAGTTTCCAGGCAGAAAGAACAGTATTTATAATATAAAACTGCATGCAGGACATTGGACAAAACACTGGGGACAAAAGGGATGTGAAATTATTTCATTCAGTAATGTAATCTGTAAGATCACAGTGTACTGTATGTATTATGAATTTTTAAAATTTTTTAATTTGTCACCGGGCTCCGCCCCCCACGCATTGTGATGCTTGCAGGGCGCGAAGCCCGGCACACAGAGGCATCGGGCGGAGGTCAGAGCCCGCACAACCAGCGAAGGGACATCCCAGGATCCTGGGGACAAGGTAAGTAACTTGCACTAGGATCCTGCAATGCAATCCCGAGTGCGGCTCGGGTTTAGCACTAATGGTACTGAAATTTAACCCCGAGCCACACTCGGGATTACCGCCAGGGAGGTTAGGAGTTACCTTCACTGGAACTAAGAGGCCAAGCCCAACCCTTGAAAATGAGGTGCCTCTCGTCCTATGGATGAGCAATACTCAAGGTGCTAAGGCAATGGTAGAAACAGAAAAGGTGGATAGAGCAAAAAGAGATGTTGTGAGAACTGAAAAAGACATGAGTTCACCAAGGAAACTCCTCAACCTTTCACCCTAGGCGTGGTGCCCCAGGGTTCTCTGGGTATTTTAGGACACTACTAATGCCCTCAGCACTGTCTGAATGTGATCTAATCTGACCTTAGATGTTACAGTGTTATTATAACAATGAGTAGAAATGACTAACTATAGTAAGCCCTCCAGTCACTCTAATTTGTCGTTTGCGAACCAGTATACAAATGTGAGTGTGATCTATTAGTGTGAAAAGTTAGCTATCTGGTTTGAAGAGATACATCACATATATTTGATGGCAAAGTCTGCACAAAAATCTGAATGTGTGGAACACATGTACACCTAATACATTAGTGTTAAAGCAGCAACAGGTAATCATTAGGTTTACAGCATCTGTATCGGTTTTAAAGTAATGAGTGCAAGCTGGTTTCTTGTACAGTATGTGTTTTCCCACCATAAACCCATTTCACAGAGCAAAGTGCACTTACAGCTATAATTCAATTCTCAATTGCAGGTCACATCAGCTCTATTAATTTAGTTTATAAATTGACCCCTGGTCTGGCTGAGCCATAAAACACTCTGTATTTCTGTGTTCTATTAATTTTCAGAAATACAACTGAAACTTAGAGTGCAGAGATAGTGATAGATAGAATAAGTAAAATGAAAGCATGGGCAGGCTTTGTTTTCCTATCGGATGCATTCACTGACAGCTGCGGATGCTGCGGCTGCCTGCAGATTCCTCCATCCTTGCTTTGTGCATCTAAGTGCTGTTGATCTCCTCACATCTACTTTAGCCTCTTTCTGTATATATATATATATATATATATATATATATATATACTCCCTCCAGTGTTAGCTGCATATCATTGGACTGGCTTTGTGATAGTGACAACAATGGACTATGCCTGAGCCATGCGTGCCACCAAACTTCCTGCCCCCCTACTGCTCCTTTCAGGATTCAGTGGATAAACAGAATCCATAGCCGATAGTTGAGATCCTGTAAGTTTAAGTTGTAAGGTGGAGTCGTGGAGCGCTATTAAAATGAATTCATGAGAGCATATTATCCGTTTTGAGGCACGGTGATTGGAAGACACTTGAAGCAATATACATGGACTAATGTTTTTTTGAATTTATTTTTATATTTTGGTATGACTGTTGTTCACAATCTGGTAGTGCCATACCTTTACATATATTTTGCTATTTGAGGTTACTTTAAAGGGACAGCTGATGTTTTCACTTAATGTGTATGCATGTGAATTAGAGGTGAGGTGCAGATTTTATCACATTTTACACTTGTATGTTAACCAGCTCGGCGGTCGAAGCAACCAATCATCAGCTTGTTAACATGAAAAGTTAACTCTGGCAGCTCCCGCCCTCCATCCAGCACTGTTTTTCTTCTTACACCACTCTGATGTACAGCTGGTGTAAGGTAGGAGAGAGTTACCTACACACGGCTGTGTGTTGGGAAGGGGGCAAATATTACTATTTGTGGGGGACAGAGAACACTTCATTAGGGGGGGCATGGGACACTACTGTGGAGGAGATGTAGAAGACAGTACTATGAGGGGCAGGGGACACTACTGTGTGGGGGCGGTAGAGGGGGCAAACACCACCAGGGGGGGAGGGGACATTACCATGTGGGGGAGCAGAGGACATTACCATGTGGGGGATAGAGGACACTACCATGTGTGTGTGTGGGGGGGGCAGAGGACACTACCATGTGTGTGTGGGGGGGGGGGAGAGGACACTACCATGTGTGTGTGGGGGGGGCAAAGGACACTACCATGTGTGTGTGTGGGTGGAGGGGGAGAGGACACTACCATGTGTGTGTGGGGGGGGGACAAAGGACACTACCATGTGTGTGTGTGGGGGGGACAGAGGACACTACCATGTGTGTGTGTGGGTGGGGGGGCAGAGGACACTACCATGTGTGTGTGGGAGGGGCAGAGAACACTACCATGTAGGATACTTCTGTGAGGAGGAGTGATTTGAAGTTGGGCTGAACCCACTACTGTGACACACTATTCGTTCTTCTTGTCATCTTTTTATTGGGGGCTTGATTTTTTTTTTTTTCAAATAAGGGGCGACAAAGACGCAATCCCCCGGGAATCTTTGACTTCCTCCATGTTGTCCAGGTAGATCTCAAACTCTGAAAGGTTGCCTACCCCTGCTTTACACCATATAGGCAACAACTCCTGAGAATAGGTTAAAGCATATCTAGTCCAAACAAAATATAATAAATACCAATCATTAGAAATAGTGACTGTATTATTATTATTATAATACAGGATTTATATAGCGCCAACAGTGCTTTACAACATGAGGGCAGACAATACAGTTACAATACAAGTTATTACAGAAGGAATCATAGGGCCCTGTTCGTTAGAGCTTTTTTCTTTTGGGAAATGTTTTTAACTAAATGCGTAAAAGCTGCCCCTATACTGTAAGCACCACTGTCAACATAAATAGATTGTCTCAACCCTCTAGTAGGGATGAGCTTGGGTTTTGGTCCAAACCCATGTTCCTCCAAACCAGGAAGGGAGCTTTCAGTGCCTACCCAATCAGCAGTGGCCGGGGCATACCTCACCCTGCAGCTGCACATACACAAAAGAGTGGGGATAATTGTGACATCATTGACCTAATATGTGTCCATATTATTAGATCAATGATGTCATGAGCATCTCTGCCCCTTTTGTATATGCCGCTGTGAGGCTGGGAATGCCTCAACCATGGCTGACTGGGCCAACATTTACAGCGTCTTTACACCAAACCCAAGTTCATCCTTACCTTCTAACTGCCACTTTTACTGGACAGTGTTGTCTGTTTAAGGAAGTTGAAAAATAACAAACTTACAGGCCGTGTCAGGACTCTATCCGCAGCAGATGCTCACGAACCTGACGTTCCTGCCAGTATCTTACATGACCGAAGGAATGCACACACAAATGCGTGCTGGCACACGCACAAATGCGTGCTGGCGCACAGATGCGCGCTGACGCGCGGCCGGCCCAAACTGGTGCCAAACAGCCTTTATGAGGGAGCCATTTCCTTTCTGTGATTGCTGGTTGATCTTCGGCTCTCCAGTATGTTTGTTCCTGTTTTACTTTGCATCTGTGGATACCTGTTATCGACTCGGCTTGCCCCTGGACCTGTCTTCTGCCTGCCTCCTGATCTGATCTCAGCTTGCTGAAGGGATTGTCTTATCCTGCTCTTCCATGTATGACCTTGGCTACCCTTCTGACCACGCTTGCTCTTATCCACACCCGGTACCTGACCTTGGCTTTGAACTGATTTCCCTCCAGACTCCTGCTCTGCCTGAATCCTGCTACTTCCCACGGGCTCCACCTGTCTGCAGACAATATCCTGGTGTCTCATCTGACAATACTCCAATCAGAGCATCTGTGCAAGCAACTCCAGCATGCAGCCCGTGGTTCTTTGAGCCTGACTCCTACCGTTCAACCTTCAGGGGAGTCTGGAACTTAGCCGCAAGGGAAGCCCTCTCTCCATTGGCCTCCAGCACCAGGTATGTAATAGGCCTGGATCAACAGGTAAAATAAGAAAATGAATGTAGCCACCACATGTAAGAATGAGTAGATTGCAATATACAAAATGTTGGGGTTTAGATATATTTTAGGAGAAACCTGGCCATCACATGACCAGAATAATGATTAAAAAATAAAAACTACTGGGGGTAGAGGAGCTCTGTGATAGGGGAGGGGACTCGGAGTTGAGTTTTAAAGCCATCCACATGTTGTAAACCCTTCATCTGGACATGTAAAAAAAAAAAAAAAAAAAAAAAAGTTTCAATCAACCAGATGACTCGAGAACATGTCTGACAAGTTAAGTTCTGCCAAAATCAAGGTTCTGCAGCCAACTAAAGTCTACCAGATGCCTGCCAGTGTCCTGAGAGCCCGTATGTGAACGAGTCAGCAAAGCCGTCCAACAGCAACATACAACGCTGTTTGTTAGCATCACAGCGCAAAGTATCACTTATATTGTCTTCCAAGTTCTGGAATAAGCTCATTTCAATACCGGAGCACTGTGAGGTTTGCTGTCAGGGAGAAGTAAACAAATCCATTTACTGTGTTGCCAAATGTTCACTTCATGTCAGTGAGAAACGGTGGAACTATGTAAACACCCCTCCGCAGTCACTTCCTATTGTACATCACGGGCAGCGCCACTCATATAGTGTTGAGGTAGATTTCATCAGACCGACTTATAAACACAAATGTTAAAGATCAAACGTTGTTAGTCTACTGGATCATTTCTGAATTAATACCAAGCCTGACTGAGCTGTTCGTAATGAGGCAGAACGTGGATCCTTTCACTTAATATACCAACAGGGAAATGTCTCTTTTCTCCTTAAAGGAGATGTAAAGGCAGAAGGTTTTTTTTTTATCTTAATGCATTCTATGCATTAAGATAAAAAAACCTTCTGTACGTAGCAGCCTCCACAGCACCCCCTAATTACTTACCTGAGCCCCATCTCTCTCCAGCGATGTCCATTAGTGTCTTAGCCGTCAAGGACTCTCCTGATTGGCTGAGACACAGCAGCAGCTGTCAATCAAAGTCAGTTAGCTAGTCAGAAGAGAGAGGGGGCGGGCCGGGTCGGGGTTCTGTGTCTGAATGGACACAGGGAGCTGTGAATCTGCTCGGGTGCCCCCATAGCAAGCTGCCTGCTGTGGGGGCACTTGTCAGCAGAGAGGGGCCAGGAGCAGCGAAGAGAGACCCGAGAAGAGGAGGATCCAGGCTGCTCTGTGAAAACCAACTGCACAGAGGAGGTAAGTATACCATGTTTGTTATTTTTGCAGTGAAATCATTAAAGTTAGGTTACAGCACTCTGTCTCCCCTTTGTGTTCACTTTAAAGATTAGAAGGTTGGCAGGTTGAGGAATCACAGCTGGAAGGAGGGAGCAGGGGGAGCTGAGCTGCTGAAAGTGAATTTGCTTTTGCCCTAAACTTGGGGAATGAAGTGCTCCGCAGTGCCTACAGCTACAGAGATCAGTGAGCACATTTTATGCTTGTTCAAAATATGCAAATATTTCAATGTCTACAGCCTGGCCACAGTTCTTCTTTAACAAGAAGTTGCATCTGCTGGCCTGGACTAGCCCTCTGCCAAATCTGGCATTTGCCAGAAAGTCTGGCCCTTGTGAGAGTATTTATGATCGTTCATAATCTGTTTATTTCAAACAGTAAACAGCTGTGGCCTATACATAGTCTGGAACTCATGGATTTCAACAAATATATAAATATGGTTTGGTGTGCTATTTGCTTTGAGACAAGCCTTTGCAGCTTAGCGCAGATTTTGACTAATGTTATAGGCCAAAACTGGTGTCGGGTACATGAGTGAATTGAGCATGCTTATCCGAAGATGACAGCAAGAAAGCAATCATTTGTAAGGAGGTTAGTGCTAAACTTATTAACCTGAAAGATCTATAGAAGGTCAATGAGATGAGCCAAACAAGTTACTCACATTTTGTATAGCTGCAAGTTCTGCTTTTTTCCTGAATTTCTTACCATAAAGACATCTGCAGAGGTATTAGTCACTGTCTGGCTAGAAAACTTTGGCAGTGAAGAAGGGGATTTGATATGTAAATATAACACGACTTTGCCTTCTTAAAACATAAGAAAGATGATCATTTCCTCACATCTAAAAAAAAAGAGAGCTAATTGGGATCAGTGGAGACATACAAATCTTTCCTTTAACCACTTGCTGACCACCCTATAAAGCCGCGTGCACACGAGCGGAATGTCCGACAGAAAGTCAGACGGAAGTTTTTCATCGTCTATTCCAATCGTGTGTAGGCCTCATCTGACTTTTTTTTTTTTTCGAAAATTCTGACGGACCTAGAAATGGAACATGTTCTAAATATTTCTGACGGATCCTATTCCTATCGGGAAAACCGCTCGTCTGTGTGCTGTCCCGACGGACCAAAAACGACGCATGCTCTGAAGCAAGTATGAGACAGAAGCTATTGGCTACTGGCTATTGAACTTCCTTTTTCTAGTCACGTTGTACGTGCTGTACGTCACCTCGTTCTGGACGGTCGGATTTTGGTCAGACTTTGGTTTGACCGTGTGTAGGCAAGACCGCTTGAATGGAATTCCGTCGGAGTTCCGTCGGAGAAACCTTCGGAGTTTATTCCGACAGCAAAACCGGTCGTGTGTACGCGGCATTACAGTTTTACTGCTATAGGGTGGCGGCTGTACGCCAGATTACATGTATATATATATATGTGTGATTTGGCATTTTCGTATGCAGAATATTCACAGCAGAAGCCAATCTGCGTGTGCCGGGCACTTGATGTCCACCAGAACCCACGGATCATCGGGCAGAGACTCAGAACGGAGCTTTGCTTATGTAAACAAGGCAGAATTCCGTTCTGACACGGGGGAAGGGATGTATTCTGTGTTCCTGAAAAGCAAGGACTAGAATTAAATCTCTTCCCCTAGTAAAAGCACAACACACAGTACCCACAAACACTGGCTGGGCGCACATTTAAACCTTTGATCGCCCTAGATCAGGGGTCTCCAATCTTTCTAAAGAAAGGGCCAGTTTACGGTCCTTCAGACTTTAGGGGGGCCGGACTGTGCTCAGTGGGAGTAAACAATGCCCAATCTTTGGTATTAGGGGGAGAAATAGTTGGTGTCAGTGGGAGAAATAGTGTCCAATTTTTGTTGTCTGTGAAAGGAATTATGCCCCATGGTTGGTGTCACTGGAAGGAATCGTGCCCCATTGTTTGTGTCAGTGGCAGGAATATTGCCTCAAGGGCCAGATAAAGGCAAACAAAGGGCCGCATCTGGCCCTGGGGCTGCAGTTTGGAGACCACTGCCCTAGATGTTTACCCCTTTCTAGACAGTGTCATTAGTACAGTGACAGTGCATTTTTTTTTAGCTCTGATCACTGTATTAGTGTCACTGGTACCCGCAAAGTGTCAAAAGTGTCAGTTAGTGTCAGATTATCCGCTGCAATATTGCAATCATGCTATAAGTTGCGGATCGCCACCATTACTATTAAAAAAAAAAACAAGCCATAATTAAAATTCCAGTATATATCCCATAGTTTGTAAACGCTATAACGTTTGCGTAAACAAATCAAAATACGCTTATTGGGATTTTTTTTACCAAAAACATGAAGCAGAATACATATTGGCCTAAATTAATGAAGAGATTATATTTTTTCAATTTTTTTATTGTATGTGTTTTAAGTAAAAAATATTGTTTTGGCTTTTTTCAAAGTTGGCGGGCTTTTTTTTTTTTTTTTAGAGCAAAAAAAAAAAAAAATCACAGAGGTGATCAAATACCACCAAAATAAAGCTCTATTAGTGGGGGAAAAAGGACATAAATTGTATTTGGGTACAGCATTGCACGACCGTGCAATTGTCAGTTAAATTAACACAGTGCCGTATCCAATGCTGTATCCTGGCCTAGGCCGACAAGGCCCAGGCCTAGGGCAGCACTTTGCAGGGGGGCAGCGCGGAAAGAGTCCCCGCCGGCTTGCGCTGTTAGTGTAGCGCCAATCTTATGGGGTGGACTGGGCCGAGGGGCAAATTAGTCTAGCGCCCCCATAAAGCGGCCGCACTTCTTCCGGTATGCAGGAGGCTACCATTCCGCAACTTTGTGGGATGGGGTGGGGGGGTGCTAATTTTGACTGTCCTATCATCCTGGACTACAAACCTTCCTCACTGTGCTATGTGTTTTCTGCTGCACCATTGGCATGCTTATATTTTCTTAGTACTCTCCATAAAATTATCAGAAATTTGTGCTTAAAATAGAACTATAGGAAACACTTTTTTTTCATTTTGTATAGAATAAGGGAGCTTATAACCCCTGTCAGTTTTTTTTTTTTTTACCATCCCTGTCCCATTGCAGAGATTTCCCTTCACTTCCTGCCCCATAGCCAAACAGGAAGTGAGAGGAAATCTATGAAAATTAAGGGAATCCTTCCCCCTCCCCCTCCCAGGCCCTCAGAACTAGTGTCCTCACTCCAAAACTTGAGGGTGGGTCTTAAATAGAAAGGTGTGTGGCCTTGACAGGAAGGGGTGGGTCATATTTAAATTAGGGGGGGCACGAGTTTATTCAGGCCTAGGGCAGCACAAAACCTAAATACACTACTGGCCGTATCGCAAAAAATGGCTTGGTCAGGAAGGGGGGTAAACCTTCCAGTGCTGAAATGGTTAATGAGGCGTTCCAACCCCCTCCACCTCCTAAAAAAAAATGCAAACACTGTAGCTGCTGACTATTACTATTAGGGTACTTACCTGCCCAGGCATCCAGCGGTGTTCTCAACTGGGCCGATTCTTGAATCGGCTTTTGGATGCTGCCGCCGCCATCTTAGCTAAGGGAAATTTCCGACGGAAAACATCAATGGGAGCTTGCTGTCAGAAATTCCGAACATGTGTAGGCTCCATCGGACATTTTCCATCGGAATTTCCGTCACACAAAATTTGAGATCTGGATCTCAAATTTTCCGACAACAAAATCCGTTGTCGTAAATTCTGATCGTGTGTACACAATTCCGACACACAAATTTCGGAATCAAGCAGAAGATCTGCACTGGCTATTGAACTTCATATTTCTTGGCTCATCGTACATGTTGTACGTCACCACGTTCTTGACGTTCGGAATTTCCGACAAGATTTGTGTGACCGTGTGTATGCAAGACAAGTTTGAGCCAACATGCGTCTGAAAAAATGGATTTTGTTGTCGGAATGTTCGATCAATGTTCCGATCGTGTGTACGGGGCATAAGAGTTGTGAAGATTTGGAATAGAGCTGGAAGTTGCGTCACTAGGGAGGGCAGAGGGGGCAATGACCCCCAAAAATTAAACTGTGCCCCCCCAATTAAAAGAAACTGACACTGGGACTCTGGGAGCAGTCTGTAATGCAGGGGACTGGGACAGACAGAACCGCTATAGCACTGGCTCCGGCTCTGCCTCCATCTAACTTTACTTCTGGCCACTGGTTACTAGAGCCACCTGGCGTCTAGCAACCAGTAACGTCACGACCGTGACTCCTTCTCTGCCCAGCGTTAAAAGCGGAGGAGGATTTAACTTCCTCCTCCGCGCCTAGTGCTCCTGGGGCCCAAAGCAGCTGCCCGGTGGGTCATGGCCACCTAGGAAGGAGGAGCTGCTGGGCAGCACATAGGAGAACCGAACCGTCCATTTCTCTCCTGCTGCCGCTGAATTCCCACTTCTCCTCCTGCAGGCATTCAGCGTGGCAGGAGACAAATTAACATATTGGTTCCTCTATGTGCCGCCCTTCCTACCCAGATGGCCACGGCCATTTTGCAGGGGAACTGTGCGGGCATGTCTATTTAAGCAACCAGGGAGCCCATAGGGAACTATATGCTACCTCTGGTTTCTCCTCCGGGTGCAGTGCAGCTTTTGTGCATGCAACCTCCTCTGGCTGGCAGACCTGATGATCTCTCTCCCAGCCTGCAGCTACACGTGCTGACTCAGCTGGTGGGTGGGGCGGGGGTGTAGCCATCTTCACTTACATGCACAGGTGGCTGCTGAAAATTGTAGAGAACATGGAGGAGGAGCATAGATGGCGACCCCAGGAGGCTTCACCTCCATCCATATGGTGAGTGACTCCTGCAGCAATTTCCTCCATATGCAATTCTTCAGCTCCCTACTGTGGTTAGCACACTTTATACCCCCCCCCCCCCCCCACTGTTTACTGGTGACTGCCCCTCCCCATTGTATAATGGTCACTGCTACCCCCTGTATACTGCTAGCTGCATCCTGTCACTGTATACTGTATAATAATTTATTTAGATTGTATTTTATTATTATATTTTAAGGCCTGTATGTTGCTCACTGCTCTCCCTCCACACTGTATACTGCCAAATGCTGTCCCCCTGTATACTGCTCACTGCCCCTCCCGCAATGTATACTGCCGACTCTTCGAAATATACCTCTCCCCCCTGTATACTGCTCACTACCTCCCCATCGTATACCGGTCACTACCCCCTCTCCCAAATATACTGCTCCCCCCTTTATACTGCTCACTGCCTCCCCATTGTATACTGACCACCCCCTTCCCCCGTATACTGCTCATTGCATCCCCCCACACTGTATACTGCTCCCCTTACTGTATACTGCCCACTGCCCGCCCTCCCCCATATACTGCTCCACATCTTCCACCCCATCCTCTCACACCAATCCCTCCTCCCCTCTCTTGCAATCAGGCAGGGAGAACCGAGTGGGCACTGACTAACAGGTGACAGCAAATGAGCAAGCACTGCCACTGAACCCATCCCCCAAGCGATGGCACTCATCCACCCCCATCCCCACAGATCTCATCCTCCTAATGAAGGACTACAGGTCCCAGTATGAACCCCTGCGTTCTAAGAGGTTACATCCTTAGATCTCAGGGGTTCATGCTAGGCCTTGTGGTCCTTCAATTTTGGAGGGAGTCACATCCTTAGAACTGAGGAGTTCATGTTGGAACTTGTAGTCCTTCATATTTGGAGATGTGTGATCCCCCAAAACTGAAAGACTGTAGGTCCCAGCATGGGCCCCTCAGAGCTGAGGATGTGACACAGCCCCCCAATGGAGGAGGTAGGAATTAGGTAGGTCAGTATAGGAATCAGGTAGGTCAGTGTAGTGGAACATAATACAAAGGTGAATATGTAACAAGAGCTCTGGAGTGGATTCTATTCTTGAAAAAAAAAAAAAATATATATATATATATATATATATATATATATATATACCGTGTATGTATATATATATATATATATATATATATATATATATATATATATATATATATATTGCATTTTATAGTTGCCCCCCCTACTTTTGTCCCTGTCCCCCCATGTGACCCCCCTAAATATGAAAGCTGGAGACACCACTGAGAGCTGGTTCTGTCCAGCTCAGTGGATTGCTTTAAAAAAGGCCTGGATTCTTCCTAAATGTACATAATATAACTGGATACAAACATTTATAGGTGAAGTTGATTCAGGAAACATTAATTACCTGTTGGTACCTATTGGGGGTTCTGGGAGAAATTTTTTCCACTGCTGGAGCAAATTGGATCATGCTTTGCTGGGGTTTTTTGCCTTCCTCTGGATCAATTGTGGGTATAAAATTGTGTATATGGGATTGTATAATTTTTTTCCCCCTTTTATTGGTTAAATTAGATGCACTGAACGTTATAGTCAGAGCAATAATTCTAGCTCTAGACCTCCATTGTAATGCTACGTACACACAACCGGTTTTGCCATCGGACTAAACTCCGAAGGTTTCTGACAGAGTTCCATTCAAGCGGTCTTGCCTACACACGGTCAAACTAAGGTCCGACCAAAGTCTGACCGTCCAGAATGCGGGGACGTACAGCACGTGCGACGGGGATAGAAAAAGGACATTCAATAGCCAGTAGCCAATAGCTTCTGTCTCATACTTGCTTCAGAGCATGCATCGTTTTTGGTCCATCAGAACAGCATACAGATGAGCGGTTTTCTCGATAGGAATAGGTTCCGGCGGAAAGATTTAGAACATGTTCTATTTCTAGGTCCGTCTGAATTTTTAAAAAAAAAGGTCCGATGAGGCCTACACATGAGCGGATTATACAATGAAAAGACTCCGTCGGACTTTTGCTATCGGACATTCCGCTCGTGTGTACACGGCATTACTCTAAACTGGTAACCTGTAGACATTTTTGAAGCATTGCCTATGGGGATTTTTAGGTATTGCAGTTTGTCGCCATTCAATGAGCGTGCGCATGACATATTAGATATCTGAGTGACATCACTTGATGTATACCCTGTTGTGGATTACTAGTCCCTGGATGAAATCCTGAATAAGATTTAAACCACTCGCTATTTTTACATAGCCATAGCTTTCGGGTGATTGTGGTGTCGTGTCAAAGGGAAGTGGTACTCACCTGGTGTATCTTTGGTGATTGGACTCACGAAACATCAAGATTTCATTAAATCTTCTGTTGGATGACACTCTTCTGGAGACACTTTTTACTTATTTGATTAATAGACTGGTTCTGTTCATTAGTCATCACCGAGTTTTTAATGTAATTTAGATGGTATCGGAGGAGCGCTACTGGAGTATTTTAAAGTTTTGCACTTATGTTTTAAAATGTTAGGTATCTATTTAATTGGCGTAACATCATCGTTTAAATTTTACAATAAAATGTAATTATACTTTGTGTTTTTCTGTATTAAAATTCATTAAACAGGATGTAAAAACCATTCATGAAATCTGACCTAAGCACATCTATCTGTAGTGTTTACTTATGTCTCTCCAAAGCTCTTAGGCCTCATGCACACGAGACGCTGTTAAATGTGCGTTCAGAGGCAGTTGGACACCTTTTTCAACTGCCCCTGAACTCATTCAATGTTATCCTATGTGTCCATGTACACAGTCTCTTTTTTGGTGTTTTTAGGCAATTGTGTTTAACCTCGTTTTTCCAAAAGCAAAAAAATGGGTTCAGACGCAAAAGTTTTCCACGTTTCAGACGCCAAACGCGGCTAAACACGGCTAAATGCAGGTACCGTGTTTAGCCACGTTTGGGTTTATAAGTGTTTTTAAAGGAACCCTATTTTTTGGACCAGAAAACACAGAAATATGATGGTAAACTGCAGCAGAGAATGACATTTTGTGACCCTACTTTGGGGCTCCATATCTTGGGGCCACTTGGTGCTAGGAACCCCAAATTTGGTGTGCAAACACAGTGGAACTGGCACTATAACAGCACTAACTGGCCCCGAGATACGGGGCCTCAAAGTTGGGTCGCAAAATGTCAAGCACTTTTCTGCAGCAGAGAATGACATTTTGCGACCCGAATTTTGGGGCCCCGTATCTTGGGGCCAATTGATGCTAGGAACCTCAGCTTTGGATATGTTGTAGTGTTAGTTCCACTGTGTTAGCCAAATTTGGGGTTCCTAGCACCAAGTGGCCCTGAGATATGGGGCCCCAAAGTTGATTCGCAAAATGTCATTCTCTGCTCTGCAGACACTTCTAGACACAAACGCGGTAAAACGTGGCTAAACGCGGCATGCAAATGCAGAAAAACATGCGTTTCTAAACACAGGTTTCAGCTTTTAAAAACATGTGTTTAGCAGAGTTTGCACTGGCGTCTCGTGTGCATGAAGCCTTAGTTCTGTGTCTTTCTGCTGCTCCGTTCCTCTGTTATCAGCATGCAAACTTCTGACAAGCTCTCCAACACAGGAGATAAAACCAGCTGAAAAATTGTGTTGGGGGGGGGGGGGGGTGATTAGAGATAGATGAGCAGAGAACTTGTCTATTCATGCCACAGTTCTGCATGTTTCTTGGTTCCTCTGCCTATGTGGAGGTGGGGGGGGGGGTGTGCATTTTCTCCAATCAGCTCACACACTGTGTATACCCAGAATCCACTCCCACTGCTGAAACAGGAAGAAAGATTTGTAAAGACAGCAGATATACATGTAAAACTTATGTAGGGAGATTTGTTTTATCTCTGCGTATCATCTGAGGCTGTTCACTTTACAGAGAGGGTTTACATCCACTTTAAAGCGGAACTTCAGTCATTTTTTACATAACGTTTTATTGAAATTTCACAGGGATACAGAAGAGAAAAAGAAGGGATATGGGTATAAACATGGTTTACAAAGTCACAATCGCATGTAATAACAATAGAGCTCTACCTGGGAAATCCCAGGGAGTGAGTAAGCCCCGTGAAGGAGACCAAAACAATATAAACCCAGAAAATATAAAAGACATAAAGTTAGTACGGAAAGATAACATACGTTTTATGAACTTATCAACGTAAGCAAACTATTTCTAAGCAGAAATAGTGTGTCCCTCCATATGAAGTGGCAGGTTGTGTACTGCCCTCATGGGCCTTGGTCAGTCAGTCTGAGTGGGCAGAACTGTCCTTGTTGTTTTAAATTTGATAGTAAAACATTTTTTTTTCTGCCGGTAAATACCTTATATAGCCCACTTCCTGTTTTTTGTCTGTTAAAAAGCTTACCTCCCAACTGTCCCTGATTTTGAGGGACTGTCCCTGATTTGGAGGAATGTCCCTCTGTCCCTCTTTCCTCCCCATTTGTCCCTCATTTTGGTCTGATCTATATAGTTGTATATAAAATGCACTTTTTATCTTTCAAAAAGTGTTTCCCAGTGCTAAACTTTTCATCCAATTTCTAAATTGCTGCATTTATAAATGGCAAAAACCAATATAAAGAAACAGTAGTGGTAAAAAAGCACTTGCGGGTTTAAACAATCTTTTTTTTTGGCATAATTCTCCATTAAAAGGGGCGTGGCAGGGGGTGTGTTCTATGCCTGCATACTTTTGATAAAAGGTGTCCCTCATTCCCATCTCAAAAAGTTGGGAGGTATTAAAAAGCCTAGGCTTATGACATCATGCACAGCTCTCTCCCCCACTCTCGTGAGAGTTTGCCAGGAAGGGAAGGGGGATGAGTCCTAAGAGGACCAATGAGAGCTGCAGGGCTGGAGGTGTGCCCCTGTGTGTCTGTGTGAATCCAGGAAGTGAACAGGCAGCTGCCCGCAGTTAAAATGGTTGCAGCCAGACTCAGTGGAGGGAGATTTATGCAGCATATTCGGCAAGTATAGAATCACAGTATATATCAAATAATATGCAAAGTGGTTGGAGGGAAGCTTCAGAATGGCAAAGATGTTTTTATTACAGATTATGTGAGCAGACTGCAGTTGTATATTTAAAAAAAAAAAAAATTGCATTTGAAAAACCACTGCGCAAATACTGTGTGAGATAAAAAATTGCAACAGCCACCATTTTTTTTTTCTAGGACCTCTAAGTAATTTTCCAGCAAAAGCACAGATTGAGTTGAGGTCACAGAAATAACACTTCATAATATACTGTACATCTGTAAAGCCAGCACTGAGGTCTTTCATCAAACACATTACAAGGAAAGAAGAGTGTTTGTGGCCATGCCATGCAATGATATGCTTGTTTTATTTTTCTAGCCGGCAGTAGAAACCTGATGGCTACGATGTGATTGGTTGATACGGGTAGCGTCTCCTTTCCTAACACTTTGCACTGTTGTTTGCACAGCGTTGTTTCTGCCTGTGCTAGGTGAAGGATCCACTTAAATTCAAAAGAAAGTTCACATACAAGAAGAATTGTTCTCTTAGCTCCCTGCTGTGGGTTACAGACTTGCCTCGAACAAAAAAGGGCTTTTCTTATGAAGAGTTTAAATTCCTGGAGTTTCTAAAAATATGATTTATTATGAGAAAAATGTTTTTTAATGTTAAGAGTCACCACCGTGTTCTGTGGCATTTAATACCGAGCTAAGCATGTTGGCCCCCCAACAGATAAATGTTTAGCCTTCGTGTTTGAGTTCTACGTCTCCTGCGGTGCCCCCAAAACTGCACATAATCTGGATACACTTAATCCGACGGGTCAGAAGTGTCTATTAAAGCTTCACAGATGCAAGAGCGGGAGAGAATATTTTCTTAACATGCTAGGTCAGCGTATGATGTAGCAAATGGGCTTATCTTTTGTACATGCTCCAAATATGGCTTATAGTCACATATTTTACTGCACAAATACTCAGCAGAAAGCAGTTCATTAACCAATGCAGTTTCTTAGTTCCTGTTTACATCTCAGAGATTTGTCATGCTTTGGCATCATGATCAGATCCACAACAAGAGGAATCCCTCTTCAAACCTATGCAATGCACATTGTTTATTTATTTCAAGTGCCTTTTATAGCGCCGTCAATTTATGCCGTGCTTTACATATATATTGTACACACCAGTCCCTACTCTCAAGAGGCTTAAGCCCCGTACACACGATCGGATTTTCCGAAGGGAAATGTTGGATGTCAGGCTGTTCGCGGGAAAAATCCGACCGTGTGTATGCTCCATCGGACAATTGTTGTCAGACTTTCTGCCAACAAATGTCTGTTGTCGGATTTTCCAAGCATGTGTACACAAGTCCATCGGACAAAAGTCGAAAGTACAAACACGCATGCTCGGAAGCAAGGAGAAGCCAGAAGCGGTCGGTCTTGTAAACTAGCGTTCGTAATGGAGAATTAACATTCGTGACGTGGCAAATTATGAAATCTCGGAATGCAGCGCTCAATTCTCTTCTTCTTTAATGGGATAATAATGAAGCTGCTTTGCTGGTGATACTGATGGAGTTATTGTAAACAAATTTTCAAAGGATTTTTTTTTCTAGTGATATCAAGAATAATATTTTTATGCTTTTTTTTTATTTGTGCAAGTTACCACAACACCATTATCCTGTAGTTTTTAAGATCAAAGATACAACTATGTTGGTGTCCCTTGTCAATTTTACATTGTATTTTTTAAAATGTAACTGTCTACTCCCAAACTGTCATTTGAAGTAAAACACATAGCCAAGTATTATTCTACACAATTTTTTTAATGTGCTTTAAATTAAAAAAATTAGACATGCTATCTGCCAATAGAACTTAACCAAAAAGTGCATTCTATGCATCCAAAAATATAGAAAATATACCAAATCAAATCATTATTCAACTAAAAAAATAATGTCAAAGCAATAACTCCAAGGCCAATAATAAATAACACGTTATTTCCTCCGTTTCCGCAACATGTCTGGTTGACGAACGGCCGTTGAGAAAAGAACTAAAAAGCGCGAACTGAAAAGCGCTAAATGAAAAATGCAAAAAGAAAAGCGTGAATCAACACTCTAGTAGGTCACTACGTTCGTAATTGTTGGACAACATTTGTGTGACCGCGTGTATGCAAGACAAGTTTGAGCCAACACCCTTCAGTCAAAATTCCACGGTTTTGTTGGCAGAAAGTCTGATCGTGTGTACGAGGCATTGCAGTCTAAGGTCCCTAACTCACATTCAAACATATACAGAGGCCAATTACCCTACTAGCATATCTTTGGAGTGTGGGAGGAAACCAGAGTACCCAGAGAAAACCCACACAGGCACAGGGAGAGCATGCAAACTCCATTGAGGTAGTTCTGTGGTTGGCTTTGAACCAACAACCCTAGTGTTACAAGGCAGAAATACTAATCACTTAGTCACTGCACTCCCCACAAATCCATGCAACTTGGAAAATGGTGAGAATGTTTGTTTTGGTGTGGCGTAGTGTGTTCTCAGCCTCATAGATAGTGGCCACTTGTCGACCGCGCTATAGTCGAATGATGGCTACAGCACGGTCATCTAGTTCTAGTCTAGTCTTCATATGATGGCCTCCCGTGTTCGTGCCCGCTGCACACACGTTGCTGGGGCCGCGCGGCGCGATCTGTGATCGTAGTGTCCTTCTGGACACTGCTGTTCACAGATTGAGGTAAAGAACCAATCACACAGCTGATCATAGATCACAGAGGTAAACAGATTCCAGTTATCGGCACTCCTTTCCTCTTCTGGCAGCACAAGGAGAGGAGAAGAGAGCCAATAACCGGCTTCTCCAAAAAGGCACTGGTTATCGGTCCAGTGCACACCAGTGCTGCCAATCTGTGCCCACCAGTGCTGCAAATCTCTGCCAATCAGTGCCCATTAGTGCCACCCATCAGTGCCACCTATCAGTGGCACCTATTAGTGTTACCTTTTAGTGCAGCCTCATCAGTGTCCACCAGTGCCGCCTCAACAGTGCCTATCAGTGCAGCCTATCAGTTCTCGTCAGTGCCTCCTCATCAGTGCCCACCAGTGCCACCTCATCTGTGCCCATCAGTGCAGCCTATCATTTCCCATCAGTGCAGCCTCATCAGCACACATCAGTGAAAGAGAAAAATTACCTGTTTGCTACATTTTATAACAAACTATATAAACGTTTTGGGGGTTTTTTCCAAATTTTTCGGTCATTTTTCGTTTATTTAGCAAGAAAAAAAAATTTAAGTGGTGATTAAATACCACCAAAAGAAAGCTCTATTTGTGTGAAAAAAATATATAAAAAATTTTGATTGGGAATAGTGTTGCATGACCGCGCAATTGTCAGTCAAAGTGCGACAGCGATGAAAGCTGAAAATTGGCCTAGGGAGAAAGGGGGTAAAAGTGCCCAGTAGGCAAGTGTTTAATGGGATTGCTTGAAAATGCATCAAAAAATGCATTAAAACAGAAAACATTTTTATAAAAAGGCACAATAATGCAGGTGCAAAAGTCTGATGCTACAGTTTAGAAGCACTTGCTGTGTGTTTACATTAGAGAGATGGCAGGCTATAAAGAGTCTGGTGCAATAGACAGTAATATGGAGAAAGCAAATATTTCAGTGCCTCTGTTGTGAAGATTAATTTACCCACAATCATTATAGCTACAGAGGTGAGTGAGAGACTGTCCTTGAGTGTTTTTACTGCTTGTTCAGAAAAAGTAAGTAATTTAGTCTATATAGTCTGGGTACAGGGTTCACCTTAAAGTGGAAGTCCAGTCTAATCGTATCTAATCTTAAACTTGCTCTCACCACCATTTTAAGTCCAATACTAACTAGCCTGTAGAGGAAAGATATGTATACATACCTATTCTGAGGGCTCTAGGGTCCAGTCATGTGGTTTCTCCAGCAGCCGGGTTCAGTGAAGGGGAGAGATCACCAACAAAAGCTGCAATGCCTATGCAGTGACGTCACCCATAGGCTTACTATGCAGCATCCGTTGTCAGCTGTCCCTCCTCTACACTGAAGCCAGTGACCAGACTAGAGTGCCCAGGGAATAGGTAAGTAATACATCTTTTATATACAGGCTAGTTAGTAAAGGACTTAGAATGGGGGTGGGAGCAGGTTTTGGCATTGCTGGAAGATTGGTCAAAGCAGTGGAAGCTGCAGTTCAATGTCTCTAAATGTAAAATAATGCACATAGGTAAAAAGAATCCCTTCAAAGAGTACAATATTGGGAGTACAGTGTTCAGATAATTGCAAAATGAGCCAACAGTGAGACCGGCGAATAGAATTCGAAGATGCATCCCTAGAGGGATGACCCTATATAGATCTTTATATCACTAGAGGAATGACCAGCAGGAGGAAGAAGGTCCTGATTCCCCTATATAGATCTTTATATCACTAGAGGGATGACCAGGAGGAAGGAGTTCCCGATTCTCATATATAGATCTTTATATTACTAGAGGGATCACCAGCAGGAGGAAGGAGGTCCTGATCCCTCTATATTGATCTTTATATCACTAGAGGGATCACTAGCAGGAGGAAGGAGGCCCTGATTACCCTATACAGATCTATATATCACTAGAGGGATCACCAGCAGGAGGAAGGTGGTCCTGATTCCTCTATATAGATCTTTATATCACTAGAGGGATGACCAGCAGGAGGAAGGAGGTCCTGATTCCCCTATATAGATCTTTATATCACTAGAGGAATCACCAGCAGGGTGAAGGAGGTTATGATTCCGAGGAAGGAGGTCCTGATTCCCCTATATAGATCTTTAATGAGACCTCATTTAGAATACTGTGTCCAGTTCTGGAGACCTCACATATACAAAGATATTGATATCCAGAGACAGGTAACAAAAATGGTGAAAGGTCTGGAGGATAAAACATATGGTGAGCGACATCAGGAACTTAATATGTACAGTCTTGAGGAAACAAGGGAAAGGGGAGACATGATTGAAACCTTTGAATACATCAAGGGTGTGAATAAGGTTCAGGAGGCCAGTTATTTTAATATAAAAGAAACAAAATCAAGAACACGGGGACATGACCTCAAACTAACTGGAGGAAAGTTCAAAACTAATCTTAGAAAGTATTATTTTTTTTGTTCCCCAAACAGACCACCAAAAAAAGAAAGTAGTGTTTTACTGAAAGGGTAGTTGAGGTTTAGAATAGGCTTCCAGCAGAGGTAGTGAGGCAGTCAACAGTAAATGGCTTCACACATGCTCGGGACAAACATAGATCCATATTTAGACAAAAAAGTTAATGAAAAAAACTAAAAATGGGCAGACTCGACTGGACTTCTACTTTACTACAATACTTCTATATGACTTTTACATTTTTACTCCTTGCTTTCTCATATCTTTATTATAGGAAAGGCAGGAATATAGGTGTAGAAATGTAGAGGGAGCTCTCAGCGCTAACGATGCATATCAATGCGAGCACAGTGTTGTGGGATTTAACAAGAAGTCACGCACAAATTTATTTACAGATTTATACTATGTGGAAACTTTTTTAGCGCATTTGCATAGTATGGTTACAAATGGATGGACTGACTTTATGAATTTTTATGTTATGTTTTTCACTTAAGTTATAATTAACTACACGAGGGCATTATGATGTTTTTTATTTAGTTTGTCATCACGATTTTATGATATAATAGGAGGATCTATAGAGTGAAGGTGAAGCGCAGCACTAATTGTTTTTTTCTTTATTGAGTTTAGCACAATTATATGAGAGTGTGCAGGGTGTGAGCGATTCACTAAACACATAAAGTAGGTTCATACTTAATCTTTATTTACATTTTTTTTATTCATATACCATAGCTGCTCGCAAGGACTATATTCACTTTATATTGATTCATTGCTGCTGCTTTAGGACTTTTGAAGTAAGAAATGCGCAGGGAGTGTAGTGTTTTTAATGAGTCAGCAACTCCTATGCCGCGTACACACGGTCGGACTTTTCGTCTACAAAAGTCCGACAGACTTCCTGCGGACTTTCGGCGGACTTGCAGCAGACTTTCTAACGAACGGACTTGCCTACACACGACCACACAAAAGTCCGACGGATTCGTACGTGATGACGTACACCGGACTAAAATAAGGAAGTTCATAGCCAGTAGCCAATAGCTGCCCTAGCATGGGTTTTTGTCCGTCGGACTAGCACACAGACGAGCGGATTTCGGGGTCCGTCGTAGTTACGACGTAAAGATTTGAAGCATGTTTCAAATCTAAAGTCCGTCGGATTTGAGGCTGAAAAAGTCTGCTGAAAGTCCGGAGAAGCCCACACACGATCGGATTACCAGCCAGCTTTAGTCCGTCGGCGTCCGTTGGACTTTTGTAGACGAAAAGTCCGACCGTGTGTACGCGGCACTAGACTTGCACTGTGAAGAGGAGCAGTAAAGAATAACCATTGTATAGCACTGCAAAGCAATGAAGTGGAGTCTGTGTATGTATTAAGCAATACAGCTGCCCCCATGTACATATATAGGTACAAATCATATTTCAAAATGCTCTTTTTAAAATATTTACACATATCGGTCAATCAAGCATATCCAAATTGAGCAATGGATCATATTTTTCTCAGTAAAGGTTTTCTTTAACATGATAAAACTGTACTGAGTTCTGCCCATTCCAATATAATACAGATTCCAGGGGCGGATCCAGAGTCTAATCTCAGGAAGGGCACTGCCAGAAAATAAGGTAATGCTTACAAAACTGTATTTCATACAGTCCTAACCTTGTTTAAAACAGTGACACATTTATCCTGTCCCCCACTTGTGTCACCTTCTTCTTCATTACTGTCCCCCACTTGTGTCACCTTCTTCTTCATTACTGTCCCCCACTTGTGTCACCTTCTTCTTCATTACTGTCCCCCACTTGTGTCACCTTCTTCTTCATTACTGTCCCCCACTTGTGTCACCTTCTTCTTCATTACTGTCCCCCACTTGTGTCACCTTCTTCTTCATTACTGCCCCCCCCCACTTGTGTCACCTTCTTCTTTATTGCTATCCCCCACTTGTGTCACCTTCTTCTTTATTGCTGTCCCCACTTGTGTCACCTTCTTCTTCATTACTGTCCCCCACTTGTGTCACCTTCTTCTTCATTACTGTCCCCCACTTGTGTCACATTCTTCTTTAATACTGCCGCCCCACTTGTGTCACCTTCTTCTTTATTATTGTCCTCCACTTGTGTCACCTTCTTCTTTATTACTGTCCTCCACTTGTGTCACCTTCTTCTTCATTACTGTCCCCCACTTGTGTCACCTTCTTCTTCATTACTGTACCCCACTTGTGTCACTTTCATTACTATCCCCCACTTGTGTCACCTTCTTCTTCTTCATTACTGTCCCCCCACTTGTGTCACCTTCTTCTTTATTACTGTCCCCCACTTGTGTCACCTTCTTCTTTATTACTGTCCCCCACTTGTGTCACCTTCTTCTTCATTACTGTCCCCCACTTGTGTCACCTTCTTCTTCATTACTGTCCCCCACTTGTGTCACCTTCTTCTTTATTGCTGTCCCCACTTGTGTCACCTTCTTCTTCATTACTGTCCCCCACTTGTGTCACCTTCTTCTTCATTACTGTCCCCCACTTGTGTCACATTCTTCTTTAATACTGCCGCCCCACTTGTGTCACCTTCTTCTTTATTATTGTCCTCCACTTGTGTCACCTTCTTCTTTATTACTGTCCCCCACTTGTGTCACATTCTGCATTACTGTACCCCACTTGTGTCACTTTCATTACTATCCCCCACTTGTGTCACTTTCTTCTTCTTCATTACTGTCCCCCCACTTGAGTCACCTTCTCCTTCATTACTGTCCCCCCACTTGAGTCACCTTCTCCTTCATTACTGTCCCCCTACTTGAGTCACCTTCTCCTTCATTACTGTCCCCCACTTGTGTCACCTTCTTCTTCTTCTTCATTACTGTCCCCCCACTTGTGTCACCTTCTCCTTCTCTACTGCCCTCCACTTGGGTCACCTTGTTCTTCATTATTGTCCCCCACTTGTGTCACCTTCTCCTTCATTACTATCCCCCACTTGTGTCACCTTCTTCTTCATTACTGCCCCCCCACTTATGTCACCTTCTTCTTTATTGCTGTCCCCCACTTGTGTCACCTTCTTCTTTATTGCTATCCCCCACTTGTGTCACCTTCTTCTTTATTACTGTCCCCCACTTGTGTCACCTTCTTCTTTATTGCTGTCCCCCACTTGTGTCACCTTCTTCTTCATTACTGTCCCCCACTTGTGTCACCTTCTTCTTTATTGCTGTCCCCCACTTGTGTCACCTTCTTCTTTATTGCTGTCCCCCACTTGTGTCACCTTCTTCTTCATTACTGTCCCCCACTTGTGTCACCTTCTTCTTCATTGCTGTCCCCCACTTGTGTCACCTTCTTCTTTATTGCTGTCCCCCACTTGTGTCACCTTCTTCTTCATTACTGTCCCCCACTTGTGTCACCTTCTTCTTCATTACTGTCCCCCACTTGTGTCACCTTCTTCTTTATTGCTGTCCCCCACTTGTGTCACCTTCTTCTTCATTATTGTCCCCCACTTGTGTCACCTTCTTCTTCATTACTGTCCCCCACTTGTGTCACCTTCTTCTTTATTACTGCCCCCCCAATTGTGTCACCTTCTTCTTCATTACTGTCCCCCACTTGTGTCACCTTCTTCTTTATTGCTGTCCCCCACTTGTGTCACATTCTTCTTTATTACTGCCCCCCCCCACTTGTGTCACCTTCTTCTTTAATACTGTCCTCCACTTGTGTCACCTTCTTCTTTATTACTGTCCTCCACTTGTGTCACATTCTTCTTTATTACTGTCCCCCACTTGTGTCACATTCTTCATTACTGTACCCCACTTGTGTCACTTTCATTACTATCCCCCACTTGTGTCACCTTCTTCTTCTTCATTACTGTCCCCCCACTTGAGTCACCTTCTCCTTCATTACTGTCCCCCTACTTGAGTCAACTTCTCCTTCATTACTGTCCCCCACTTGTGTCACCTTCTTCTTCTTCTTCTTCATTACTGTCCTCCCACTTGTGCCACCTTTTCCTTCTCTACTGCCCTCCACTTGGGTCACCTTGTTCTTCATTATTGTCCCCCACTTGTGTCACCTTCTCCTTCATTACTGTCCTCCACTTGTGTCACCTTCTCCTTCATAATTGTCCCCCACTTGTGTCACTCACCTTTTCCTTCATTACTGTATACTACTCTTCCATCCAATCCTCACCTTATCCCCTCTCTGGGGCTGGGCTCTGGTGAGTGGTCCACTCTGGTCCCTCAGACAGTTGCTCGGATGGGCTGCGGGGGGAAGGAGGGGAACTCGGGCAGCCATGGATCTGAGCCAGCCCAGCCAGCAGTGCAGCAGCAGCACACAGACAGAAAAGGTCGGGTCAGCTGCTGCAGATTACTCTCTCTGCATGCAATGCAGCCAGGCAGCGGGTGGTGGTGGGCCGCGGGCGCTAGAGATATAGCGGAGCAGTGGAGACATTGGCATGAAGATCACACACACCGACCAGTCCCTCCCTACTGCCAAGTCTCTCCCTCTCATACCTCTGCATGCTGGAGAAGGAGGAGGTGGGTGGAGACAGCTGTGCAATGCATCACTAGGCGCAGGCCTCACTCTGACTGAGACTGTGAAGTCACTGGTTGCTAGATGCCAGGCGCGGTGGCCCTAGCCACCAGTTCCGGCAATTTAGTTTAAAAGGGTGGCTGTGTCACAGAGTTGGTAATATTTTGTCAGGGGGTGGGGAGGCCACTTGCCCCGTTAAACCCCACCCCCCCCGGATCCGCTCCTGACAGATCCAAGTACTGATAATAGATGTCATTAGTACAGCTAGACATTTGGACTGGTTTACTGAAAGAGTTAAAAAAAAGTAACTAGGAAATTGCTTTCCACATGATAGTATAATTGAAGTGACTAAATTTTGTTAGGATTCTCAACTACTTTTGTAAACTGGACACATTGATTGCAAGACAGAGTCAAGCATCCCATTGTTATGAGACTTCTGTGCAGTTGTAGTGAATTCTCTGTCTCCACTTCTAATGCTAGTTAGGAACTATTTGACTTTTTAGGATTTCGTAGACCAAATTTTTTCTGCAAGGAATTATCTACCCTATGTTCAGTTTAACATCAAAAGGAAGTGATTTCCTACCAAAACACAGATCACTGGATTTCTTACATGACTTGTGTGACTAGATATGTACAGATTCACGATCTGCACTTTTGTATCTTGTAAATTCTTTTAAAGAAAACAAGGACCCCAGCACAATCCCCAGTGACCGATAGTAACTACAACCATGTAAATCATTCTACACGCACTACAGGCACAGGAAAGAATAAACTTCATCACAGAGACAAGCCACTAGTGATATAGCAGGAAGCAATGGTGAAAAAGGTAAAATAATCATCTCATTCTGAATGTATAGAGTGGTGTATAGGTAGATACAAAGTATATAATTCATGTAACATTACAAAATATTTAAAGGGTATTAGTTTTCCTTTTCACAAAAAATTAAAACTAACTCACAACACCTTCCCCACCCCTCTGGTCCTTGTCATATGTACTTTATATGATCTCTATCTGCCACCTCCCTCTCAAGCAGATATAATGGTCCAGCAGTGGCGGCCAATCCATTAGGGGCAGAGGAGCGCCGCCCCCCCTAATCCATGCGCCCGTCCCCTACTCTACATGCTGGGCGCCGGACGCATAGATTTTAATTTTTTCTTCTTTTTTGAAGCACATGATTAGAGCCAGAGGCTCTAATTGGCTTAAAAAAAGGGTGGGCTTGGGGCACAGAGCACTGCGCCCTGTGCCCACCCAGTTGAGTGACATTAGCAAATTAATATTCGCTAATGTCTTTCTGCTTCTCCTCCCTGCCAATCGGGTCTCAGGACCCACTTTCTGTTCGGGCGGGAGGAGAAGCAATGGGAAGAGAGGCTCTTTCCTCGGCAAGCTGCAGCAGGTGGAGGGGCAGCTTCCAGGAGTTCTACCCCAGATCCAGCAGGTAAGGACATGAATGGCCTCCTTCCTGTCTGACCAGTCTGAGTGGGGGCTAGTGTGAGTGAGGGGGCCAGGGGCAGATTCCAAGAGCGCGCACCACCTCTGATCATGGCCCACAGTCCCATTGCCGCCTTCCCGTCCATCTCCCGCGGGGGGAGAGTGGCGGTTGTGCGAGTGAGGGGGGCAGGTTTGTCTGTCGCCCCCCCCCCAAAATATTAAGCACCAGCCGCCGCTGTGGTCCAGCACTTTAAAGCATCACTGCAAAGTGCTGGAGGCTGTGTACCAGCATAACAAAAACATTGGCAGCCACTCATTGGTCGGTATCATGTGACCACACTGACCAATAAGAATCTTTCTTGAGGCTCCTTTATTCTGTGATGGTGTCCCGAAATAAAGAAGATATTCTCTTATGTCAGCCCCATGGCCACTGATGAACAATGAGCGTTTTCCGTTGAAGGTAATATGCAGCTTCCAGTGCTGTTTGATGATGTTTAAAATCGCTGAACTGTTATATCAGTACAGTAACAGCTAAGAGTGACTCTTAGAAACGTCCTAGCAATAAGGCAGGACAACATGATGAGATCTCTGGAAGTTTTTCAGTTAGGTTTCAACAGGTATGTACCTGTACTATGTACAGGCATGTCCAGTTGAACCCCGTTTTGCCTTCAGAACTACCTTAATTCTTCATGGTATAGATTCAACAAGGTGTTGGAAACATTCCTTAGAGATTTTGGTCCATATTGACATGATAGCAACACGCAGTTGCTGCAGATTTGTCAGCTGTATATCCATGAAGCGAATCTCCCATTTCAACACATCCCAAAGGTGCTCTATTGGCTTGAGATCTGGTAACTGTGGAGGACATTGGAGTACAGTGACCTCATTGTCATGTTCAAGAAACCAGTGGTGAGATGATTTGAGCTTTGTGACATGGTGCATTAGTACACTGTAGTCATAAAGGGATGGACTCAAAAAAGGTCAGGTAGGCCGTGGCATTTAAACAATGCTCAATTGGTACTAAGAGGCCCAAAGTGTGCCAAGAAAATATTCCCTACACCATTACACCACCAGTCTGAACCGTTGATACAAGGTAGGATGGATCCATGCTTTCATGTTGTTTACACCAAATTCTGACCCTACCATCTGAATGTCGCAGTTAAAATTAAGACTCATCAGATCAGGCATCAGACAAGTGGTTGTAACGAGTGGTTATTTGGGGAATGCCCTGTACACACGGTCGGATTTTCCGACTGAAAATGTTCTATAGGAGCTTGTTGTCGGAAATTCCAAACGTGTGTAGGCTCCATCGAACATTTTCCATTGGAATTTCTTTCACACAAAATTTGAGATCTGGATCTCAAATTTTCCGACAACAAAATCTGTTGTTGTAAATTCCGATCGTGTGTACACAATTCTGACGCACAAAGTTCCACGCATGCTCGGAATCAAGCGGAAGAGCCGCACTGGCTATTGAACTTCATTTTTCTCGGCTCGACGTACGTGTTGTACCTCACCGTGTTCTTGACGTTCGGAAATTCCAACAAGATTTGTGTGACCGTGTGTATGCAAGACAAGTTTGAGCCAACATCCGTCGAAAAAAATCCATAGATTTTGTTGTCGGAAAATTCTATCATGTGTACAGGGCATTACTGTTGCCTTTCTCTGATATCAAACCAGTCTGCCCATTCTCCTCTGACCTCTGACCTCAGCACAGCATTTTATCCACACAACTGCCTCTCACTGGATATTTTCTCTTTTTCGGACCATTCTCTGTAAACCCTAGAGATGATTATATGTGAAAATCCCAGTATATCAGCAGTTTTTGAAATACTCAGACCAGCCCGTCTGGCACCAACAACCATGCCACGTTCAAAATCACTTAAATCTCCTTTCTTCCCCATTCTGATGCTCAGTTTGAACTTCAGCAGGTCATCTCCACCACGTCTAGATGCCTAAATGCATTGAGTTGCTGCCATGTGATTGGCTGATTAGCAATTTGTGTTACCAAGCAATTGAACAGGTGTACCTAATAAAGTGGCCGGTGAGTGTAAATGTCCTACAGCTATAACAAGGCCATTATTCAACTTTGGTCAGAGCTGCACAGTTGTCTTTTATCTACAGACACCCCTTACCTAGATAGGCAGATTTTTTTGGTAAAGGTGAACTATGCCTTTAAGGTACTGTGTACTGATCAGAATACAATGGCTTGTAGCTGAGATAACGCCATCTCCCCATGTGAAGACAGAGCCTGTTCAAACATTTCATAAATACATTTTCAGAAAGGTTAGCCGGGTCCGCCTCATTCCCAGGTATGTTCTCTGACATTTGCTCAGCAGAATCCTCTATAAATAGACGCTGTGTTTTGGCACTTTATTAATAATCCCTGCACTTTGTGAGCCTGGCTGGAGTCAATTATAGGGCATACCTTCTAAAAACAAGTGTGAAGAAGAACACACTGACCACGACCTGAAACCTTAGACTAGCTGTCAGCGAGAAAACAAACATGTAAAGTTACTATTAATTAGTAGCAGAGGGTAAAGTGACCTCATTTGTCAAAGTGTCTGAAAGAAGAGCTGTTTTTGTTACCCCGAGCAACCACACTCTTTGTTCCATGCTTGTGTCTTGAATTGCATAGTTGCCAGGTTTATAAAATGCAAAACTCTTCATTTAACCACAGAAATCTAGGGATTTGGTCATTTGTATAGTACTTTGCTCCTTGGAAAGAACACTGAGGCATTCATATCAGATGCAGACCCAAAGGAGTTCTCAGTCTGATGTCCCGGCACAGCCATAGACACACATTAAAAGCCATGCTGGTTAAAAGTCCTCACGTGCCCCTTCCCCTGATCTCAATGTCAAAATCGATGGCACAACTATCAGCCCATTCCCGCATGCCAAGGTTCTAGGTGTAAACCTGGACTCTGATCTATCCTTTAAGCCCCACATCCAATCACTGTCCAAATCTTGCCTCCTCAACCTCCGCAACATCTCCAAAATACGCCCCTTTCTAACCAATGACAGCACAAAGCTCTTAATTCACTCGCTAGTCATCTCTCGCCTTGACTACTGTATCTCCCTCTGTATGGGCTTACCTTTACATAGGCTATCCCCCCTTCATGAATGCTGTAGCCAGGCTCAACCACCTTTCCAATCGTTCTGTGTAAGCTACTTTTCTCTGTCAATCCCTCCATTGGCTTCCGCTCGCCCAACAAATTAAATTCAAAACACTAACAACAACTTACAAAGCCATCCACAACTCGGCCCCCAGCTATATCACTAGCCTAGTTTCAAAATATCAACCCAATCGTTCTCTTCATTCCTCCCAAGACCTCCTGCTCTGTCACTCCCTCGTTAGCTCCTCCCATGTTCACCTCCAGGACTTTTCCAGAGCCTCTCCCATCCTGTGGAACTCCTTTTCCCAATCTGTCTTATTATCTCCTACTCTGTTTTCTTTTAGACGATCCCTGAAAACCCTTCTCTTCAGAGGAGCCTATCCTACCCACACCTAACAACTGTATTTTTCTTTTCTCTATCTGCTCACCCCCCACAGTTATTACCTTTGGTATCACTTCACCTTCCCTCTTAGATTGTAAGCTCTAACAAACAGGGCCCTCTGATTCCTTCTGTATTGAATTGTATTGTAACTGTACTGTCTGCCCTCATGTTGTAAAGTGCTGCGCAAACTGTTGGCGCTATATAAATCCCCTATAATAATAATAATAAAGTATAACTCCAACCCAAACTTGTTTTGTTTGCCTTAGCTAAGGAGAGGAAGAGTTGGGCTTGATTCACACCTTTGGAATGCATAAAAACACACGTGTCATAAAAAGACATTAAATCCAAAGAGCCTGTTCGCATCTGTGTGCTGTGTTGCAGTGCATTGGTAACAATGCAACATGTCCAGGTTCTAGTGCCAATAGAATAATGAAAATGTGTGTAAATGCATTACAATGCACATTAAAAAATGCACTAAAAAACAGAAATGGATGATGTGAATCCAGCCCTAGGTCATCTGTTATGCCGTGTATACACAGTCGGACTTTTCGACAACAAAGGTCCGACGGTCTTTCCGACGGACTTTCGACGGAGTTACGACGGACTGTCTAATGACCGGACTTGCCTACACACGATCACACCAAAGTCCGACGGATTCGTACTTGAAGACGTACGACCGGACTAAAATAAGGAAGTTCATAGCCAGTAGCCAATAGCTGCCCTAGCGTCGTTTTTTGTCCGTCGGACTAGCATACAGACGAGCGGATTTTTCGACCGAACTCAAGTCCGTCGGAGAGATTTGAAACATGTTCCAAATCTAAAGTCCGTCTGATTTTTGTACAGAAAAAGTCCACTGCAGGTCCAATGAAGCCCACACGTGGTCGTGTGCGGTCTGCTATGAACATTTTAATGCTGTGCAATGCTTTTTCTTGCGTTCCAGTGTAAATCCCCAATTATGGCATGTTCATAAAAATGGAATGCAAACATTTTTAAAACGCTGCCCTCATATAAATGTTAACTGGAGACACACAACGTATATTACCAGATGAGAGGAACTCGGTTTAACATGCTGTACACTGACAGGGATTTGTGCGGACTTAAGACTGATGACATTTCCAGGGACCAATATTTTCAGCTGACATCATCTCCAAACCTGGGACTGTATCCTAAACCGGGAACATCAGGCAAATACCAATAATATAGCAGAAAGAGCAAAATGTAGCAACCAATCGTGATCTTGCTTGTTCTGATCTAGCTTGCGTAAAGGGAATTCTAATTGGTTGCTATTGGTTACTGCACTTTGCAAGAAGGAAATCTAAAATTGGGATGGTCTAAGGCTAAGCAATAGGGTGCTGCTTAAAGAGACAAGTGATTAGGACTTATAAAAACTGCAACTGTCAATGGCAGCTAATTACTTTACAAAGAATCAACTAATGGCGTGTACACACGGGCGGACTTTTCCGCATCAAAGGTCCGACAGTCTTTCCAACGGACTTTCGACGGACTTCCGACGGACTTCCGACGGAATTTCGAACGAACGGACTTGCCTACACACGATCACATCAAAGTCCGACGGACTTGTACGTGATGACGTACGATCGGACGAAAATGGGGGAGTTGATAGCCAGTAGCCCAATAGGCTACTGGCCCTAGCGTCGGTTTTTGTCCGTCGGACTAGCATACAGACGAGCGGATTTTTCGACTGGACTCGAGTCCGTCGGAAAGATTTGAAGCATGTTCCAAATCTAAAGTCCGTCAGATTTTCGACCGAAAAAGTCCGCTGCAGGTCTGATGAAGCCCACACACGGTCAACTTGTCTGCCGGACTCGGTCCGTCGGACAAGTCCGGTTGAAAAGTCCACCCATGTGTACGCGGCTTTAGGGTCCTATGATTTTGTCACGGTCATGTGACGAAACGCATCAAGAAGCTGGGCCGTGTGACGTCTTTGCGCCTGTTTGTCTGCATGTCATCCAACTCTAGCATCTAATCCAGGAACGCTCACTCTTAAGGGAACCTTCAGATCTAACGTTGTTGCTGTATGTTCACCATCTAGTGCACTATATTTGTGAGTATTTTAACCTTTTTTAATAAATCGTGATAGATTTGGTACTACGTCATGATGGTATCCCCATTCTTTTCATGTATATGTGCTGGTTGGAGTCTTGTCATTTAAAATATTGTACATACCATATCAGAGGGGCTGAAGACATCCGTGAATATATACCCAATATTAGGACTGGCATTTTTAGACTTTACCTTTGTGCGGGTCTAAGCGTGAGGTGAGGGGCCAGAGTGTGAGGTGGTGGTACACTGTGGTGTAAGATATTATCAGTAGCACTTTCTTCACGCAAGATTGCTTTAAAGTTTTTGGAGCACTGCTTCACGCAAGATATTTCATTTTGTCTATCTCTTTAAAAGATTTTTGCACATAAGTACACTTTATTGTGGATTTAGAACTCACTTTTTTTCTATATATCACAGATTTCCATTTTCTTTCTTAGTGTATTTTAAATTGTTCATATATTATGAACAATTAAATATTATTATATATATTCTGTGTGGGGTACACTATTATTATTATAATTATTGCTTGCACAGATTGATTGATTATTTCATGTTATTGTGAGCACAGATGTGGTTGTGCTACATTTGAGTTTGAAGAAAGAAACATATGTTAGGACTTGTTCATACTATGTGTGGTGACTGGCATTTTTTTTGCACCTGATCAACTCCAGTCATAGCAAGGGTACATAGAAAACAGTCTATTGGGCTTGACGAAGGGATGTAGACTGCTCTGAAATGCGTAGCCCCTCCCACCAACATCGACATCCTGATGTCCCCATCTAACAGCAACTGAGCTGAGCCCTTCCAGAAGGTCTCAGCGCATCTATTCCTGCTTGTGTTCCAGCGAGCAAGGAAGTATGTAATATGTTCTTTTATAATGATAGAAAATATATCTATGACATGGTATCCAAACTATAAAACATGTAGACCATAATGAAAGATTTCTGAGACCTTATGTGAAGTCTTAAATCATTGCACGTTCTCTCAGCTAAAGACAATCAAATCCTGGAATACAATTCAAGTAACACTGTACTTGCAGTTCTCAAACAAGAGAAATATGCATTTCTGCCACTAGAGGGCACTGCAACTTTCTTTATTTATGGCTTCAAAATTTCCAGAAATTTTACATCTCTACTTAGGTAGAGATGTTAAAAGTGCGTGGTTGAATTTCATTTTTAGTGCCTCCCCCAACTACCCCCCCTGACTGCAATGGCAGTGGGCAGGGATGTTTACCTGCGGCAGTCACGATGCTTTGCGCCCACAGCAAAAACTATGCAACGTGTTGCAGTTGGCGTGTGGCAAGTCCCCCAAACATGACCCATTCAAGTGCATGGAGAAGCGCTGCAAATGTCCCCCTAGGTGCAGTGCAATGGTTCGGCAAAAATGGGGTTAAAACAGGCAGTGAGGAGACATCAGGTTGCCTCCTCACCACCTTTAAATCACCTCTGATTGAAGCGATTCAAGCTCGGATTGAGCTTCAGAGGAATAGCGGCTTTAGATGTCTAAGTCTAGCCTTAAAGTGGAACCAAACCCTCCTATTCTTTAAAGGCAAGGTAGCTGTCATCTTGGCCTCTGTCTGATCTGCAGTTGCCATGGTGCTGCACATGTGATCAGTCATGACACCAACCATCTCATGGTCTGACATTTTTGGTCTGACAGTTTTGAGGGCACAAGCAAACGTGACAGTTAGCAATCCAGGTATGCCGGCAATGCAACAGTTTTTTGAAACCGGTAAATCAATAGGTTTAGTTCCACTTTAAGGAGCAAAGATTTATGTGCTGTAACCCATAGCAACAAGTGGAATTTACTTCCCTGAAGTCAGATCAGCACAAGATAGATTTTGATTGGTTGGTATATGTGCTGCACTGGCCACTCAGCCCCTGTGCTGGTTACACTGGATCTGGCGGAGTGAATGTATTCGCTGACTGCTAAGTACTCGATGAATCTGATGGTCATCGTGGTAAGGCGGCTTTAAACCTGCCAGCTGCAATAGGTGTAAATAGCAGGGACACCCACCAATGTGCGGTCTGCTATGAACATTTTAATGCTGTGCAATGCTTTTTCTTGCGTTCCAGTGTAAATCCCCAATTATGGCATGTTCATAAAAATGGAATGCAAACATTTTTAAAATGCTGCCTTCATATAAATGTTAACTGGAGACACACAACGTATATTACCAGATGAGAGGAACTCGGTTTAACATGCTGTACACTGACAGGGATTTGTGTGGACCAAAGACTGATGACATTTCCAGGGACCAATATTTCCAGCTGACATCATCTCCAAACCTGGGACTGTATCCCAAACCGGGAACATCAAGAAAATACCAATAATATAACAGAAAGAGCAAAATGTAGCAACCAATTGTGATCTTGCTTGTTCTGATCTAGCTTGCGTAAAGGGAATTCCAATTGGTTGCTATGGGTTACTGCACTTTGCAAGAAGGAAATCCAAAATCGGGATGGTCTAAGGCTAAGCAATAGGGTGCTGCTTAAAGAGACAAGTGATGAGGACTTATAAAAACTGCAACTGTCAATGGCAGCTAATTACTTTACAAAGAATCAACTAATGCTGTGTACACACGGGCGGACTTTTCGGCAACAAAGGTCCGACGGTCTTTCCGACGACTTTCGACGGACTTTCGAACGAACGGACTTGCCTACACACGATCACACCAAAGTCCGATGGATTCGTACGTGATGACGTACGACCGGACTAAAACAAGGAAGTTGATAGCCAGCAGCCAATAGCTGCCCTAGTGTCGGTTTTCGTCCGTCGGACTAGCATACAGACGAGCAGATTTTTCGACCGGATTCGAGTCTGTCGGAAAGATTTGAAACATGTTCCAAGTCTAAAGTCCGACTGAATTTCGACAGAAAAAGTCCGCTGCAGGTCCAATTAAGCCCCCACATGGTCGGATTTGTCTCGTCGGACCAGTCCGGTCAAAAAGTCCACCCGTGTGTACACGGCTTTAGAGGAAATTTCATTTGTTACTCTGAGCAACATCTCCACCACTTAATGCTCAATCTGACATAAATCATGGGCAGTAAAAGCGTTCTACAGCCACCATCCTCTCATTCTGACTGTGCAGAACACTGACACCAAAAGAGGAACCCGATTGTTCATATAAAAGATTCCTCCATCCAGATTCCTCCATACAGTTCCTCCATCAGAGCCTCTGAGCTCCAAGCAACACGTCTGTAGAAGATCGATTTTCAAAAGCAAATGTTGCCCTCCTACCACTGATCATTCATTTCTGCACACTGATCTTTACAAACAGTGACCATACAAACTGATAAATGATCAAGAATAATCAGTTTATAGTCAAAAGTCCATTTGATCGATATGACCCACATTGAAAATTCGACTGATAGTTGGAAGCTATGATTGTATATTATCGATGTCATCTCTGTTCCACTGTGCAATCTCAGGATCTGATCCATCGAAATGTGAATGAATTCATGACCACCTCAGTGCTGCTGATTGATGCAAAATGATCAATAGTTTTCTGCCCTGACCACTCAACTCAGTTTGATTGAATCTGATCTAGATCGATTGGAAGGGAGGTTATGGCTGTTCAATTGTTTCTGGATTGGCATATCAATCAGATAATAAAAATAAAGTGTGTATGGCCACCATTAAAGTGATAAGATGTTAATGCAGTTGTACGCAATCGATCGCAGACATATGCACAGTGTGCTAAAATGCCCCTCGATATTAGTGGAGAGCCACACGTGTATGACCCTCTGACCATCTCTCGGTGTATTTTGGATCATCTTCTGCCCTGAACAGGAACGTTCTATGTAGTTTATTACAGAAAAGCAGTAACGATCGGGTAAGGTTCCTATCTGGTCTGATCTCTGTGATCCCCCCGAGGAACGTTGGCTCATGATCATCAGGAGATGTCACATAGACATTAGAAGGTAGGCTCCTCATCCAGCTTATACCTTCAGCGTGTTCAAGACCCCGATAGGTAGAAATGTTTCCAAACATTTGTTTGACCTAACAAACGAGGCATCTTAGCCTCCGTTCACACTAATGCGACTTGTCTTACGACTTTGGACACAAAGGGGTTGGATTACTAAAACTGGAGAGTGCAAAATCTGGTGCAGCTGTGCAATGGCAGCCAATCAGCTTCTAACTTCAGCTTGTTCAATTAAGATTTGACAACCCGGAAGCTGATTGGTTTCTATGCAGAGCTGCACCAGATTTTGCACTCTCCAGTCTTAATAAGTCAAACCCATAAAGTCGCATGACAAGTCACAGCCCATTGATCTCAATTGCACCCGTTCCAATCTATGCAACTTTAAAAAGGTTCCTGCACTACTTTGATGCAAATTTCTTGTGACTTGAGTGTAAAGTTGCATAAGTCACTTTCCAAAGTCGCATTTGAATTCGCATGACTTTGGAGCTCCATCAGTGTGAACGAGCCTTAGACCTAGTAACTTCTAAAAACGACCAGCTCCAGTCAGAGTTGCTGTACTAACAATCTGATGTTGGTACAGCAATCTCCCTCATTGTGTCCTGACAAAAGAACACCCCCCCCTCCACCCAGGACACTCCGGCTATTGGCTGAGAGCGCTGATTGGGAGCCAGTCGGTCACTGATTTTCCAGCATGCATGTCCGACAAAAGCTGCCCAGCTTCTGTCGTCCCGGGTGTCATACACACATTCCAGTGTGGCTTTGAAATTGCGCTACTTCGGTGCAATTTCAAAGCTGCAGATCAGTGCGATTTCGACTTCTGATTTCATTGCGTCTTGCGACTTCATTTAACAGAAGTCAATGCAAGTTGCAATGAAATTGCAAAAAAAGCAGTGCAGGGACCTTTTTCAAAGTTGCTACAACTTGAGTCGCAACGATTTGAGCGGTTCCATTGCCGGTAATGGGGTGCGATGCGTCGTGCGATTTTGAACTAACAAATCGCATGACAAATTGCACTCATGGGAACCAGAGCTTACGGTTATGCTGGGATCGATTTGCGCAAATTAAAAAAAATAAATAAATTAAACGAGAATAAATGTGGAACAATTTAAAATGAACAATGAAAATCGGGTGCTATGAGCAAGGCGACCACTTTTGTTCTGCAATCTTTTCTTGAGCCCCTGTGTATATTTTAAAGCAGGATGAGCACAGAATTAAATAATATACTTTTTATTTGAAAAGAAATTGAAAAATCGAGGGCTGACATTTGATGCTAATTTAACCTTTGACCCACATCTACAAAATGTTGTCAGAACAACTTTTTTTTTTCCACTTGAGAAGCATTTCTCCGCTGCGTCCTATGCGATCCTACACTGTAGCTGCAAAGCTGATCCATATATTTGTGTTTCAAAGCCGCAGGTCAGTGCAACCCGAAAATCACCTAAAGTAGTGCAATAGTTTCTTTTTCGAATCGGCAAAGTCGGCGTCGCACCGATTTGAACAGTGCGATTGCCGGCCATAGGATGCGACTTGTCATGCGATTTAGTATCGATATTCCCATCGCACACTTTCCTGGATAAGGCTTTAGGAGTAAAGGGTGCTGTAGCAGCAACCAGTTGGAACCGGAAGCGTCGCAGATCCAATGTGCATATTTGCCAGCACATCATATCGCGCCTTTAGCTCTCGTTCACATTGGAGCGACTTGTCATGCGCCAAATTTCATGACAAATGTACATATTCGCCAGCACACCACTTATCGTCAATGACGTCCACATTTTTATTGAAGAATGATCATCGCCTGACAAATGGGTCCTGCGAGACTCCTAAACATTGCACTACCTGTTCTGCGATGGGATCATTCTTCCATAAAAATTAGGACATAATTGACGATCCGTGGTGTGCTGGCCAATATGTATATTTGACATGCGATTTGGCGCATGACAAGTCGCTCCAATACATGGTTGCCAAACTCCCACAGCATTTTTTACTGACAAAACATGGGAAATTTACTGACAGAGCACATTTTTTAACTGATAACCTGAAAAATAACAGAACTCCTAATAAAAACTGACAATCGATATATTTAAACAGTATAATCACAATATGGAAACACCGACAATGCCCATAATAAGTAATGTGCCTGGTTTACACTTACAAAAGTCCACACAGCATGATAAATTATCAGCCCCTGATATTTACAGACAGTTGTAAAAATCACAGATTTTTACAAACTGTCAGTAAATTTACTGATGGCTGGCAACCCTGCTCCAATGTGAATGAGGGCTAAAGGCGTTATATAGAATAACGTTTATTATTATTATTATAAAACGCAGAGATTGTGATCAGTTCTACAACCTATGTGCTCAAATAGCTTGGAGAACTGGTACCCCAAGGGGCTTCTCATGGGTGCCTTCTATGGGTGCCGGAAGTTCTTCACTGCCGATTTACTATTTAGATTTCAGCAATTATAATGGGCATTATACAAGTTAATAAAAAAAAAAAAAACCTAATGAATACTTCACATCTGCAACGAAAACAGTGATAGCAAGGCATTGGACCAAGAACCAAGCACCCAACCCCTCTGAAGTTTTTAATCTGGTGAACATTCAGTACTCATTTAGGCTCTGTTCACACCTAGGCATTTTGTTTTCAGGCAGAAAGTTGCGCCATTTTTGCCGCAATGTTTTTCTGCGTTTTTGCCGCAATTTTGTACAGTTTAAAAGTTAACCAATGTAAAAAGCAGAAAACGCCTGTAATCTGCCAAAGAAGAAGCTCCTGTACTTTTTTGAGCTTCAGGCGTTTTGCTTCAGATGACAAAACGCTTAGATGTGAACAGGGGACATTGAAATGAATGGGATTTGTCTTGTTGGGCATTTTTAGAGCTGAGGCTTACAGCAGAAAATGCCCAAAACTGCCTAGGTGTAAACAGAGGGGGTTATTTACTAAAGGAAAATCCACTTTGCACTGCAAGTGCACTTGGAAGTAAAGTCGCTGTAGATCCGAGGGGGACATGCAAGGAAAATAAAAAACAGCATTTTAGCTTGCACATGATTGGATGATAAAATCAGCAGAGCTTCCCCTCATTTCAGATCTACCCCTTAGATTTAGAGCGACTGCACTTCCAAGTGCACTTTCAGTGCAAAGTGGATAAATAACCCCCAGAGTCTTAAGAAAAAGTTCTCACATAAGAACGCTACACGGGGCACATTTGATAAGCAGTGGAAGTTCTGGGTATAGAGCAAATCTCATCTTGATGTCTATATCTGAATTCGATGATCTATTGTTTTATGATGCACATAACCTTTGTTGATAGGTTCCTTTTTTTTCTGTTGGAAACCTCATTTATAATTCTTAAGATACTCAGGGGGTTATTTACTAAAGGCAAATCCACTTTGCACTACAAGTGCAAACTACAAGTGCAAAGTGCGCTTGAAATTGCACTGAAAGTGCACTTGGAAGTAAAGTCGCTGTAGATCTGAGGGGGACATGCAAGGAAAATTAAAAACAGCAGTTTATCTTGCACGTGATTGGATAATAAAATCAGCAGAGCTTCCCCTCATTTCAGATCTACCCCTCAGATTTACAGAGACTGCACTTTCAAGTGCACTTTTAGTTTGCACTTGTAGTGCAAAGTGGATTTGCCTTTTGTAAATAACCCCCCGTGTATCTTTATCATAGTTCAGTATGTCGCATATTATACTATTCTTACTTGAATTACCAAAATTTCATTAAAAAAATTATTGTTAAAAAAAAAAAAAAACCCATAATAAAATGCTAGTAAAACATTTATACCCAGTTAGGAGGAACCGGTAATAAGTAAAGCCACATGAAGTAGTATCTGAAATCAGGTGACCCTCTCCAGGGGTACTCTATAAATCCCAACTTTTAGAAAGGGGTTGGGAATCCTAACTGCTGTTTTTTGATACACATACAATACTATATTTTTGTAACCTCCCTATACATATGTTTTATTGCCCTTACCTACTACTATTAGTGCTATTTTCTATGCTGACTGCATTTTCCACCTTGTTTCTTTCAATAAAAGAAGATTGAGTTAAAGAGGTTGGGAATCCCTGGCTTGGAGAAGAGAAGGACGGGGATCACACTTACTTTCTGCAGCCACTGCGTGTAATTTTCCATGACATGCTCCAGATGTTGAATTTTCTGGGAGGAAAAATCCTGATCCATTTGCGGAGCATCCCTCTGCAGCGCGTTGTTATATTGCTGCTCCGTAGCCCCCTCACGACAATTGCCATCCAGTTCAGGCAGAATAAAAGTGTAAGTGCACTGGCCATGCTGGATCCGGTTATATCTTCTCCCTGTGCTGTCTGTGCCTTTCCTCTGCCCACTGCCCTCTATGCTCACCATCAGGGTTGCCCACAGGGCATACAACATCACCAATGCCATCTTGTCCTCAACTTGTTAAAAAAAAAAAAAGTCTGCAGGTTTCCTTTCAAGGGCTTCCTAATTTCTCCCTGGGAAATTTGGGATACAAAGTTTCATCACTGTAAAAAAAAAAGAAAAAAAAAAAGAAAAAAGAAAAAGGAAAGGATTTGCTCCAGCTGCACTACTTTGGTGTCACCCCCAGTGAAAACGTCTTTTCAGCTCCAATAGATATATTTAGAGCATTGGCAGCCAGCATCTATTGTCTCCACTCATTTGCAGTCCAAAGATTAGCCACTCGGCTGCACATGCAAAGCCTGGTCCCCTTAGCCTGTGCTGTGGCTGCAGCAGGACTGCTATTTGCACTCACAGCCTTGTGCGTTTTATTAAGGCTGCACATTCAAGCTGGAGAGAGAGAGAGAGAGAGAGAGAGAGAGAGAGAGAGAGAGGGAGAGAGTTGGCTTGACAGGAATGTTGTGTATGTATGAGTGCGCCCCTATGCAAAGCATGCTTGGTGGCTCAGTAGAGTAGGAGAGATCAGTTTACAAAGTGGCTGCATGCATGACCTCAATCAAGCTTATTCTACATAACAACTAACAGCTTGAGACAAGCTCGCGAAAAGGCAGTTTGTCCTTGTCAATGTATTAAAAGTTAAGAGCTCATTAAATGACTGTCATTCTACAAGTCGATTGCTGGTCAGATCCATGCAGGTGCCGGGAAAGCTCGAAAAAGGGCAAAGAGAACAATGGAAGGTGACCTGCATAGCTCCCAACTGTCCCTGATTTTGAGGGACTGTCCCTGATTTGGAGCAATGTCCCTCTGTCCCTCTTTCCTCCTCCTTTGTCCCTCATTTTGGTCTGATCTATATAGTTGTATATAAAATGCACTTTTTATCTTTCAAAAAGTGTTTCCCAGCGCTAAACATTTCATCCAATTTCTAAATTGCTGCATTTGTAAATTTTAAAAGCCAATATAAAAAAATAGTAGTGGTAAAATAAAGCACTTGTAGATTTAATTAAGATTAGATTAAGATTTTAGTTTTTTTTTTTTTGTTAATTCTCCTTTAAGGGGGTGTGGCAGGGGGCGTGTCCTATGCCTACATACATTTGCTAGTAGGTGTCCCTCATTCCCATCTCAAAATGTTGGGAGGTATGGTATGTTCAACCCCAAAGGGTAGCATATGGTATGTATCAGGGGCGGACTGACCATTGAGCCACTCGGGCACTGCCTGAGGGCCCTGAGCCACTAGGGGGCCCCATCAGGGTTGCCAGCCTCAGTAAAACCAGGGACAGTATGTAAAAATCTGTGTTTTTTTTTTACATCTGTCTCTGAAATGTCCCTTACCGACATCCTTTTGGTCTAAAAATCCCAAGATTATAGCTGCCCCACTTCTCCAGTACCTTCCCAGCCAATAGAAACATGTCTGTGTATACTGTGTGTACATGTATGTGTATACTGTGTGGCCCCATAACCTCTGATTGCCCGGGGGCCCCATGAGTTGTCAGTCCGCCCCTGGTATGTATGGTATGTTCAACCCCAAAGGTAGCCATACACTGGTAGACCTTCAAACAAACATTCCTTCAAATATAAAAATAAAAAGAGTGGGGGGTGGGGTGTTCCACGCTATGGGCAACCAATAAAAGCTGCTGCCTCCACTAGACATGTGCATGATGAAAAAATGTGTTTGATTTAGTTTAGATTAGTTAATCTAGTTATTTGGTTTAGTTCAATTTGGTTGATTCGTTCAATTCGTATTCAGAATACGAATTCGGAATTAGTTTTTTGTCTTTTACAGACTTACAGACCAGAAGATTTTCCCCATTAATGACCAGGCCATTTTTTTTGCGATACGGCACTGCATCCCTTTAACTGACAATTGCGCGGTCGTGCCACATTGTACCCAAACAAAATTGACGTCCTTATTTCCCCATAAATAGAGCTTTCTTTTGATGGTATTTGATCACCTCTGCGGTTTTTATTTTCTGTAATATAAACAAAAAAAGGCTGACAATTTTGAAAAAAAAAAGTAATCTTTGTTACTTTTTGCTATAATAAATATCCCCCAAAAACTAATTTCTTCATCAGTTTAGGCCAATGTATTCTTCTACATATTTTTGGTAAAAAAAATCGCAATAAGCGTATATTGATTGGTTTGCACAAAATGTATAGCCTCTACAAAATAGGGGATATATGTATGGCATTTTTATTTTATTTATTAGTAATGGCGGTGATCTGCGATTTTTTGCGGGACTGTGACATTGCGGTGGACAGATCGGATACTTTTGACACTTTTTTGGGACCATTGACATTTATACAGAGATCAGAGCTAAAAATAGCCACTGATTACTGTGTAAATGTCACTGGAAGGGAAGGGGTTAATACTAGGGCGCTATCAGGGCTGGACTCAGCCCTTCCTTCTCTGAGCTGGCCGCTCAGCTGTCGGCTAATTGCCAGCTCCTATCTCTCTACAGTGACTCACCTGTTGATGATATACTGCTCGTCAGTCCTGCCTACTTGAGCTGTCCAGTCCAGATGATCTCTGCCTACATCTTGGTCACATCTCTACAAACACTTTCCTGTGTTCCTGTTAAAGACTTGCTTGGCTGACATTCCTTCTGGCTCCAGATCCTGCTTGCTGTTCTACTACGCTCATCTCTGGCTCCCTGATGTTTTGGCTTGTCTGACTATCCATTCCGGTTCCTGAACTCTGGCTATGTTTTGACTACATTTACTCTGTTTACCTTTTTATTACCTTGTTGGTAATATTATTTCCAGATTGGATGAGCAGGATCACCGCATGGATCAGTTTGCCATGGCGTTACAAACGCTCCTGAGTCGCACGGCTCACCTGGAATCTCCCACTGTGGCTGCTCCGGTACAACCTGTGTTGCAGGCCATCCCTGCTGCTGCTCCTGTCTCTGTGCAGGCACCCGCCTCGAGTATTACCTCTATAAGAGGTATGTCTGGATCCGCTCTGCTTCCCCAGCGATTTGGGGGCGATCCAGTCCTATGCAGAGATATACTTTGAGATGCTGCCCCAGGCGTTTCCCACGGACAGAAGCAAAGTAGGTTTTGTGATATCTTTGCTTGCTGAGCGAGCCTTGGCCTGGGCAAACCCAGGCCCAAACCTATGGGAGACTCAAAAACCTGTCGTCTTGAGTTACCCTGAGTTTGTGGCTTCCTTTAAAAGGTTATTTGACGTTCCCGCACGCTCCGCTTCTGCTGCCAAGTGCCTCGTGTCCCTCAAACAGAGTACGAGGACTGTTGCCGATTACGCCATTGAATTCCGTACTCTGGCAGCAGAGGTTGCTTGGAACAATGAGGTCCTCGTGGCTGCTTTTTCTCATGGTCTCTCGGATACCATCAAGGATGAGATAGCAGCCCAAGATATACCCACTGAGTTGGAGAAGTTGATCACGTTTGCCATTCTCATTGACTCCAGACTCAGAGAATGACTCCCTTTTAAGGAGCGCTTGCGGAAGCCTCCTGTATATTTGTCTCTGAGCTTTGCAATCCCACCCATGCCTCCCTCACCTCCCATGCCTCCTGGTACTCAGTCGGTCAGTGAAGATGAACCCATGCACTTGGGCTTCACGTGTCTCTCTGCGGATGAGAGAACCCTTAGGACAGTGATGGCAAACCTTGGCACCCCAGATGTTTTGGAACTACATTTACCATGATGCTCATGCACTCTGCAGTGAAGTTGAGCATCATGGGAAATGTAGTTCCAAAACTTCTGGGTTGCCAAGGTTCACCATCATTGCCTTAGGAGGAGGGAAAGATTGTGCCTTTATTGTGGCCAGGCAGGTCACTTTTTGAAGTCTTGTCCTACACGTCCAGGGAACGTCTGAACCTTGAGGTCCTGTCATGGACAGACCTAAGGTGATGTTGTTTCCTCCCCAGTTATCCAGAGGGATAAGCCCCTGGTTTTGGTTACCCTTTTTTGGGCTTAGTCGTCCGTCGAGATACAGGCTTTAATTAACTCTGGGGCTGCAGGCCTGTTCATTGATGCTGCCTTTGTATCAAAGCACTCGATTCCGCTGCAGCTGCGTGACACTCCACTTGCCATTGAGGCTCTTGACGAGAGACCTCTACAGCCTGCCCATGTGACTCATGAGACTGTTCCGTTGTCCATGGCCGTAGGGGCTCTTCACAATGAGATAATCCAAATCCAACTTATTTCCTCACCTAAGTTTCCGCTGTTTATTGGTTATCCTTGGTTACAGAGGCACAACCCCTATTTTGATTGGCTCCGTGCTCAGGTTTTCTCCTGATCGCCATAATGCAGTAAGACATGCTTTCAGAAGGTAGCCAAGGTCCTGTGCACTTCTTTTCTCTCCTCCCTGCCGTAGGAGTACCGCGATTTTAACGATGTCTTTGACAAAGGTCAAGCCGTTAGTTTGCCTCCACACCGGTCGTATGATTGTGCAATTGACCTTCAACCTGGTGCCATACCCCCTCTTGGCCGGGTTTACCCTTTGTCGGTCTTGGAGGATAAGGCCATGGAGGAGTATTTTGCAGACGCACTTTCTCAAGATTTCATCCTCGAATCCTCGTCTCCTGCTGGTGCTGGTTTCTTCTTTGTGAAGAAGAAGAGTGGTGAACTGAGACCTTGTATTGATTATAGGGGTCTCAATGGTTTCACGATTAAGAATCCCCATTCGATTCCGTTGATTACGGAGTTATTTGACCACCTCAAGGGAGCAACGGTTTTCACAAAGCTTGATTTGAGAGGGGCATACAATCTTGTGAGTATTAAGGAGGGCGACGAGTGGAAAACTGTGTTTAATACCAGAACAGGCCATTATGAGTACCTCATAATGCCTTTTGGCTTTTGTAACGCCCCGGCAGTTTTCCAGGAATTTATTAATGATGTCCTCTGAGATTTGTTGCAGTTATGTGTGGTGGTTTATCTCAACGATATCCTCATATTTTCCCAGTCCCTGGAGAGCCACCACACAGATGTCTGTCGTGTGCTTCAGAAACTAAGAGAGAACAATTTCTATTGTAAATTGGAGAAGTGCGAATTCCATCGTGAACAGGTTAAATTTCCGGGTTATGTCATTTCCACTGCTGGTTTTTCAATGGACCCAGAGAAACTTTCAGCAGTCCTACATTGGCCCTGACCCGTAGGTTTAAGTCTTCTGCAGCGTTTTCTTGGCTTTGCCAACTATTATTGGAAGTTTATTCGTAACTTCTCGTCTCTGGTCAAGCCCCTGACTGATATGACCAGAAAGGATAGTAACCCACAGTGTTGGTCTCCGGAGTCCATTAAGGCCTTTGAGAGTCTCAAGGCTCCCCTTGTTTCTGCTCCTGTGTTGGCACATCCTGATCCTACGTTACCTTTTATCCTTGAGGTTGATGCTTCTGAGACTGGAGTTGGTGCCCTTCTGTCTCAACGTCCTATCTATGAGAGCGCTATGCATCCTTGTGGCTACATTTCCAAGAAATTTTCACCTGCGGAGTGCAATTACGAGATTGGTGACAGAGAGCTTTTAGCGATCATTTTAGCTCTGAAAGAATGAAGACATCTCCACGAAGGTACCACTGTGCCGGTTCTCATTCTTACCGACTATAAGAATCTCACATTCTTGTCTGAGGCTAAACGCCTCTCTACCAGAAGGACGCGGTGGGCTCTTTTCTTGTCTAGTTCCAGTTACATTGTCTCATTCTTACCCGGTACTAAGAATGTAAGGGCTGATGCTTTGTCACGACAATTTTCCTCCACTTCCAAGATGGAGTCGGTTCAGGTTCCTGTGATTCCTCCTGATCGTATTCTGGCTACGGTTCACACCATTCTCACTTCTCCTTTGAGTGACAAAATTCTTACTGCTCATGTTCATGCTCCTCCTGAGAAACTTTGTGACCGCTGCTTTGTCCCAGAGAGTCTCCGTACTGCCGTCCTTCAGACTTACCATTCTTCCAAGGCTGCTGGCCACCCTGGAAAGAATCGTGGCCTAGTCTACGTGCGGATATAACTGCCTTTGTAGCTGCCTGTTCCTTGTGTGCTCAGAATAAGATTCCACGACACCTTCCAGTGGGCCTCCTACAACCCATACCCAATGGAGAGAGGCCCTGGACACACCTGTCTATGGATTTCATTGTAGTTACCCAACTCCCAGGGCAACACAGTTATCCTTATGGTGGTTGACCGGTTCTCGAAAATGTCTCATTGAATTCTACTTAAGAAGTTGCCCACTTCTAAGGAACTGGCTTCCATTTTTGCTCGGGAGATCTTTCGCTTACATGGGCTACCCAAGGTGATTGTCTATGACAGGGGTAGTCAGTTTGTGTCCTGGTTCTGTCGAGCCTTTTGTGTACAGTTGGGAATTCAGCTTGCTTTCTCCTCTGCGTATCACCCACAGTCTAATGGGGCAGCAGAAAGAGCCAATCAGTCCTTGGAGCAATTCCTACGTTGCTTTATTTCTGACCATCATAACAACTGGTCAGACCTCTTACCATGGGTAGAGTTTGCTTACAATAGTGCCTTGAATTCTGCTTTCCGATTGTCCCCTCAAGCCTGGTGGTCCTCTGAGGGGGAGGGGTCATTGAGGAGGGGGTACTGTCAGGGCTGGGCTCAGCCCTTCCTTCTCTGAGCTGGTCGCTCAGTTGTCGGCTAATTGCCAGCTCCTATCTCTACACAGTGACTCACCTGTTGATGATATCCTGCTCTCAGTCCTGCCTACTTAAGCCGTCCAGCCCAGACGATCTCTGCCTTTGCCTTGGTCACATCTCTAGAGACGCTCGCCTGTGTTCCTGTTAAAGACTTGCTTGGCTGACATTTCTTCTGGCTCCAGATCCTGCTTGCTGTTCTACTATGCTCATCCCTGGCTCCCTGACGTTTTGGCTTGTCTGATTATTCATTCCGGTTCCTGAACTCTGGCTATGTTTTGACTACATTTACTCTGTTTACCTTTTTTTATTATTATTAAACAAGTGAGATTTAACTGTACTTCTGTCTCAGTCTGATTCATGGTTTCTGACAAGGGCGATCAAGGGATTAAGCGTTCCCTAGGGAGGTGTTTCTAACTGTGGGGGGAGTGTACTGACTGGAGGAGGAGAGAGATCGCTGTTCCTAGGAAAAAGATGTTTTTGGAAATTTACAAAGATGGACTTTGTAGGCACAAGTTTTTAGAATAAAAATATGAAAATGTATTTAATTGTATAGAGTTAAAAAACTTATGTACAGCACATAAGAAAACACACGTCATAACAAATGACATAAAATGTTTGACCCTGGGGACTCAGATAACTCTCAAATTGTAATAAAGAATTATGCAATTGATAATTATAATTAAATGTAACCAGTAGCACTATTTGACTTTGGATTTTGGTGTGCAAACCCAGTGGAACTAGCAACAAAACATATCCAAAGCTGGGGTTCCTAGCACCAAGTGGCCCCGAGATATGGGGCCCCAAAGTCGGTTCAGAAAATGTCATTCTCTGCTGCAGAAAAGTGCTTGACATTTTCCGAACCGACTTTGGGGCCCCGTATCTCAGGGCCACTTGGTGCTAGGAACCCCAACTTTGGATATGTTATATTGCTGGTACCACTGGGTTTGCAGACCAAATTTGGGGTTCCTAGCAGCAAGTGGCCCCAGGATACGGGGCCACAGAATCGGTCAACTGTGTCCATCTGCAGCAATGTCATTTCGGGACCCTTTGGGTCCAGAGACTCCAAATTTTGGCTGCAGCTAGGGGGCATCAAGGAACCCTTAACTACCGAGTTTGAAGTTCGGGGGACCTATGGCTGCAAATGGGCACAGTGAGGCATGCAAATGGGCACAGTGAGGCTGCAAATGGGCATTGTTGACCCTCTTTTCCACTTACAGTAGCTGCGCATTTCTCACCCTAGGCTTATACTCGAGTCAATAAGTTTTCCCAGTTTTTTGTGGTAAAATTAGGTGCCTTGGCTTATATTCGGGTCGACTTATAGGGTATATAGGGTATATATTTTTTAATTAATTTCTTTTTCTTTTAGAATTATATTAAAATTCTTTTAGTAAGGTCTACCTGTTTGAAGTATTTCATACTTCTGCTGCACACCTTACCATATCAATCTACATATTATGTGAGTACTCATCTTTACAAAATTTTATTTTGTTTAAGCCTCTTTCTATATGCTACGCTGTTACTTTGATCTTTGTGCAATTTTTACTTCCATCTATTACTAATTGTAGCTGTGTCCCCCTTGGTAGGTTTCTGCCTCTCCCCGATGGCCACCGCTATTTGGGGTCTCTTCCAAAGGAATTTCACTTAAATGATTGTGCTCTCTTATTATTGTTTATATCATATCTTATATGTTGGATTATATATTTTATATATATATATATATATATATATATATATATATATATATATATATATACACACATATACTTATTTTAGTTTATGTTCTCTATATATTTATCAGATTTGTAGCTCCCGAAGAAGCGCTGATAGGCGCGCAACATGTCGAGTGAATAAAACCTTTTGTGACCCTCGTCTGGACTCAACCACCTCGTGCACTATACTCATGTTGAATAGTGCTACTGGTTACATTTCATTATAATTATCAATTGCATAACTCTTTATTACAATTTGAGTGTTATCTGAGTCCCCAGGGTCAAACATTTTATGTAATTTGTTATGACGTGTGTTTTCTTTTATGTGCTGTACATAAGTTTTTTAACTCTATACAATTAAATAAATTTTCATATTTTTATTCTAAAAACTTGTAAATTTCCAAAAACATCTTTTTCCTATACTATTGAGACGTTGGCACATTCTTATTAAGTGTATCCACAGTTTTACCCTGTGAGGATATATGGTAAACTTCCAAAATTGTCAGATCGCTGTTCCTAATCACAGCAGATCTCTCTCTAACTCCCCTGTCAGAACGGTGATCCATCTGTTTACATTGACAGATCCCCGTTCTGGCTCTCGTTCTCACGATTGCGGGTGGTCGGCAGACATCGTGGCCGCCGACCACGTGCATCGGGTCGCCTGCCGTACAGCGTGTGCGCCTGCTACGACACCTATTTGCGGGAACATGCCGACCTGCCGCCGTATAATGGCAAGTGGTTACGTTTTCTTCTAATTTACCGATTTTTTTTTTTTCGATTCAAAACATTTGAATTTATAAATTTTGAATCGGTCGATTCGAAAACTTTAGATTTTTTTTCCAATTCGAATGTGGCAATGTGAACAAACAAAAGAAAAATCTTCATCAAATGATTACAATGACACTTTAAATCACCTTTGGCTTAACAAAAACAGCATTATTTCGAAATTGTTCCTTTATTTCACCTGGTGATCTGTCCACTAACACACCTCCTGTATTAGAGTGTCCCCAGCTTTAGTGTTAGATGTACTCACAGATTTAGACACACTAACAAATTGAAGCCAAACTTCAGCACATACTTTCAGCAGTTACAGCAAACCATTTTTTTTCCTTTTGGGATAAAGGTTTTACATACATTTTTGGGGTAAATGGTTTGTCTCAACACTCTAGCTTTGACTTTTGCTGGGCAGCTTAGTCTTTTAAAGGAAGTTAAAAAAAAAAGAATTTCTGGCAGGATCACCAGGTAAAAATAAAGGGTAAAAGGCCTAAAAAAGAAAACGAATGCAGCCACCACATCTAAGAACTGGTAAACTTCTATATATTATATTTTTTCTTTTGGGTTTAATTATATTTTTTCTTTTGGGTTTAAGACTGCTTTAAGGATTACAGTGATGTTATACCCCATCCAAATCCTGATAATTGAAAAGTTAATGGAGGAGAATAAGGGGCATTAAAAAAAACAAGGGTATTTTGGGACTTTAAATGAAGCAACGACCTGGTAAGGTCTTATGAAAAGGTCAAAGTATTAATATATATTGCAATGTATCAGAAAAGAAAAATGGTAACGCATATTGATGATAATAATGGTTAGTATCCCAATGCAATTCATATATATATATATATATATATATATATATATATATATATATATATATATATATATATATATATACGGTATCTCACAAAAGTGAGTACACCCCTCAAATTTGTGTAAATATTTTATTATATCTTTTCATGTGAAAACATGAAGAAGTTAATAAAAACAAATAAAAGTGCGCTAAATTTCAAATATATGCTTCATAATAAACTCCAGTGAGTACGTGACAAAATGTGATCTTAAAAGATTTATGCAAAAAGTCCACATGTACAATAATAAAAATAAAACTCTTGATTGCTGAAGAGACGTGAATAAACTCAATCCATGCTCCTTGACAGTTTCTGCAAAGAATAAGTGCTGGCAGGTAATCACCACCACCTCCGTGTGCAATGTCTGCTCCCCTCAAATAAAGACCCCCTTGGGTCTTTTGGCACTTTTAGCAATAATCCACAAACGGATCAGCTCGATCGTACACGGGTTTTCAGCTAATGGCTTCAGGAATACCAGGACTTCTCCATAAACAAAACAATACTTTTCCAAATTCAATTTCTCAAAGCAAATAAAACATAATCATTGCGCAAGATTGCCTTAAAATACTTGCTTTTAATTAATTACATCATATACACTCACATTCGAAATAAAACCCCATTAAACAATCAGTTTGGCATTGAGACAGCTCTCCTCACTACACATCCAGGGTAATGAGATACTGGAAGTGTCGTCACCGGCTCCTCCCAATGCGTTGCGTCACAGGTCACGTGAGTTTCTCAAGGAAAATGAAGCCATGTGATGAACGTTGTGGTATAAGAGCCACGATTTGTGTATCGGTTACCATGGTAAACTTATATATGTGTTTTAAAATATTATATTAAAATAATTATGACGTATTTGTTATGACCCCTTTTTTAAAATTAAAAACCCACTTATATCTAAAAGGCTTATTTGGCTCCATCTAGTGGCATATATCAAAAACACCTATCAAAAATCAGAAATAAAGAAGTTCAGATCAAAATCAATATTTAACCCCAGTGGCGAGAAAGCATTGAGCTCAAAAATCATCTTGATTTGCTTTTACTCAGCTCTCTAACTTTATTACTTCCCCTCCAGTGGGGTTTGTATTTATCAATTGCCCAAAACTTGAGGTTCATAGGGTTTTTATTGTGACACTGTGCAAAATGTCTGGAGACACTGTGTTTCGGAAAACCGTTCCTAATATTCTGTATGTGTTCTTGTATTCTCTTCCACATTGGTCGCTTGGTTCTTCCTACATATTGCAATGAACAGGGACATTGCAATAAGTACACTACCCCTTCTGTTCTGCACGATATGAATGTTTATATTTGGTATTCTTTATTTGTGGTACTAGAGATGAATTTATTGCATTTTTGACCATTTAAATTGGTGTTTCTACACGCATAACACCTTTTACAAGGAAAAAAAAACTTTTCCCTGAAAAAACACAATTTCATGTGATTTTTTTTGCTATTAGATCTCTTAATGTGGGTGCCCTTCTAAATTGTGGCCAATATTTTTGCGAGATACTGTACAAACATACAGTATAAAACCATATGATACATGACAGTTGAAGGAATAATAGGTAACCAACCCATTAACTTCTCCGTGAGGTATCAAGAATTTTTGAGTATAAATATCATAGTACAAAAACATACAGTATCTCACAAAAATGAGTACACCCCTCACATTTTTATTATATCTTTTCATGTGACAACACTGAAGAAATGACACTTTGCTACAATGTAAAGTAGTGAGTGTACAACTTGTATAACAGTGTAAATTTGCTGTCCCCTCAAAATAACTCAACACACAGCCATTAATGTCTAAACTGCTGGCAACAAAAGTGAGTACACCTCTAAGTGAAAATGTCCAAACTGGGAACAAAGTGTGAATATTTTGTGTGGCCACAATTATTTTCCAGCACTGCCTTATCCCTCTTGGGCATGGAGTTCACCAGAGCTTCACAGGTTGCCACTGAGTCCTCTTCCACTCCTCCATGACGAAATCACAGAGCTGGTGGATGTTAGAGACCTTGCGCTCCTCCACCTTCCATTTGAGGATGCCCCACAGATGCTCAATAGGGTTTAGGTCTGGAGACATGCTTGGCCAGTCCATCACCTTTAACCTCAGCTTCTTTAGCAGGGCAGAGGTCATCTTGGAGGATTGTTTGGGGTCGTTATGTTGAAATACTACCCTGTAACCCAGTCCTTGAAGTGAGGGGATCATGCTCTGCTTCAGTATGTCACAGTACATGCTGGCATTTATGGTTCCCTCAATGAACTGTAGCTCTGCAGTTCCGGCAGCACTTATGCAGCCCTAGCTTGGCTGTAAGCAAGACACACTTATCTTTGCACTCCTCACCCGGTTGATGCCACACACACTTGACACCATCTGAACCAAATAAGTTTATCTTGGTCTCATCAGACCACAGTATCCAAAACAAAAAAGCTTTTGATACACAACATTATTGGTTTTATTAATTCTCTTGGTGGCATAGCCCTCATCCTTCATCTTACATCTATCTCTTGCTTCTCTCTGTCTGGGCTTCACTGACATTGCTATGTATATAATTGTATACACAATATATAATTGTAAAAAGATATATATTCTAAATATAAACACTCACACTAAAGGTGTAAAAACATAAAAAAGTTAGTGAATGTAGCTGCTATACACAAAGTGCTAAACACTTGAAAAATGTAAATAGATAAAAACAGCGCTCACAAACATCATATATCACTCACAAACATCATTTAAACAGAAAAAAGAAAAAATAGCAAACATAAAGTCCATAAAAAGTGACTAAAGTGCTCAAATCCACTTAATAATGGTATCCAGCGATGGCGGATTCAATGTCAGGTCATCAAATCAAAAAGACTTCTTAAAGATGATTCTAAACCATAAACAGGTACCCAAAATGAAAAAGATGGACTGATAGTGAAGTACAGCAAATAAAAAGTTTTATTGCACATGGAAATGCATACTTACAAAAGGTAAGTTAAAAACAGGCATAAAATGGAAGTACAACAAACGCAGCCCCTGGTGTTCGTTCCACAAGACCGTAAGTGACGTCAGTCGTGCCGGAAATTGCATCAACGCGTTTCGCCCTCCCACAGGGCATCATCAAAGGACCTAATTTCAGGTTTGAACAGACCGTCTTTAAATACTAAGGGGAGAGAGAAACCTCCCCTTGAAACAACCAATCATTTTTAGCACAGCGGTCCTCTTGTTGGTTAGAAAGAAACGTTGCTCCTGGTGACAAAGCACAATCCACAGGAGAGACTGAAATGCCATATTACTGGTTGGATACAATCCAAAGGAACCTCTATGCAAAACTAGACGTTAATTCAGGTTGGTGGAACTGGTAGTAAAACAACATTGAAAAATGCATAATAAATATAGAAGGCTATAAACGCATATAAAAAATAAAAATAGACAAAATAAAAATAAAATAAAAAATAAAAAAAAAAAAGAAAAGAAAAAGAAAAAAGAAAAGAAAAAAATGAAAAGAAAATACCTTAAAAATAAGAAAAAAAAAAAGAAAAAACGTAAAAATAAATAAATGAAATTAAAAATACATAATGAAAAAATCAAAAATCAAAAAATATGAATCATACAAAATATAAATCCAAACAGAACCTAAATAAAAGGATACTCCAATACTAAAAATTATACAGGAAAAACAGTTTAGATCCAACTCGATGTTCAGCCCAAGGGGACTCATCGTCCTAAGACGATGGAGCCACTGAGTTTCATTGCGAGAGATGACTCTCTTAAGATTACCTCCTCTCCAATGTCCCTCGACTCTGTCTATACCACAGAAGGTGAGACCACTTGTGTCCCTTCCATGGAATAACCTGAAGTGATTAGACAAACTATGATGTTTAAAACCCTTTTTAATCAGGTTAACGAGTTCACGTAATCAGACTCCCAATGCTCTGGTGGTCCTACCCACGTACTGCAGCCCACATGGACATGACAAAAGGTATGTGACATGGGTAGTACCCAACGTGATAAATGTATTAATTTTAAAGGACTCACCAGAGGAATGGGCTGTGAACTCTGTTGTCTTTCTCACCCTGTGTTTGGATGTTTTACACATAACACACCTCCCACAGCTAAAAAAGCCCACCTGATCCAAAAATGTGCACGTCCTCTTGGGGGGATCCACAACATTAGGTGCCAATTTTAGTCGTAAAGTGGGGGGCTTAATGTAAATGAACAAGGGTCTACTAGGTAAGGTTTTGGCAAGATCATTGCCCTTCAACAACAAATGCCAATGCTTGCGGATAATTTTTTCCACTTGTCTATATTGCCGAGTAAAACCTGTCATAAAGGCAATTCCAAAATCTCTCTCACCTGCCTCCTTTTTCTTGAACAAATAGTCTCTATTCATGCTTCTTACTGTTTTATTCAACTCTCGCAGGGTGTAACCTTTTTCTACAAATCTGTCAAACAGGATTTCCACCTGAATGTCAAAGTGCTCAATTTTGCACAGTTGCGCCTGACTCTCATGAATTGGCTTTTGGGAATTGAACTAAGCCATTAGGGATGGTGGCAGCTCCCCAAAGGAATATAACCATTACGGTCCACTTCCTTAAAATAGGTTTTAGTGAACAGCTGATGGTTATCTTTAAGGATAACTAAATCAAGGAAGTTGATACTCTGATTGTCAAAAGTTGCTGAGAAGGAAATACCAAAACTATTCTCACTAAATTTTGACAAAAAGTGTGAAAAGGACTCATGTGATCCTGCCCAAATAATGAAAATATCGTCAATATAACGCTTATAAAACTTAAGCTGAGGTATGTTAGCACCAAAAATAGCATCTTTTCCCCAGTGGCTCATAAATAGATTGGCCACTGAGGGAGCATATTTAGCCTCCATAGCCACTCCTCTTTTTTGCCTGAAAAACTGCTTGTCATGCCAAAAGAAGTTAAGACTCATGGCCATATCTAAGGTATGTACCAAAAAATCTTTTTGTCTATTTTTCATTTTAGTGCTGTTCAAAGCCCATACTACAGCTTCAATAGCATGTTTCTGTTGAATATTGGTATACAGAGAGTTGACATCAATGCTCGCCAAAATATGACCTTCATCGACTTCCACCTCCTGTAATAACTTCATGAGATACCTGCTATCTTTAAGATAGGCTGGACAACTCTGTGTCAATGGCTGTAGAAAACCGTCAAGGTATTCACCAATTCTAGCAAACAAATGATCTACTCCACTCACAATGGGTCTCCCGGGTGGTTTGGATGGATTCTTGTGGATTTTAGGTGATTGGTAGATAACTGGTACCCTTGGAGCATCGGGCACCAGGTATCTAGCCTCTTTCTTAGTAACAATACCTTCATCCTGGGCATTTTTTACCAAACGTCTCAGCTTGACTTTAAATTTATTGGTGGGATTACCCCCCAATTTTTCATATGTTTCAGCATCGAAGACAATCGAAGACAATTCTATTAAGTTCCGCTAGGTAGTCAGATTTATTAAGGATAACCACTTTTCCTGCCCTATTGCTGAGCACAGGATAGATTGTATACCATGTACAGTATCAATACACATATCAATATTTTTTTCATAGAAGCCCCTTCATGATGGCTCTGTCAATATTCACGGTATTCACTGGGAACGTAATTTTCTGGATGTTCTGTCCCCCTTGGACAATGCCCTGCGTTGGACTAATCATGTGCCACAGCTCCCAGTAATGATGCCCCTCTGGGTTTCCAGGTCATAGTGTCTCATCTCAAACACAGCTGTTTTGTAAGTATATAGAGAGTGGGGTTTCCCCAGTATATATATATATATATATATATATATATATATATATATATATATATATATATATATATATCATCATAAATTGTGACATACCAAAATCAGCAAAGTGATCATAGTAACACACTAAAAACAGCGCTAGTGTTGAGCTAAACGGATAATGTGGCCAACTACACATGCAGAAAAAGTCCTTCAAGAGAGAAGAGCAGTAAAATGATGGTTCAGATAGTGTTCATAGGTGATCAAAAGTAGAAAAGTTCAGCGTGCACCTTCCACCGATCCATCCACTTCCCCCCTGTGAGAACACACTCCCCTCAGGGGGTTAAACTCACCAGAGCCTAGTAATAGTAAGCATCCAAGAAAAGGTAAATCCAAGCCACCAGCCACTGTCTGCTACCCTCCAGAGGAATCCAAGATGGTCAAGGCTCATATATCACCAAACAACAAAAGATAAAGCGCACATAGCGTAATCCTGTTTATTATATATATAGCCCTTCACATCACACAAAGATCCCCCCTTCAAACATTATACGTACATTATAAAAGCAATCAAAAGAGCATATCACAAGGAAGCATTTAGACACAGCACTTCACCGTAATCGACTCCAGCCGGTTCCGCTTTCCAGGCACCAATTTCTGACTTCCTGGTTGCAGTACAGACTGTGGTGGAGCGCAATCGTCACTTCCGGCGTCGTGTAGGCCACGCCCTGACGCGTTTCGTCATATCCTGACTTCAACAGAGGGCGTGCCTACACGACTGACGGACAGGCTATATTGTCCTACCCCATCAGCCCTAACCAATCAGAACAAGTGTTCGGCGTGACGTCAGGTGCAAGACGTCCGCCGAGAGACATACTGACGGCTTCTCCACAGGAGAAGGGGAAGACTTATAGCCGCTCTGCACATTAGTTCGCATAGGCGAGTAAGCCCACTCACAGGCCAGACAGCGCCAGCCGGTGAATTTGTAAACAGTAAAATATGACATTGCACATTGAAATTTAAAAATAAGGGGGATAAAATAGTATAAGATCCTATGCGATCAGCGCACATACTGAATGTATTATCATTAACCCTTCAGCATGTATAAACGTGCAGCAGCATACAATCGACAAAACGCTGCATGACACTGCAGCATATCAGACAATCGATGTAAAGTGCTCACTGCATGTTAACACAGCATATTAAAAACATAAATATATATAAAAAACATAAACCATATGTCAAATATAATTCATCAGAAACATTAAGTGTGAATGGTAAATACGCCAACACAGATACATAAAAATAGAGCCATTCACAATGTAATCTCCTATGCAATAGGTTAGAAAAAACCAATAGTGGGTATTAATTATTAAAAACAAGGCCCATTCAGATACGGTGAGACCCATAAGCATATAAACGACATACATCAATACACATAAAATTAATAAAGAGAAAGTATACATCCATGATAAAAATTATGGCTACCAGCCTAAACTATGCGTTATCATCACCTATATAAAACATAGGGTATAGCACCTAATTGGGCATTACAAACTGCGCACAAGCCACACCTGTATATGGCATAAGCCATAACTGTATGCGGCCTAAGGCCGATCAAGCTTTCCGAAACCATTAACCACCTCTACCCCATAGTAAACATTTATGAATCGCTTATAAAGCAGTTAATGTCAAGCTCCACGTTCAACCCTCTTGGCGATAATGTGTCCGCCAAGAAGATCCACTGGGTCTCTCTCTTGGACAGGTCACGTACCAAATTCGAACCCCTCCAGTTTGGTTTTAAATGGTCAATGCCCCAGAATTTAAGGCCAGAAGGATCTTGGTTATGCTTTAGTTTAAAGTGGAGCGAGACACTATGGTCTTTAAAACCAATTTTAATGTTAGTTATGTGTTCTGCGATCCTGATTCTTAAAAGTCTCTTAGTGCGGCCTATATACATAAGACCGCACGGACATTGGAGAGCATAGACAACATGGGAGGTGTTGCACGTGATGAGCTCTTTGATAGCGAACTCCTTATTGTTAGAGGTGGATGTAAAACTCTCCAATGCTCTTAATGGTCTTTCTACATCCTTGCAAGCCCGACACCTTCTACAACTGTAAAAGCCACTCTTATTCCAAAAAGTCGGGGGCCTGGCCGGAGGGTCCAGCACCTTTCGTACTATTTTATCTGAAAAGCTATGTGTATATATATATGTGTATATATATATATATATATATATATAGAGAGAGAGAGAGAGAGAGAGAGAGAGAGATTTGTTTGGAAAAATTGTCAGACTTTATAGAAAGTTACCCATATCATTACAAATTTGCATCATGTGGCTGCTCCTGAAGAGTGGATAAATCCATAAAACGCGTTGAGCTCCTTTATCTGCCAAATTTCCATTCACCATATGCTCATTAGATTTCAATGTCATTTTTTATATGTCATTTTTTATTACCTCTATCAAATGGCTCAAGATCCCATATTATATGTTTTTGTACTATGATATTTATACTCAACAATTCTGGATACCTCCAGAGAAGTTAATGCGTTGGTTACCTATTATTTCTTCAACTGCCATGTATCATATGGCTTTATATGTTTGTATATATATGAATTGCATTGGGCTACTAACCATTATTATCATCAATATGTGTTACCATTTCTCTTTTCTGATACACTGCAATATATATTAAAATGCTGACCTTTTCATTCGACCGTGTGCTTCATTTAAAGTCTCACCCTTCCTGTTCCTTTTTTCAAGGAGCCTAAAGAGGTAATCTCTCTGTTTGTTCTGCTTTCTCTTCCTTTCAGCATGTTTCTTATTGACATATGTGCATTTAGCACACCTGATTGGCTGCAGGTGCTGCCTGTCTCTCTCCGGCCGGGTTCACACTTGTGCGACAAACACTCCGACATTGGGAGCTCATGTCGCATGACGTGTTAAAATCAATGTTTTCCTATGGGAGCCGTCTCAACTGGTCCAAAACAAGTCGGCCCGACTTTGAAAATGCTCCCAGCACTACTTTGGTCTGACTTTGATCCTACTTCAGCCCATTGAATATCACTGAAGTCGGATCAAAATCGGATCGCCGTCCTAGCTGATCCGACTTTGACATGCGACTTGTGATCTGATGATCTTGAAGGGTAACTCAATGCCAAATAAAAAAAAAAATAGCATGGGTTCCCCCTCAAAGAGCATACCAGGCCCTTTGGTCTGGTATGGATTTTAAGGTGAACCCCCACTCTGAAAAAAACTGCATGGGGATCACCCCAAAATCCATACCAGACCCATGTCCGAGCACACAGCCCGGCAGGTCAGGAAAGGGGGTGGGGACAAGCGAGCGCCCCCCCCCCCCGAACTGTATCAGGCCGCATGCCCTCAACATGGGAGGATGGGTGCTTTGGGGGCAGGGGGGCCTTGCGCCCCCTCACCCCAAAGCACCATGTCCCCATGTTGATGAGACCCCGACAAGCAATAGCCAGGGTTGTCGGCAAGAGGCCCCTTGTCTCCATCAACATGGGGACAAGGTGCTTTGGGGTGGGGGGCGCAGGGCCCCCCTGCCCCAAAGCACCCACTCCCCTATGTTGAGGGCATGTGGCCTGGTACGGTTCGGGGGGGGCTTGCTCGTCCCCACCCCCTTTCCTGACCTGCCAGGCTGTGTGCTCGGATAAGCGTCTGGTATAGATTTTGTGGGGGTTCCCCTTAAAATCCATACCAGACCGAACAGTCTGGTATGCTCTCTGAGGGGGAACCAATGACTTTTTTTTTACATTTTGCGTGGAGTTCCCCCTAAAGATTCATGCCAGGCACAGTGCCTAATATTGTCAGGGATCAAAGTCGGATCCCTGTTCATTGAAGTTGGACGCATGTCGGACATCAAGTCGCAGGGCAAAGTTGCATCAAAAGTGGTATGACTGTCGTACCAGTGTGAACCTGGCCTCCTAGTCTAAGTTCTGCTGCACAATATTTTTTACTTTCTGTTATAAAACATAGCCAATAAAAAAAATGTAATTCTAAATTCTTCATACATTTAGGCCAAAATGTATTCTGCTACATGTCTTTGATAAAAAAAATCCCCAATAAGTGTATATTGATTGGTTTGTGTGAAAGCTATAGCGTCTACAAACTATGGGATATATACTGGAATTTTTTTTTTTTTTAATACTAGTAATGGTGGTGATCAGCGACTTGTAGCAGGACAGCGGGCAATCTGACACTTACTGACACTTTGTGCGAACTGGCTAACTGCCACTGACTGACATCACCAGTGACACTAATACAGTGATCAGTGCTAATAGTATACCCTGACACTGTACTAATGACACTGGCTGGGAAGGAGTTAACATCTGGGGCAATCAAAGGGTTAAATGTGTGCCTAACTATGTTTACTGTGCGTACTGTGTGCTTCTTTTAGAAAGGGATGTGTTGGTTTTCATTCCCTGTTTTCACTCGCTCCAGCGATCGGCAGGTCCCAGTCATAAATCATTGGCCTGAAACCAGTGATTGGCATGTGCTGGAGCCAGTGATAGCACAGACGGGTGGGCACATACGCCCCCTACATGGAAATGCAGAATCACATATATATGTGATTCAGTGCAGCTGGCTCACACTGTAGCAGTAAAACTACACTAAGGCATCAATGGATTGTCCCCTATGCCTGTTCATGGCTGTGAACTGAGCTGTGCTCAGATGGCTGGGCTCACAGATGCTGTTTACAGAGCTGATTCACGTGGCTCTGTACCTTGTGATCACTGCGCAGAGAGACCAATCACAGTGATCGGAGCATAGGTGTGCGCAGCCTATTGCATTAGGGTGTGCACCCCAAATGTATTAAGCCATGGTTGGTGTTAGTAGGCAGTCGATTTTTATTTCTATTATTTTATTTGTTTAAAAAATTTTTTAGGACCCCTATTGGGGGGTTTTGGTGAAATATCAGCAGGGGGAATCTGCGCCGCGCAGGGTGATTAGGGTGTGCCCAGGCACACCCGGCACACCCCCTGCGCATGCCTATGGATCGGAGATACTGTATAAACAGCAAATAGGACAGGGGAACTATACTTGTGTCCTTATATGAGTTTACAGTGACTTTCATTCAACCAGGTGCGCCAGAGGGGCTGAGGTCATTCTAATTCCCCGTACACATGATCGGATTTTTCGACAACAAATGTTGGATGTGAGCTTGTTGGCGGAAAGTCTGAACGTGTGTATGCTCAATTGAACATTTATTGGCGGACGTTCCGACAATAAATGTTGGCTAGCAGGTTCTCAAATTTACCGGCAACAAATTTTTGTTGTCGGTTGTTCCGATCGTGTGTACACAAGTCCGTCGCATAAAAGTTCACGCATGCTCAGAAGCAGAAGTGGTCGGTCTTGTAAACTAGCCTTCGTAATGGAGGATTAACATTTGTGATGCGGCAAATTATGAAATCTCCAGATGCAGCACACAATTCTCTTCTTCTTTAATGGGATAATAATGAAGCTGCTTTGCTGGTGATACTGATGGAGTTATTGCAAACTAATTTTCGAAGGCTTTTTTTTTTTTTAAGTGATATCAAGAATAATAATAATAGCGCTAAATAAAAAACGCAAAAAGAAAAGCGCGAATCAACATTCACCAAACTTCTACTAACATGAAATTAGCAGAAGGAGCCCAAAGGGTGGCGCTAAAGAGCTGAAAAGCCACGTAGTACATCTAGTACGTCACTACGTTCGTAATTGTTGGCCAACATTTGTGTGAACGCGTGTATGCAAGACAAGTCGGAGCCATCAACCTTCGAACAAAATTCCACAGTTTTGTTGTCAGAAAGTCCGATCGTGTGTACGGGGCATAGGAGTCGAGGCACAGAGCAGAGAACCTAAACTTACCAGCAGTTCCTTCGGAGGTATTGCCACATATAAATAGATAGATAGACAGACAGACAGATTGGTAGGGAGATGGCATTCAGAGGACTTAGCCAGAGGCAGGGTTTAAAGTGACCATCTGTTTTCACCTCTGAATGTCTCGTTCTGTAACTGATATGAAATACCAGTGTGAGCTACTCGAAGCAAGTTGCTCTTCAAGCTTTTATATTATAGAATCGGCTTACTGTAAATAATCCACTCAATATTTTATGCTTTAAAGATCACATGTCATGAGAGAAATGCACAGGTTGCCATTGCTGAGCTTTTCCTGAAGTTGTGGGCCCAGAAAGGTATGGAGCAGAAGTCAGAGAAAAGCCAGAGCTCCTTCCCTCTCTATCACCCTCCTAGATAAGTGCTAGGATTAGTTCGATTTAGCGCTGGCTCACTGTGTTCAGTGGAGCTGGGTGTATTTTGTTAGGTAAATTTAGCTTGCCTGATTAATTAGGTTAGTTCAGTGTTCTCAGCTGCTGCTAGTCTGATAGCTCCCTCTGCTTTCCAGAGAGCTGTAGAATTCTCTGGAACATAGGCGTGGAGCTATGCAGATTGCAGTATGAATATTTATGCAGCCCTGCCCAATACAAGGGAGCAGGGCCCTGAAGGCTGCTGGGAGTCTACATAAATATGCTGAGAGACTGAGCTTCTGGGTCTTTTTCTGCAGAGCATTGGTCCAGTCTGGAGGACTTCTGCCCTGCAGGGCAATGCTGCCATGTGCTTGCTGTTCGTGAGGCCTCAGGTGGGTGACCTGAGGGCCTGGATACTGAAGCTACAGAGAGCTGACCGAGGGGCTGTCTGATGAAGATCTAGTCTGGTATCACTGGAGAAAGGTGTTGCTTGGAAGTTGGAAGGAGGCCACCAACTGTCCCTGGAAATTTTGAGAGTACAGACTGCTGTGAGAGATCTTTGAGACTTTTAGGCTGCTGCCACCCCTTGTGTGCTAGAGAGTCAGCTGTGTGTTTGCTAAAAGGCACATCAGCTGGATAGAGCTTAGTATATCTAAATCTTTGTGAAGGGACTCTGTTCTTGTGGCTCTAATGCCGCGTACACACGGTCGGACTTTTCGTCTACAAAAGTCCAACGGACGCCGACGGACTAAAGCTGGCTGGTAATCCGATCGTGTGTGGGCTTCTCCGGACTTTCAACTGACTTTTTTAGCCTCAAATCCGACGGACTTTAGATTTGAAACATGCTTCAAATCTTTACGTCGTAACTACGATGGACCCCGAAATCCGCTCGTCTGTGTGCTAGTCCGACGGACAAAAACCCACGCTAGGGCAGCTATTGGCTACTGGCTATGAACTTCCTTATTTTAGTCCGGTGTACGTCATCACGTACGAATCCGTCGGACTTTTGTGTGGTCGTGTGTAGGCAAGTCCGTTCGTTAGAAAGTCTGCTGCAAGTCCGCCGAAAGTCCGCCGGAAGTCTGTCGGACAGGCTGTCGGACTTTTGTAGACGAAAAGTCCGACCGTGTGTACGCGGCATAAGGAAAGGAGTTTGCTTTCAACTGTTTTCATTACAAAGACAAGTCTACAGTCTGTTACAAGCAAGGACTTCTCCTTCAGGTTTTTCAGAAAGGAATTTGTTGTACATAGTTCTGTTTTTGGAGTATCCCACTCAATTCCTTCAACCCCATTCAAGTTCTCCAAAAATAAAAACAATAAAAACAACACCCCTAGATTGGTTATTGAGGAAAAGTGGTTGAAATCATGTGCCTGGCTATCCACTGGGGAAGAACCTGGGCAAAATCCCAACGGCTCCTACGGGCAGGCCCAGACTGGCCATAGGGCAGACCGGGCATTTGCCCGGTGGGCTGGGACCTCCAGCTCCATAGCCTGTTGATGATCAGGCCGCACAGCGGGAGGTAAGCGGCGCCCGCGGCCTGGACAGGGTTAACACAGGCCACGGCCGCCGCTCACCCACCGCTATGCGGCCGTGCCTGTGTCATCTCTGGGCTCTGGCGCAACTACGATAGCGGCTGATTGGCTGAGCGGCTGAGCTGTGTGTCTCTCTCACACACAGCTCAGCCAACGCTGACAGTTCCACTGCTCCTCCTCTTCCCGCCCCTCTACTCTATCTGCTCCGCCCATACCCCTGTGTCTGCCCCGCCCATACCCCCTGTGTCTGCCCCGCCCACACCCCCTGCGTCTGCCCCGCCCACACCCCCTGCGTCTGCCCCGCCCACACATCTATGGGGTGAAGGAAGAAAAGATTTAAAAGCTGCAGGCAGCCCGCTCCTGAGCCTCATCCTGGGGTGAGTAAGCTCACCCTCTCTCCAGCCTTCCAATGTGTATAGAAAACTAATTTAAGGGGTGTTCTGTGGACTCTGATACAAGAGGGGGACTTTAGTGAGCAGAGACCCCCTTAAATCAGTGTTCCCCTTTACATTAGAGTCCACAGAGCTCCCCCTTACAGTAAGTGGGGGCTCAGTGCGGACTCTGATGTAAAGGGGCTGAGTGCGGACTCTGATGTAAGGGGGCTCAGTGCGGACTCTGATGTAAAGGGGCTCAGTGCGGACTCTGATGTAAGGGGGCTCAGTGCGGACTCTGATGTAAGGGGGCTCAGTGCGGACTCTGATGTAAAGGGGCTCAGTGCGGACTCTGATGTAAGGGGGCTCAGTGCGGACTCTGATGTAAAGGGGCTCAGTGCGGACTCTGATGTAAGGGGGCTCAGTGCGGACTCTGATGTAAAGGGGCTCAGTGCGGACTCTGATGTAAGGGGGCTCAGTGTGGACTCTGGTGTAAGGGGGCTCAGTGCGGACTCTGATGTAAAGGGGCTCAGTGTGGACTCTGATGTAAGGGGGCTCAGTGCGGACTCTGATGTAAAGGGGCTCAGTGCGGACTCTGATGTAAGGGGGCTCAGTGCGGACTCTGATGTAAGGGGGCTCAGTGTGGACTCTGATGTAAAGGGGCTCAGTGCGGACTCTGATGTAATGGGGCTCAGTGCGGACTCTGATGTAAGGGGGCTCAGTGCGGACTCTGATGTAAAGGGGCTCAGTGCGGACTCTGATGTAAGGGGGCTCAGTGCGGACTCTGATGTAAGGGGGCTCAGTGCGGACTCTGATGTAAGGGGGCTCAGTGTGGACTCTGATGTAAGGGGGCTCAGTGCGGACTCTGATGTAAAGGGGCTCAGTGTGGACTCTGATGTAAGGGGGCTCAGTGCGGACTCTGATGTAAAGGGGCTCAGTGCGGACTCTGATGTAAAGGGGCTCAGTGCGGACTCTGATGTAAGGGGGCTCAGTGCGGACTCTGATGTAAGGGGGCTCAGTGCGGACTCTGATGTAAGGGGGCTCAGTGTGGACTCTGATGTAAGGGGGCTCAGTGCGGACTCTGATGTAAGGGGGCTGAGTGCGGACTCTGATGTAATGGGGCTGAGTGCGGACTCTGATGTAATGGGGCTCAGTGCGGACTCTGATGTAATGGGGCTCAGTGCGGACTCTGATGTAATGGGGCTCAGTGCGGACTCTGATGTAATGGGGCTCAGTGCGGACTCTGATGTAATGGGGCTCAGTGCGGACTCTGATGTAATGGGGCTCAGTGTGGACTCTGATGTAAGGGGGCTCAGTGCGGACTCTGATGTAATGGGGCTCAGTGCGGACTCTGATGTAATGGGGCTCAGTGCGGACTCTGATGTAAGGGGGCTCAGTGTGGACTCTGATGTAAGGGGGCTCAGTGCGGACTCTGATGTAATGGGGCTCAGTGCGGACTCTGATGTAATGGGGCTCAGTGCGGACTCTGATGTAAGGGGGCTCAGTGCGGACTCTGATGTAAGGGGGCTCAGTGCGGACTCTGATGTAAAGGGGCTCAGTGTGGACTCTAATGTAAGGGGGCTCAGTGTGGACTCTGATGTAAAGGGGCTGAGGTGCGGACTCTGATGTAAGGGGGCTCAGTGCGGACTCTGATGTAAAGGGGCTGAGTGCGGACTCTGATGTAAAGGGGCTGAGTGCGGACTCTGATGTAAAGGGGCTGAGTGCGGACTCTGATGTAAGGGGGCTCAGTGTGGAATCTGATGTAAGGGGGCTCAGTGTGGACTCTGATGTAAAGGGGCTCAGTGCGGACTCTGATGTAAAGGGGCTCAGTGTGGACTCTGATGTAAAGGGGCTCAGTGCGGACTCTGATGTAAAGGGGCTCAGTGCGGACTCTGATGTAAAGGGGCTCAGTGCGGACTCTGATGTAAAGGGGCTCAGTGCCCGACTCTGGTGTAAGGGGGCTGAGTGCGGACTCTGATGTAAGGGGGCTCAGTGTGGACTCTGATGTAAAGGGGCTCAGTGCGGACTCTGATGTAAGGGGGCTCAGTGCGGAATCTGATGTAAAGGGGCTCAGTGCGGACTCTGATGTAAGGGGGCTCAGTGCGGACTCTGATGTAAAGGGGCTGAGTGCGGACTCTGATGTAAGGGGGCTCAGTGCGGACTCTGATGTAAGGGGGCTCAGTGCGGACTCTGATGTAAGGGGGCTCAGTGCGGACTCTGATGTAAGGGGGCTCAGTGCGGACTCTGATGTAAGGGGGCTCAGTGCGGACTCTGATGTAAGGGGGCTCAGTGCGGACTCTGATGTAAGGGGGCTCAGTGCGGAATCTGATGTAAGGGGGCTCAGTGCGGAATCTGATGTAAGGGACCTCTGTGCGGACTCTGATGTAAGGGGGGTAACCATTACAGTGCAGTCCCCTTTATATTTATATCAGTGTTACTGCACATTACAGCGTGGAGGACCGATACACCCCCCCAGGTCCATGGAAAAATTGGCTGCTCAGTCTAAAATGCCCGGGCCTATTTTTTGTCCCAGTCCGGGCCTGCCTACGGGAGTAAAAGCTACACCTCTATGCTGGTCCCGGGTTAGTCAATAAGAAGACAAACTCTGGAATTCATAAAGAGCTACAAAAACACTCATTCAAAATCTGTCTCTCCCCTGTGCGTAACTTCCCCCGAGCAAGAAATGTATGTACATGTTTTTGGAGTTTTTGTCTGAGAGATAAATGGCGCCACTTGCAACCTATAGTCTGCAGTGTGCACAGACACACATTACTGCAGAAGTCATCAGAAAAAGCCAGAGAATGAACAATTTAGTAAAACATGGGCAGAGTAGAGGGACCAGACAGCTTAGTCAGAAGTCAGGTCAGGAGGAGGCATAGTCTCAGTCACACACTGCTTGTAGGCAGGTGGCCTACTATATGTTTAGTTAGCATCCTGCTGCCCAGGTTAGGGAGAAAGGGTTAATGTTTTTGCCGACATTCTCAAATGTTTGCGGGCCTTCTCTAAGGGTCCCCCGTGATATATAAAAGAGAAGAGCTTCAGATCCTAGGGGGGGGAAGAACACAAATAGAGGGGCTTAGGAAGTTTGGGACACAAGCAGAGGTTTATGGGGACCTGTGGTCCGCTTTAGAGCGCTGATCCATTGAGACATCCAAAGAACATGGACTTCTCAATTCGGGTCTTCCCAAGTATGGACTTTCCCCAGAGATTCTTCACCTGTGCAAGTAATCTGGGGCAGCCACAGTTATGCCTCGTACACAGGATCAGACATTCCGACAACAAAACCGCAGATTTTTTTCCAACGGATGTTGGCTCAAACTTGTCTTGCGTACACACAGTCACACAAATGTTGTCGAAATTCAAATCGCCAGAACGCGCTGAAGTACAACATATACGACAGCACTATAAAAACTAAGTTCAATAGCCAGTGGGGCTCTTCTGCTTGATTCTGAGCATGTGTGGACTTTTGTGCATCGGAATTGTGTACACACGCTCGGAATTTCCAACAACAGTTTGTTGTCGGAAAATTTGAGAACCTGCTCTCAAACATTTGTTGTCGGAAATTCCGACAGCAAATGTCCGATGGAGCATACACACGGTCAGTATTTCCGACAACAAGCTCACGTCGAACATTTCCCATCGGAAAATCCGACCATGTGTACAAGGCATAAGATTTAGTTAGGAGAAAGACAATATTGTATGTCATACATGTTGTGCCAAGTTTACAGTAAAAGTTGTTTTAACTGCTCAGAGCCTGGTCTGAAGTCAATTAAGCAGTGCATATTCCTAAAGAACCTGGCACTGTAATAGCACTATGAGCTATGTGTATCACCAATACAACAGAGGATTACTCGGCAAGACACAGAAGATGAGATAGTTGCCATGGGTAGTCACAAAGAAGAACAGCAACCAGTTGTTGGAATGGTACCTGGTTAGGTGATAGGTCCTCTGGAAGTGAGGAGGTCAGTGCTCTGACTTCCCCCCTAGCTGTCCATCTCAGCAGGTAACCGGGAGCAGACTAGCATTAGGGAGATCTATGACCTGGTCACTAGGTATGGAAAGGAAAGAGGTAAGTGTGAGCACATTTGAGGTCTGTGCTATGTGCTCAGTGGGACCCCAATCTGTTACTAGAAGTGACATAACGGAGATATGCTGACTGGTTGCGAGGGCAATGGCTCTACATGTACCTCGCAACACATGCATCAGTGGTACAAGTGTGTAGGACAAGAGACATCTTATGGAGGAACTCTGTATTTTTGTACTACACACAAGAGTCGTGGACTGCTTTAAAGCTTGATTCTTTACATGACCATGGCCTCCACCTCTTCCCAGGCATTGGTGAGCGTGCTTTCAGGCGAAGTATCATCCAATGTGCAAGGATTAGTGGCCCTGTTCATTACCTGGTGTAGCCCAAAGAACCCCTGGGGGCATACAACCTGGAGTAGTCTGCAAGGATAGGAAGCCACACCCCCACCCTACATGCTTCGTCTCCTTCATTCCAAATTCCAGGCAGAGCTACTCAGCTATTAAGAGAGGTGGAGGGCATATCACTCCACTGGGCCTAACTGAGATACCAGCAGCAGCAGGAACTATAAACTAAGGAGTGTATTTATAAAAAAAAATATATATCACAGCTATTCATCCTGTGAAACTGCATGTACATTCATTCTGTGTGAATGTTGGCAAAATCAAATGTTAGTGGGCTATTTTCTCATCAGGTCAGATGTTCTTTGTTCATAAGAATAGCGTAAATATAGGGAAAACCACATTATGGCCACTATATGAAGTGGATGATCCTATTAAATTAAAGGGGATAGGACTAGGTGATGCAGAGCGTGCGAGGGTCAGGAGTAAGTAAACTAAAGTGTAGAGGTCAAAAGTAAGTAAACACCTGATGATCCTGCCATGGCGGTCCTTGTTCAGGTGCTTCCTGGTATGGAATCATGGACTACCAATTATGTTCCTGTGTTGTCACTCAAACAGATATGCTGTTGCCATGATTGGGAAGCCGGTCCAGAGCAATGCTGTGCAGCCCAATGCTGGAGTGAGTGCACTTTGACAGGAATTGGCTGGAGGAGGTCATCACCACTGGGATACAAAAAAAATATGCTAAAAAGGTGAAAGCAAAAATTTTAAAACAATGTACACAGTGGTTTAGATTTTTTTTTTTACCTATATTTTCCTGCAAGTCTAATCTGACTGCCAAAGAACAACACATTTACTATTTTTTTGCCAGCACTCTGCACCACAATGCACGCTAGTGCATTGATGTTGGTTGCACTGCGCAGCAATACATTTTTTATTGACAGGTGTATTGGGGTGCCTTTCAGAATGAACAGCACCACACTGCACCAACACATGTAATGTGCGTTACCATAAAAACATTGTGTGAATGGACTCTAATAAAAAGTTGAGTACACTCTCTAAATTATTGCATTTGTTACTTTAAGAAAGCAGATTTAACAGATATGCAATGATGAAAAAAACACTTTTGGTTTACCAATCATTTTGTACTTATAATAATTCTGATCTATATAAAAAGGATTGTGCAGTGCTTCCAGCCTGCTTCCTGTTGAATGTGTCCAAATACTCTATCTTGGAGAAGCTATACAAACTATTCTAATAACACAGTCAGCGCTGGCAGGGCGATGTGAACAGCAGGCTGCTTGTAAACCTTTGTTGATTGTGGCCAAAGTTTCTGGAGGCACATCCAGGGAACCAAATTTTTACCATCAGTGGGCTGATTTGTTGTGATCCTGTTCGGCCTCTGTCAGGAAATCCACTGCAGCAGACACTAAAGCCTCAAACACACGATCGGATTTTCCGCAAACAAAACCTCTAACTTTTGTCCGAAGGCGTGAGCCTGGATTTTGTCTTGCAAACAAACGGCAAGGAATTGTCGGCCAACAAACACGAACGTACTGACGTACTACGTGATTTTTCAGCTCTTTAGCGCCACCCTTTGGTCTCCTTCTGCTAATTTCATGTTAGTAGAAGTTTGGTTAGTGTTGATTCGCGCTTTTCATTTAGCGCTTTTCAGTTCGCGCTTTTCAGTTCACGCTTTTCAGTTCGTGCTTCTCAATTTGTTTCTGAACAGCCGTTCGTCAACCAGACATGTTGCAGAATCGGAGGAGATAACGTGTTATTTATTATTGGCTTGGAGTTATTGCTTTGACCCAAGTCCAGTCCAGGAACAGGAGGAGGAGGATTTCTTGGACCAAAAATTGGTTGCATTATTAATCGTGACCAATTATGTCATATGCCTTTGCTGCGGGAGCTCCAGGAGAATATTCCAGATGTTTGTCGGAATTATCTCCGGATGACGGACCCCTGCTTTCACCAACTCTTGGCATTGTTGACCCCCTATATTAAGAAGCAGGAAACATGCATGAGGCTTTTATTTTATTTTTTGGTTGAATAATAATGATTTATTTTGTTATATTTTCTATATTTTTGGATGTATAGAATGCACTTTTTGGTTAAGTTCTATTGGCAGATAGCATGTCTAATTTTATTTGTTTTCTTTTTTTAACCGCTTCCCGGACCAGCCGCCGCAGTTTTACTGTGGCAGGTTGGCTCCCCTGCGGGAAATCACGTTACTGCACAGCAATGCTCGTGGCCGACGGTCGCAATGACCGCTGGCCACGAGCGATCATGACCAGGAGACACAGAACAGGGACACACACTTCCCTGTTCTGTTCTGACAAGAGTGACAGATCGTGTGTTCCTATTAGCTAGGAACCACGATCTGTCACTTCCTATAGTTAGTCCCTCCCCCTTCAGTTAGAATCACCTCCCAGGGAACACAGTTAACCCCTTCACTGCCCCTACTGTTAACCCCTTCACTGCCAGTGACATTTTTACAGTAATCAATGCATTTTTATTTGCACTGATCGCTGTATTAATGCCAATGGTTCCAAAAATGTGTCAAAATTGTCCGATGTGTCCACCATAATGTCGTAGTCCTGATAAAAATAGCAGATCGCCCCCATTACTAGTAAAAGAATAATTATAATAATAAAAATGCTATAAATCTATCCCCTATTTTGTAGAAGCTATAACTTTTGCGCAAACCAAACCAGAATACATATCGGCCTAAACTGAGGGAAAAAAAATAGTTTTTTTATATATTTTTTGGGGGATATTTATTATAGCAATCAGAGGCAATCAAATACCACCAAAAGAAAGCTCTATTTGTGGGAAAAAAAAGGACGTCAATTTTGTTTGGGTACAGCGTCGCACGACCGCGCAAATGTCAATTAAAGCAACGCAGTGCCGGATCGCAAAAACTGCTCAGGTCAGGAAGGGGGTAAATTCTTCCGGGGCTGAAGTGGTTAATGCACAATAAAAAAAATGTGTAGAATAATACTTGGCTATGTGTTTTACTTTAAATGACAGTTTGGGAGTAGACAGTTACATTTAAAAAAATACAATGTAAAATTAACAAGGGACACCAACATAGTTGTATCTTTGATCATAAAAACTCCAGGATAATGGTGTTGTGGTAACTTGCCCAAATTAAAAAAAAAAAAAAAAAAAAAAAAAAAAAAAGCATAATAATATTATTCTTGATATCACTAGAAAAAAAAATCACTAGAAAATGTGTTTGCAATAAATAACTCCATCAGTATCACCAGCAAAGCAGCTTCATTATTATCCCATTAAAGAAGAAGAGAATTGTGCGCTGCATTTTGAGATTTCATAATTTGCCACGTCACAAATGTTAATTCTCCATTACGAATGCTAGTTTACAAGACCATCTGCTTCTGGCTCGTCCTTGCTTCCGAGCATGCTTGTTTGTACTTTGGACTTTTGTCCGACGGACTTGTGTACACACGCTCGGAAAATCTGACAACATAAACAATTTTAAAACCTGTTATCCAACATTTGTCCGTGGAAAATCCGACAACAATTGTCCGATGGAGCATACAAACGGTCGGATTTTCCGCCAAAAGCCTGTCATCACACAATTCCCGTCGGAAAATCCAATCGTGTGTACGGGGCTTAAGGAGTCTGTTTATAAAAAATCACTGCGCAAAGGTCACAGGCATTCACAGAGCTGTCAGAAATAATCCCTGTCAGCTCCATCTAGTGATTGCTATATTTTAAAGATGAAGTAAACCCCGATGGGCTTTACTTCCTCTTTTGCTCCCAGCAAGGTCTGCAAAATAAAAGCATCGCATACTAGCCCATTATGTGACACTTACCTGCAAACGAAGCCTGTACTGTCGCCTGTGCAGGCCACATCCATCTTCGTCCCTCTTCCTTCCCGGGGCCGCGGAATCTGGCTCTGTGACTGGCCAGAGCCGCCTGACGTCACTTCCGCGCATGTGCGTAGGAGCCGTCAGTCACGGCACAAGCTGAGGGGAGAAACATCACGGTGGTCCATTTCTTCACAGCGCATGCGTCGATGACGACATCGACACACTACAAGTGAAATATCTATAGGTAAGCCTTATTCTAGGCTTACCTATAGATAAAAGTAAGACAAAAGGGTTTACAAGAAAACACCACATTATAGCCACTAGATGGAGCTGATCATCCTAGGAAAAAGACATATTAACCACTTGCCGACCAGCCGCTATCATTATACTGCGGCAGGTCGGGTAGTTCACGAAAATTGCCATAGCTGTAAGTCGGCTCTTTGAAGAGCTACACGGCCGGGGGGAGCCGATGCTCGTGGCCGGCTCCCATTGCAAGGATTGCAGATTTGTTGCAGATTCCTACCTTTTGTTATTCTGAAGAAATCCCTGTATGTTCCTCTGTGCGCCTGTGATAAGTAAGTGTAATGGGAGTGGTTTCATAATTATCTCTCAGCTGTGAACCTGCAGGGCACTAATGAGGACATCTTCTTTCCCATTATCCCTTTAGACATGTTCCTATTCGGAGTATCTCACCAAAAATTACATTTTTGTTGCAGGGGATGCCTAAAATCTGACTTGTAGCTTAGTGCAGATTTCTGGGAAAATCAGTGAGCCAATCACACAAGCAGGAAATTATATTTCTGGGTAGTGGTCAGTTCACATTCTGTGTACAGAACACCTCCAGGTAGCCATATTGCATTGAATTTACAGAAAATTACAGCGGCTGCAGATTGAAAAGGAAAGGTCATTTTTAATAACATTCAATTACAATATGACTTGTGTCACAATTGTATACGCTATATTATGTTTTCTTTATTTGCTATTTTTTTTTCCCACAATTTTTTTTCCCCAACCTTTAAGTGGTTAAGAACTTGCTGTTGGCAGGCCATCATAGGACGTCCTCGGCTTTGTGGTGGTATATCTGAATGATGCCTGTAGCTACAAGCATCATTCAGATATCAGCATTTTCAGCCGGTGATTCCCTACACCATAAGAATGATCATAGCGGCTGTTCCGCCGCGTGATCATTCTTACGGGTGGCAGAAGGGGACCCCTCCCTCCTGACACCCTCCGGTGCGTCTAATAAAAATTTTTAAGTAAAATTAACAATAAAAAAAAATATTCTAAAGTGCCCCTGTCCCTGTGTGCTCGCATGCAGAAGCGAACGCATACGTAAGTCCCGCCCACATATGAAAACATGTTGAAACCACACATGTGAGGTATCGCCGCGAACGTTAGAGCAATAATTCTAGCCCTAAACCTCCTCTGTAACTCAAAACATGTAACCAGTAAAAAATGCTAAAGTGTCGCCTATGTGGATTTTTAAGTACTGAAGTTTGGCGCCATTCCACGAGCGTGTGCAATTTTGAAGCGTGATATGTTTGGTATCTATTTACTCGGCGTAACTTCATCTTTCACATTATGCAAAAAAATTGGGCTACCTTTACTGTTTTTTTTTTTTTTTTTAGCCTTAAACTGTTTTTTTTACAAACAAAATGCGTTTGAAAAATTGCTGCGCAAATACCGTGCGAGATAAAAAGTTGCAATGACCGCCAATGTATTCTCTAGGGTCTTTGCTTAAAAAAACATATATATATATATATATATATATATTTATATATATATATAATGTTTGGGGGTTCTATGTAATTTTTTTAGCAAAAAAAAATGCGAAGTGGTTAAACAAAATACAGAGATCATTCAAGACAGCTGTGTGAATGCTTGTGACAGTCGTACAGCAGATTTTTAAAGAATAGACCCTTAAGTCTTTTCACAGCTTTTCTTAGCAGGCTTCAAGATGTTTCATAATTTTCCTTCCACTTCACAATTATGTGCCACTTTGTGTTGGTCTATCACATAAAATCCCAATAAATACATTTATGTTTTTGGTTGTAACATGACAAAATGTGGGAAACTTCAAGGAGTATGAATACTTTTTCAAGGTACTGTATGTGAAGTGCTCACATAAAAAATATGGTACAGCAAGTAACGTGTTAAAGTCAAAATGTATGTTCAATAATAATAATTCCAGAATGTCTACTATCTGAAACCCAGTAAAACGTCTCCTTTGGACAGCTGATCAGATCTGCAGAATGCTGTTCATCTAGAATGTTGCTGCAGGCATGATACAGAGATATATCTTTCTGAAAACATCATAAAAGATCAATCTTCCATTCCATCACAGAGGGACATATGGACACGGAGGCCTATACCTGCTGACACTATGGTTTTATACACTGACATAGTTTTCCAGACAGATTTCAGATTTTATCAGCATTTCTTCCTGCTGTCAAACACCTGAAGGTGTGCAGAGGGTGAATCAGAGGGCCAACCATGGCTGCTGCCAGCTATGTGCTCATATGACATAAAAGAACTGATTGAGCTTCAAGTAAGCATTCTATGGACATCACCTTCATGACAATAATATGGAAAATACCTTGTATTATCACTGGAGCTGCATTCCACCCAAAACAGATTTTTCTAACTTCTTCCCACTGTATCAAAAGAAGATTTTGGCTTTAAATACACATTAAGGCTGAAGTTTAATCTGCTTATATTTTACATCCCTTGGTTCCTCCTTCACCCTTCTTGACATGCTAATTTCAAAATCTTTTCATTTTCATTATGTATCACCCTCATTACGTAGTACCCTAGTTCAGAGCAGGCTGCTATGGAAATTTAGTTTTGCTCCTCTGTAAACAGTGGACCAGGGGGTTGATTGCTCAGGGCTGTTCAGTGTTTCACAGGCTGCTGTTCTGCTACTCCCCCCTGTCCTCTAGAGGCTTCTGGAAGCATAGTGGGGGCAGAACAGGCAGCCTGAATATTTATGGAAATCCAACCAATTCCTGGGAGGTGTATCTCTAGAGCAGGGATATGCAATTAGTGGACCTCCAGCTGTTGCAGAACTACAAGTCCCATGAGGCATAGCAAGACTCTGACAGCCACAAGCATGACACCCAGAGACAAAGGCATGATGGGACCTGGTTTTGCAACAGCTGGAGGTCCGCTAATTGCATATCCATGCTCTAGAAGGTAAAGGGAGAGCCCATAAGTAGTCTGAGATCTGGCAGTGTGTTCCTGGGTCCAGTCCTTCAAGAGGGGACCCCTGTTCAGAGACTCTGCCGGGGGGGTGGAGGGGGGCAGATAAGCTAGAGGAGCCAGAGTGAAGACATTGAGGTTCAGATAAGCTTAGCTGGGGGGTCTACTGTAGACCATTTGTCTAGAGTGTGAGCTTACCAGAGAGTGCCCGGAGGAAGTTGATGAGAAGAAGTCCAACTGTCCTGTGGGTAAGTGAGTACAAGACCAAAGTGCTTCAGACTGTAACAGTGTGGTGCTTTGAGACTCTGGAAAGGGTAAAGATCAGCCTAAAGATCTATTGGGACATTTCTTTTACAAGTGCAATACAGCCAGAGGTTTTGCAATACAGCTTTTGTGCATAGCAGCCAGAAGTCAAACAGTCCTCAAGTTGTACAGTTTTGCAGTTCTGGGGTATACTATGTTCCCCATCCCTTTCCAAGATTCTGTTCTAATACACACCCTAAAAAGAAACCCCTAGACTGATCTTTGAGCCACAAGCAGAATGCCAAATGTGCTGTGTGCCTGGCTGTGTGTATTCTAATGGGGGAAATAGGGCCAAAATTCCAGCAGCTCCTGCAGGGTTAGCACTACAATTAAATACCTTATTATAGACCCATTGACATCATCAATGGGCCTCTGTGCTTCTCTATGCAATGCAGGAAGATCATGACCGACAGGTGGGGACGGCAGAGTGCTTTACATCGTTTCCTGAAAACATCACAGCCCCCAGCCTCAGTACTCCTCTGAAGAGCCCCCAGCCCTGATGCAAACAGTCGACTGGCTCTTGGGCAGAGTTATGAAAATAATAAAATGCCTTGATGGGTGGATGTGAGTCTGGAGGAGTGTGTGTTTCTAGATAGACTTTATTTCAATGCAGACCACCTTAGGGAACACCCACATGTGATGTTGAGCCTCCATTATTAAAAGAACAGAAGTCCAATGAAAGGGGTGTCTCAGAAACAGTAAGGCTGGGATGTAAAGCGCTAGATGATGCTGGATGTCATCCAGTCAGGAAATGAGGTGGACTTTATCTAACTAACTGCAGCTTCTGATGAACACTGACAGAAGCTCTCAATGTCCAGTGAAATTAGAGTAATGCTGCGTACACACGGTCAGACTTTTCGACCGGACTGGTCCGACAGACTTTCCAGCGGACTTTCGACGGACTTTTGACGGACTTCCGACAGACTTTCTAATGAACGGACTTGCCTACATACGATCACACCAAAGTCTGACGGATTCGTACATGATGACGTACACCGGACTAAAATAAGGAAGTTGATAACCAGTAGCCAATAGCTGCCCTAGCGTGGGTTTTTGTCCGTCAGACTAGCACACAGACGAGCGGATTTCTGGGTCCGGCGGAGTTACGACATAAAGATTTGAAGCAAGTTCCAAATCTAAAGTCCGTCAGATTTGTGACTGGAAAAGTCCGCTGAAGGTCCGGTGAAGCCCACACACACGATCGGATTGTCCGCCGGCTATGATCCGTCGGCGTCCGTCAGACCAGTCCGGTGGAAAAGTCCGACCGTGTGTACGCGGCATAAGCCATTTCAATGCAGAAGAGGAGGCTGTACAACTGTGCAAGACTGATGGGAAGGATGTTCAGCTTTAATCCATTACCAGCTGCAGCTTGAACTGTATCTTCACTCATTTTTAATATACCCAAGACCATGTGCTACAGAAATTTCCAGAAGAGGCATGAGGACATTCTACTGCTCAGTGTAATGGCCTTCATCTAAGTCCCAAGACCTATCAACAAAAAAAAGAAAGGATTGCTTAAAGTCAAAATGGGGGGAAAGGGGGCCAACATGGTTCTTCAATCTCCGGCTTGACAGCCAGAAACATTTTTGTTACCCATCAATCAATCAAAGCGAAACTCGTCATTCCTTGCTGTTTATTCCTCTTGGTTGCTATGGGCAACAAGAAATATTTCTGCTATCACAGGGACTGGATGCTATGGAGGGCAGCAAATCACTTTCAGGTAATACATTATTTAGCAAACGGGAACAATGCAGATAATAATAATAATAAAAAATAATAATAGCATATGTAAAGTTAGTCCACGGAGTGATCTGGGAGCAATGGCCTCCAATAACAGCACAGGCAAAGAGCATAGGAAGTGATCAGCTAACAAGATTCCTGGCAGGATTAATAACTTATTTTGCCGCTTATCAAACAAAAAGATTGGAATAGTATATTTGACAGACTAATGGCGCGTACACACGATCGGAATTTTGGTTGGAAAAAGCTCTGATGGTTTTTCCGACGGAATTCCGATGGGGTTCCGCTCAAGCTGTCTTGCATACACACGGTCACACAAAGTTCTCTGAACTTTCTACCGTCAAGAACGCGGTGACGTACAACACCACGACGAGCCGAGAAAAAGTGCGACGCTTCCGAGCATGCGTCGAATTGTTTCCGAGCATGCGTAGGAATTTTGTGCGTTGGTATTTGTACAGACGATCCGAATTTCCGATTGGAACTTTTTCGGAAAAATTGAGAACCTGCTCTCAATCTTCTGCTGGCCGAAATTCCGCCAGCAAAAGTCCGATGGAGCATACACACGATTACATTTTCCGACCAAAAGCTCCCATCGGACTTTTGCTGGCAGAATTTCCGATCGTGTGTACAGGGCATAAGAGGGAGAAAATAAAAGGTTAGGCAGCATTCACATAGGGCATATCAATGTATACACTTGTGAGAAAGTCGTCTTTGCCTACTTGGAATGCATAGCTGTTCTGTGCATCCTTGTGTGAAAAGTCCCAATCATGGCAATTGGGATGCAGCAGCTCCATGGGCACAGCCGCTGCTCCCAATTTGACGTCAATGCAGGTGTGTGTCCCCGAACACAGACAATGTGCATTTGGGGACACGCACCTGGACAGATGTCAAATTGGGAGCAGCGGCTGTGCCCATGGAGCTGCTGCATCCCAATTGACATGAATGGGACTGCCTGCACAGGGATACACGGAATACTGACAAAGATGGCTTTTACACAGGTGTACGTGTTGATTAACCCTGTGTGAACAAGGCCGGTTCACACTGCCGCGACTTGACAGGCGACACCCGATTAACTGCAATGGAACCATTCTAATTGGTGCGACTCAAGTCACTCCAACTTAGAAAAAGGTTCTTGCAATACTTCAGGGCAACTTCAGCACGGCTTGTATTGACTTTTGTTAACGACGTTGTATGCAAGCTGCGATGAAGTCAAGCTGTATGGCACAGCTTTGATGCCGCGCCGATGTGAACCGGCCCTTAGTGTAAAGCCTTGTACACACGGTCAGATTATTGGACAAATTTTCGTCAGTTTTTTGTTTGATGATAGTCTCAAATCGAAAGTGAAGAGGGTACTCACCAACAGAATTCAACGTCAGAAGTGACGTAATGTGTTGAATTGTTTCGTATGTGTTCTTTCATTTCTGAGCATGCCTAGTCTTGCTCTTCTTCAGATTTTTTTTGTCAGAAAACCGTACTAATGAAAAGAAAACCGGACGTTGTGGTCACATCAGACAAAAATTTTCAAGCCTGCACATCCAGTTTTTGTCTGCCAAAAATTTGTAATCGGCTGTCAAAAGCAGCATTCTAACAATCAGAAAATCGTCAGACCGCTCATCGAACAAAGTTTATCTTCAGATTTTCTAAACAAGAGAGAGGTTCCCCCAAAATGGGGTTTTTAGGCAGCACAATGATAAAGAAAATCAAATTCAGTATCAAAAATATAACAAATTTATTAAAGTATACCATAAAAGTTAAAACAATGAGCTCCAGTGGGGGGCATTTGAGATAAAATGTACATTACATATTAATAGGCTGAACATATATTGGCAGACATATATTCACAACAACACTCGGTAGCATGAATATTTGAACCTGACGCGTTTCAACCCCTGTACTTGGGGTCTTCTTCAGAGGATTGGTCTTCAGATTTTCTGACCTTGTGTATGGGCTTTTAAGGTCTATATGCACTTTTACTTCAAAGACCAATTGAACTTTCTGCTTAAATCAGTTACATTCCAGGTGCATCATCCAAAGGTGTGCAAAGTCTTAGACCCCATACACACATTAGATTTTCTGCAGATTTTTGTCTTCATATTTACAAAAAACATGTAGTGCAAGGGCCTGCCTGATTGCATACAAATTGAAACTCTTAAGGTTTGACCTCATATTATATGCTTTTGGTAAATCTGAAGGAAAAAAGCTGCAGAAAATTGAATAGTGTGTGTAGCGCTGGTAGATTTTCAATCTACCGCATGTTAGGTAAATTTAGTAAATTGTGCGTTAGGAAGGTTAAAAGTTCACCTCTGTTCCAGCTTGGCTGACGTGGGTGTTTCCGTGCTGACCGGTGGGTGGCGCTGTTGCCACTGGTCAGTGTTGGAAAGGCAACGTGTTGAAGCGTATGGATGCTCCTCTGTCCCGGAGGCACGCTCGGTGGAGGTGGTCCTCCGAGTTGCATTCTGGGCGAGGGTATTTATGGGACAGACGCCATATTTTAGGGTTGGTTTTACAGCCACCTGCTGGCCCTCCTGGCTGACAGGTATGCGTTAAGGAGCTACCTCATGGTCCTCCGTTTGGGAAGCCCACGATGCAGCGGCGCAGGGGTGGGCCCAGAGGCTTGTCTGGAGCCTGCCACCGCGGCCGAGGAACGGTCCTGAGCTGTCGGTCCTGTGTGACGAAGCTGTACAACCGAGGAGATCCCAGGGGAGGACCCGTCATGGAAGGATCACGCCGCGTGCTGGTCTATAGAGGGGCCTGGTGACTCGGTTGGAGGACGTATCCAAAAGTAACTATACAGCATAGTACTGCCGGCTCGGCTTAAAGGTTCAGGCACTGTGACTGACTTTCACTACAGAAAATCTATACATCCTGTGGCAGAGGATCGTACAGATTTTATTCCCAAACAAATCTGTGGCAGAGACTTTGATTCGTGCTACGTGCTGGCTGCTAGACCGGTGAGAGAGGCCTATCCAGACGAGCAAAGAGTGTGTCCCACGAGGGGAGCGCATTTCCAATAGTATTTGAATTCTACCAGGACATTTTGTCAAGAGAACCCTACCAGAGAATGTTTGAGTTTCTTCTGCAAGTTTCCTTTCTACCTCTTTCCTGCTACTTCCTAAGTTGTTGGTTTTAATAAAGCATAGAAAACGTACTCCAGTGTTGGTGCGTGTGTCGTCCAGAAGTAAACTCAACGGAACCCTAGACCCGGTGCCGGTGAAACAGAGGGAAGCAGAGTGAAGATAACAGACCCGCTTAAACCAGCAGCTCCACCGTGAGTTATTGCTACACGTGTATGGGGCCTAAAGCCTCAGTACGATTGTTGGCCAACCGAGCATCTGATTTTTGTCAAAAGGGCGTGTGCCAGGAACTTGTCTTACATACTAACGATACACAGTGACGTACTACGAGGAATTTCAGCTCTTGAGCGCCACCCTTTGGGCCCCTTCTGCTAATTTCGTGTTTGGTGAGCATTGATTCCGAGCATGTGTGTTTGTACTTTCAACTTTTGTGTGACGGATTTGTGTACTGACCATACGAAAATCTGACGTCAAACCGTTGTCCACTGAAAATTTACTAGCCTGTCACCCAAAATTTGTTGGCGGAAAACTGGACAACAATTGTCAAAAGGAGCGTACTAACAGTCAGATTTTAGTCAACAGACAATCCCCTGCCAACAATCGTACCGTGTGTACGAGGCTTTAGACCCCATACACATTATTAGGTTTTCTGCAGATTTTTGTCTTCAGATTTACCAAAACCATGTACTGCAAGGGCCTGCCTGATGACATACAAATTGAAACTCTTTAGGTTTGACCTCATATTATATGCTTTTGGTAAATCTGAAGACAAAAATCTGAAGAAAATCTTTGTATGGGGCCTTAAGCTTCGTACACACAATCAGATTGTTGGCCAACCGAGTGTCTGATTTTTTTCCAAAGGGCGTGTGCCAGAAACTTGTCTTGCATACTAACGGTACACAATTAACGGCCAACAAACACGAACGTAGTGACGTACTACAAGGAATTTCAGTTCTTGAGCGCCACCCTTTGGGCACCTTCTGCTAATTTCGTGTTTGGTGAGCATTGATTCCGAGCATGTGTGTTTGTACTTTCAACTTTTGTGTGACGGATTTGTGTACTGGCAATACAAAAATCTGACAACAGACCTTTGTCCACTGAAAATTTACTAGTCTGCCATCCAACATTTGTTGGCCAAAAGTTGGACAACAATTGTCTGAAAGAGCGTACTCATGCCCCGTACACACGGTCGGACTTTGTTCGGACATTCCGACAACAAAATCCTAGGATTTTTTCCGACGGATGTTGGCTCAAACTTGTCTTGCATACACACGGTCACACAAAGTTGTCGGAAAATCTGATCGTTCTAAACGCGGTGACGTAAAACACGTACGTCGGGACTATAAACGGGGCAGTGGCCAATAGCTTTCATCTCTTTATTTATTCTGAACATGCGTGGCACTTTGTCTGTCGGATTTGTGTACACACGATCGGAATTTCCGACAACGGATTTTGTTGTCGGAAAATTTTATATCTTGCTCTCAAACTTTGTGTGTCGGAAAATCTGATGGAAAATGTGTGATGGAGCCTACACACGGTCGGAATTTCCGACAACAAGGTCCTATCACACATTTTCCATCGGGGCATCACAGTCTGATTTTAGGCCAACAGTCTGTCAACAGACAATCCCCTGCCAACAATCAGATCATGTGTACGAGGCTTTAGGCTAGGATCATACTAGAACACAGTAGAGGAAATCGTGTACCATGCGGTCTGTGCGCATTTCCTAAACCGTTTTTAAAACACACTGCAGTTGCAATCTGCAAGAGGTGTTAATGTTAAGGTAAGAACACCCCAAATGTAGGTCGCAAATGCAGTGATCTAGTTGCCCTGAGTTTTCAAAAGTAGGTCATGCCCTACTTTTGGCGCGATGCAGTGCAATTTGAGCCTGTTCAGAATGAATGGCTCCAAATCGCACCACACTGAATCATATGTGAATTGAAAAGGAATGCGCAGCACATTCCTGTGCGGTTTATAGTGTGGAACTGGTATTTAGGCCTCATTCACACAAGGTGTAAAAATGCATACCCCTGTGTGAGGGGATGCATAGCTGTCCTGTGCACGGTAACCTGCTATTACTGACCCTTGGCCATCTGCATGAATGAGCCCTAATAAAGTCCCCTTTTCTTTAGAAAGCACTAACAGCCTAAGTAGAAAAGCCTGTACCCTGCCAGCATGCTCTATAAAAGGACCCTTGCTCTATGTGTGAAAGCAGTGATCCCTCCGCAAAAGTCTGACATGCTCCCTGCTGAGTCAAAGCTAGAGCTTTCCAATCAGCATGGAGCATGAGCTTTGATAATTGGAGAGCTTGAAGTCTGATTCAGCAAAAGGGTGTTCCGGACCTCTGCAGAGAGACCACTTCTCCCCCCCCCCCCCAGAGAGAAGGATTCTTCTCTGCAGCACGGTGGAAGGTGACAGGCTTTTGAACACAGGCTACGGCCACTTCCTAAGGCCTGGTTCATACCTTTGCATTTTTTGGTGCATTTTGCAGAAACACGCTACAATCCATTTAACAGCGTTTCCTATGGGACACGTTCACATCTATGCTTTTTTCAGCCGCTGCATTTTTGGAAAGGGTCAGGGATTTTTTTAAACACAAAACAGTGCGTTTTTGGTTGAATTGACTTGAGAAGCTGCAGAAAAGTAGTGAGTTTTTGCCGTGATTTTACTGCGAGTTTGCCGCGATTTGCATTTTTAATCTGCCCAACAACAAACTGCCCAAAAAAGCATAAAAAAATGCAAAACGCATAACGCATCAAAAAAAGTAAAAAAAACAGCTACAGTATAAGAGATTGCACACCTTTAGTTTTGCACACCTGGAATGTACCGTGTCTCACAAAAGTGAGCACACCCCTCACATTTTTGTAAATATTTTATTATATCTTTTCATGTGACATAACGTGAGTAGTGAGTGTACAGCTTGTATAACAGTGTAAATTTGCTGTCCCCTCAAAATAACTCAACACACAGCCAATAATGTCTAAACAAAACAAAAGTGAGTACAACCCCCAAGTGAAAATGTCCAAATTGGGCCCAATTAGCCATTTTCCCTCCCCGATGTCATGTGACTCGGACTCGTTAGTGTTACAAGGTCTCAGGTGTGAATGGGGAGCAGGTGTGTTAAATTTGGTGTTATCGCTCTCACTCTCTCATACTGGTCACTGGAAGTTCAACATGCCACCTCATGGTAAAGATCTCTCTGAGGATCTGAAAAAAAGAATTGTTGCTCTACATAAAGATGGCCTAGGCTATAAGAAGATTGCCAAGACCCTAAAACTGAGCTGCAGCATGGTGGCCAAGACCATACAGCGGTTTAACAGGACAGGTTCCACTCAGAACAGACCTTACCATGGTCGACCAAAGAAGTTGAGTGCACGTACTCAGCGTCATATCCAGAGGTTATCTTTGGGAAGTAGACGTATGAGTGCTGCCAGCATTGCTGCAGAGTTTGAAGGGGTGGGGTGTCAGCCTGTTAGTGCTCAGACCAAACGCTGCACACCGCATCAAATTGGTCTGCATGGCTGTCATCCCAGAAGACAGCCTCTTCTAAAGATGATGCACAAGAAAGCCCGCAAACAGTTTGCTGAAGACAAACAGACTAAGGACATGGATTACTGGAACCGTGTTCTGTGATCTGATGAGACCAAGATAAACCTATTTGGTTCAGATGGTGTCAGGCCTGTGTGGTGACAAGCAGGTGAGGAGTACAAAGACAAGTGTGTCTTGCCTACAGTCAAGCATGGTGGTGTCATGGAAATAAAAAGAGAAAAGGGCGCACCAGCCATGTGCATTATCTTTTGTAAAACATTTATTGAGTAAAATGATAAAAGGAAATTACTCACAAGCAGTAGTAAAATCATGTGCCGTAAACCTTGGACATCAACTAACAGCAAGACTGCTGAGCTCTGATGAAGAAGGGACGAGCCCTTCGAAACGCGTTAGCGGGCAGTGCTATATATTCCTCTAAAGACCTTTTGGAAGGCTTCGTTCATCATTTTAACCACTTGCTGTTAGTTGATGTCCAAGGTTTACGGCACATGATTTTACTACTGCTTGTGAGTAATTTCCTTTTATCATTTTACTCAATAAATGTTTTACAAAAGATAATGCACATGGCTGGTGCGCCCTTTTCTATTTTTATTTCTTTGTCTGCTAGGATTCCCCATCCTTGAGGGCAGCAAGGCCTGTGTTTCCCTTTCATCTATTTGGTCGACCACTTGTGCACAGGAGTCATTTTCTGTTTTTGTAATGGTGGTGTCATGTTCTGGGGCTGCATGAGTGATGCCGGAACTGGGGAGCTACAGTTCATTGACGGAACCATGAATGCCAACATGTACTGTGACATACTGAAGCAGAGCGTGATCCCCTCCCTTCGCAGGGCAGTATTCCAACATGATAGCAAGCCCAAACACACCTCCAAGATGACCACTGCCTTGCTAAAGAACCTGAGGGTAAAGGTGGTGGACTGGCCAAGGATGTCTCCAGACCTAAACCCTATTGACCATCTGTGGGGCATCCTCAAATAGAAGGTGGAGGAGCACAAGGTCTCTAATATCCACCAGCTCTATGATGTCATCATGGAGGAGTGGAAGAGGACTCCAGTGGCAACCTGTAAAGCTCTGGTGACCTCCATGCCCAAGAGGGTTAAGGCAGTGCTGGAAAATAATGGTGGCCACACAAAATATTGACACTTTGGGCCCAATTTGGACATTTTCACTTAGGGGTGTACTTACTTTTGTTGCCAGCGGGTTAGACATTAATGGCTGTGTGTTGAGTTATTTTGAGGGGACAACAAATTTACACTGTTATACAAGCTGTACACTCACTACTTTACATTGTAGCAAAGTGTCATTTCTTCAGTGTTGTCACATGAAAAGATATAATAAAATATTTACAAAGATGTGAGGGGTGTACTCACTTTTGTGAGATACTGTATTTAGCTGATTTAAACGGAAAGCTTATTTGGGCTTTATATAAGGATTGAACAAGTCAAAAAATTGGTGGACTTTGTGGGCACATAATGAGAGGGAGAATCAATAAAAAAAGTATAAATTTTATTACAGCATAATTAAAAAATATATAAACATACAAACAACACCCTGTATGAACACAGTTACCAGTTACCCAATAATGCAGTTACAGAGGGCTGGATCTAAGGTATAAGGATTGATTTGGTAATGTATCAAAGTGAAAAAGAGATTTCTGATCCAGTAATGCCTCCAAAAACTTGCTAGTCAACGCGTTTTGCTAAAATATTAGCTTCCTCAGGAAATATACTGGGTAGGTGCTGTTAAACTTGTGACTCAGGGTATGGGAGAAGCTCACAAAACTATACAGACAAGCGGAAAGACGAAGTTTAACATTTCAAATGCATGTGTGCAGTAATAAAGTGCAGACATATCATGTGGTCTATGGTAGATACCACTGATGTATAGCAATCATATACAGGGTAGATTAAAGATGTAAAAAATGTTAGACTATAGATCACACACAGAGGTAAGTGGTCACAAATTCCCACTATAATGCCCCGTACACACGGTCGGACATTGATCGGACATTCCGACAACAAAATCCTAGGATTTTTTCCGACGGATGTTGGCTCAAACTTGTCTTGCTTATACACGGTCACACAAAGTTGTCAGAAAATCCGAACGTTCTAAACGCGGTGACGTAAAACACGTACGTTGGGACTATAAACGGGGCAGTGGCCAATAGCTTTCATTACTTTATTTATTCTGAGCATGTGTGGCACTTTGTCCATCGGATTTGTGTACACACGATCGGAATTTCCGACAACGGATTTTGTTGTTGGAAAATTTTATCTCCTGCTCTCAAACTTTGTGTGTCGGAAAATCTGATGGAAAATGTCCGATGAAGCCCACACACGGTCGGAATTTCCGACAACGCGCTCCGATCGGACATTTTCCATCGGAAAATCCGACCGTGTGTACGGGGCATATGTGTTTCCAACAAAGTATCAATAGTACCAAAAAATGGCCCATAGGTACAGTACCAATGTATTAAATGAGTAAGTACAGAATCCCCTCAAGTATAAAGACCGATGGCATGTCTAAGAAAGGGGGTATAGAAACCTATGTATTTAAATATTCTACTTATTCCAAAGGGGGGAGACCTATTATTAAGGCTCAGCCAAATGTTGCCGCATAAGCAGGGGAAAAGATATATCCCTTTTGACACTGCACCAGTGTGTACAGATTTCCTCTCTGTGTGGAAGAGAATTGCCAAGGAATGTAGTCAGCCAAATTCTTATGATAATTTTCTATGTTTTGCTAAAATAAAAGATGAATAGAATGTGATTTGTCGCTATGGGGAACACACATACATCCCGTTCAGCCATTTTTAAAATGCAATCTGTAAAGGGATAATACATATGTTCATAGCATACAAAACCAGTAAATAACTCAAGAAATGTCTTTGGGAGAGCCTTGTTCGTGCTCTGGCTCGCCCCAATTTAGTGTCAATGTCAATATTGACACAGCTCTTATTAAACCCAATGTTGTCTCACAAAAAGTGATTTCCAGACTCAGCGAAATAAGGCACTGAGCACCAAGTGATTTTTCATCTATAGGAAGCCATTAATCTCCGCTTGACTCCAATGACACCTTTTAGCAAATCTGGCCCTTTGTGTCCACCAATTACCATGCAGCGCACATAAAACCTGTTTTTGTTTTCCAGTTAATGAATGAAGGGACAGATCTGAAGGTCCAGATACAAATGAGGTTTTCCTCCAGTGATCCTCAGTGGTGTGTTTGTTTAGTGGCAGATATTTGGTTTATGTTTGACGAAGACATACAATAGTTTTTTTGTCTGTATCTCCAGCAATCGATGCTGGAAGGCAGATGATAGATGGGAAGGTTTCGGCACATTGAGTCATTGTGGGGAAGCCTATTACAGGGAGACCCCCTTGTGGCGTTTCACAGGAAAGCACGTTGGCTTTTTTCAGAGCCTGGTTCTATTTTAAACCTGATACAGTACATGCTTGTTTGTCTTTTCCGGGAAACACAGGATTGCTTTTACTTGAGGACCTTAAGCTCCTGGCCTCATTCATCACGGGCCGAGGAAGCAGCAAACACATTACTTAAATAATTAGCCTTCAATTGAAAGAAAGTTGTGTCACTGGAGCTAAGCATGAAAGATCAGCTCGGAACTAGAATCGTTTGACCCCAATGTAAATAATGGCGACCTGCTATTTGAGGGAGATCTAAGGAATGGCTTGTTTTTCTAATATTGATCGTGTAGCTAATGTCACCAGGATGGAAGAGGAAACTCCTTCTCAACTGCTACGCCATACATAGCCAGATCTGTGGGCAGAAACCACAAAAGATCTAACAACTGTCTGTGCAAACAAGGACCAGCAATATTCATACAAAGATAATATCTGCTACCATTATTTCTCAAAAGACACTCCTTTAAGAGGAGCTCCAGTCTCCTGTGTAAAAACTAAAAGTCAGCAGCTACAAAAACCGTAGCTGCTGACTTTTAATAAACAGCCACTCACCTGTCCCATGATCCAGAGCCGTCCTCACCCCGTCCTTCACTAGCCTTTGGGTTCCTGGTGCCGGCATCTTAACTGTGGGCACCTGGCTGTGACAGCTTGCGGCTTCACAGCTAGGTGACCGCTGAGCATGTGCAAGCCTTGCTGTGCATTGTGAATGGTCCTGCAGTCTTCTGGGACTTGTTTAATGTCCCAAAAGACTGCAAGGGAGGGAGGGGAAGGAGAACTTCTGTTCCCTTCACCTAGGTGAACGGAGCGAATATGGGAAGGGGTACCTGTCAAACTCGGGTACCCGCTCCCTCCCCCCTCCCCAAAAGTGCCATTCTTGAAAGAGGAGGGGAGGCCTTACAGCAGAAATTCCCCTTTTGGGCGGAGTTCCGCTTTTACTGCATACCTGTTCAAATATCAAGTAAAAAAGTGATATGCCTTCAGGAGTTAAATGAATCAATAGAGAGGAGAAGGGAGGGAGAAAGCACAACCACTCTGGTGTAGTAAGTTCCAACAAGGTTTAATTACAAAAAAAAGTTAAAAATACCCAAAAAAGTATAAAAGACACACACATATATATATATATATATATATATATATATATGGGTCCACAGGGGAAGATGACAGGAAGGGTGCAGCTGAGTGGATGGATGATGAGCTGCTGCAGGAATCTCTGTGCCGCTGACTGTTAATAGGGAAATGGCTCTGACAGCCCAGTGTAATGCAGCGGCTTCCTTATTCTCAGCACCAATGTCCAATGGATAGGAATGTCCACTTGGAGTCCAGGGTCACAGGACACATTTTGAGGGACCTTCCTCTTCCTCAGCTGACCCCAATGGTCTACCCACTCTGTTTAAACAGCCCCCCCCCCCCCTCCGAGGAAACAACCCAGAACATTGAATCAATAGCTCTTACTTCTTTTATAACTATCTTGTAGTAGTTGTCACATTCAACTGGACTTGTTCTGTAATGTTGAAGATGCTTTGCAGCTTATTCAAGCCACTTCTTTACTTCTAGAAAATGTCAGAAAAATACCCAGCATTTATATTCACGGAGGAAGCACCGACATCTTAAAGTGACAATAAACTCTAGTTTTACATTTTTTTTAGATTTTAGTAAACTCCCTTTGAAAGGTGACCATACTCTAATCACTAAAGAAAAACACTAAACTGATTAGAAAAAAAAAAAAAAATTAAGTATATATTCTTAAAGCAGAACTAAACTGTATCTGAGCACCACGACCCAAAAAGGCTATTTAAAGAGGAGGTCCGCCCACACCTAGAAAAATTAAAAGTCAGCAGCTACAAATCTTGTAGCTGCTGACTTTTAATATATGGACACTTACTTGTCCAGGGAGCCCGCGATGTCGGCACCCCAGCCAAACTTCCGATCGGCTCTTGGGTGCAGCCGTCACCATTGCCGGTAAGGGAACCCGGCAATGAAGCCTTTCAGCTTCACAGCCGGTCCCCTACTGCGCATGCGCGAAGCGTGCTGCGCTTTCTAACTGGCCCGGCGGCGGAGGAAGTAGGAGGGGGGCCAAACTTCTGAGAGACAAAAACAGGTCCCAGGTCCCCCCTCCCCCCTGAAAGGTGCCAAATGTAGCACCGGAGGGGGGGGAACAAACAAGCGGAAGTTTCACATTTGGGTGGAATTCCGCTTGAATTCATTGTTAATATTCAAAGAAAACTGCCCATCCATCCATGTCTCAATGCTTTATTTAGTTGAGAAATCACTTTGAAAAATGCCCCCCCTAGCATTTCTGGCAGTGGTCATCTTGAGTAAGGGCAGATGATTCATGTAGCATTTACTTCCTGGAATCTATTTGCCCTTAGCTCAGGCATGCAGGCAGGTGGGTGTGCTTAGCTGAGAAAGCCCCTCTTCCTCTGCTTCAGATGAAAGAAAATGTAAGATGTAAGACATTATTTTGGCCTAGGCCAGAAACCAGGAAGCAACTGAAGAAATGTAAAATATAAAATAAAAAATAATAGTGATGGAGAGTTTATTTCTGTTTTAACTCAAAAAAGAAAAAATGCTGCTGTTAAAGGCGTCTGGCATTTTTTTTTATGCCCCTGAAAGCAGCTCTAGGTTATAATATGTATATGCACATTGTGTAGCTCACAGGCGTATTTTAGAGCCATGTTCAGGGGTATAAAAAAAAAACTGCGTTTAAAGGAGTTTTCCAACGTAATTTACGCACATACACGTGTAAACATGCCTAAATGTGGGCATATGTGTGTACATTCATTCTACTGGTTACAATAATTTATTACTATAACCAGTAGAATGAGTTTACGCTCCTACGCATATAAGCGCAGTACACCTAAATACACCTAAATCTCCAATTTCCTTTTTCTGTTGCTGCTGTGATCTGACTTCCTTTTAGAAGGTGACTACATTTATTCTCCATTGTCCCATTGTATGTAGGAACGTAGTCATACTCTTTTGTTTGTTCCTAGGATGGACTATGGGATGTGTGATGTGCACAGTAGACATGTGCGCCGTCAATAAATTTGTTTCGTTCCGTTCCGTTTCGTATTAGAATTAATTCATAAATTCGTAATTCGTGTCCGAAATTTTGTACGAAATACGAATTTTTGTTAACTTTTCGTAACAATAACGAATGTTCGTTATGATGAATTTATCATTATGAGGGTCTCCCACCATCCCTGTGCTGTGCTGACTTCCTGGGTTTTTAACTTTTAGGTTCTTTAACTTTTCGTAACAATTGCGAATGTTCGTTAGGAATTTGGATCCGAAATTCGTAAACAAAATTTCGTATTTCGTACAAAATTCGGAAGCATAGCAATTCGTATTTTGGATCCTCCCGAATGTATGAATTTACGGAAATTTAATGAAAAACAGATTACAGGGTCATTAAAGTGCTTGTAAGGAACCGGTTATATCTACAGCGTCCCCTTTGGAGGTAGCGCTACTGTCACGTACCAGGCTGGAGGCTGAGGTGACGAGAGGGCTCCCCTTGCGGCTGAGTGCAGAGCACCCCTGGAGTTGAAGACAGAGGGTGCTATGCCCAGAGATGCACGGTTGCCTGCCGGTGAAGCTGTCTGATGGTTCCAGGAGCGGACACCCAGGAGCAGAGAAGGTGGTCACAGCCAATGATTCCCTGGAGGTACTGGCGAATCTTAACAGGTGGAAAAGCAGAGACGTCATCAGAAGCCAGGCTGGGGGTCAAATACAGGAAGGCAGTCAGAAGCAGAGGCAGGAGGTGTAGGTGTAGGAGGTGTAGTATGTAAGCCAGGGTCAAACACAGGAAGTCAATCTGGAACAGACAAGAGCAGGTCCGTAAAACAAGCTGGGTTCAGAGCCAGGAGAGAAGCCAGAGCCGGTCAGGGTAAGCCGGGTGGGTAACAGGTAATCCAACAGGAGCAAAGAACACAGGATACAGAGCTGATGATGATCCAGCGATTTATGAGAGCACTTGGAGTCCTTATATAAGCCAGCAGAACACTGGTAATTAGCACGTTTTGCATACGTACGTTAGCCATCGCTAACGTGCGCTCGCCGTTATGCACTGATTGCTAATGCACATGCGCGGATTCGCGCAGCCATAATGGATATTAGCATATCTGCCAGTTCTTCTCCGGTTTCTTCCCTGACAGCTACACTGCTATGTTCAGATGGGGTTAAACACAGCAGCAGCACTCTGTGCTATGGCTGTATCCAAGCTGGACAGTTAGCTATTGCCAAAAATGTATGTGGACAGAAATGCCATTCCTGGATGCAAACTGTTTGCGTCCAGGACAGTCATAGCATAGGCCCTCGTAGCATGTAACTGCTCAGATGAGCGGTAACATGCAAACAGTGTCGGTGTTAGCCATTGACGTGTAGAGGGTACAAATCTAGCTGCCCCTGTTTGCACACAACATATGCATACGGCTAGATTCTCCACAAGCAAAAATCACTGCTTTTTGCAGACCGACGCTCATCTTAATGAGCCCTTATGCCGCGTACACACGGTCGGACTTTTCAACCGGACTGGTCCGACGGACCAAATCCGGCGGACAATCCGATCATGTGTGGGCTTCACTGGACCTTCAGCTGACTTTTCCTGTCGCAAATCTGACGGACTTTAGATTTGGAACATGCTTCAAATCTTTACGTCGTAACTCCACCGGATCCAGAAATCCGCTAATTTGTATGCTAGTCCGACGGACAAAAACCGACGCTAGGGCAGCTATTGGCTACTGGCTATCAACTTCCTTATTTTAGTCCGGTGTACGTCATCACGTACGAATCTTTGGTGTGATCATGTGTAGGCAAGTCCGGTCATTAGAAAGTCCGTCGAAAGTCTGCCAAAAGTCCTTCGAAAGTCTGTCGGACAGGCTGTCGGACTTTTGTAGCTGAAAAGTCCGACCGCGTGTACGCGGCATTAGGGTTACATACTGCACTTTGAACATTAGTTTGTCTTCTTCAGTAGCCCCACTACGGATAAGTGAAGCGATTTGGGCAAAATCATTTTTGCAACAAAATAACTAAATTTGTCATGAGTGTGATTTTGGAAACTCTGGCTCATTGTTCTTCTTAACCAAAATTAGATTTTATCTAGAGGTGTATTTAACAATTTATTGCATAGCCTTTTTATTTATTTTGCCTCCCCCATTGACCCACATTTTGCCATTTGGCACAATTTTGGTAAAACTAACTTGGCTGATCCCTATTCCTTAATAAGACTCATGATTACAAATGTCTACAGAAAAAAAGTTTTCCTCCAGTTCGGTAGGGGATCATCTGAGATGACAATTGTCCTTCATTCACTCGTGACGATGGGGTCCATTATCTCAATCGTCTTCTATAAACAATTTCGACTGCTATGTATTTTTATACATTTTGTTTTTGTTTGCCATTTATCTACCATGGGAAAAGTTGATGCAATATAAATAAATGGTAGGAGCAGCAGATGTTGATGTATCTTTCATATATCCTCTCTCAGTGAGGTTTAAAGTGAATCAAAAAAGACAGTACTTGAAATTTTCCTAAATTTGTAAAAATGTGTATTAAAACCATCTGTGTTTTTTGTCTAGATGTTCTCATATTTTATACAGGCATATAAATACATCATATGTAATCCACTATATTTTATATGTTTTATATTATATTTCACTGGAGGATTCAGCAAGGTTGTGCAGTGGGAAGTTTATTATGACAAGATCCATCGCTCACAATAAAGCTCACTTCTTCCAGCCATTTGTTTATACAGTGCTTTGAAAAAGTATTCATACCCCTTTGAAATTTTCCACATTTTGTCATGTTACAACCAAAAACGTAAATGTATTTTATTGGGATTTTATGTGACAGACCAACACAAACTAGTGCCACATAATTGTGAAGTGGAAGGAAAATGAGAAATATATTTTAAAAATTTTTACAAAATAAATATCTGAAAAGTGTGGGGGGCATTTGTATTGAGCCCCCTCCTGAGTCAATACTTTGTAGAACCATCTTTAGCTGCAATTACAGCTGCAAGTCTTTTTGGGGGTGTCTCTACCAGCTTTGCACATCTAGATAGTGACATTTTTGCCCATTCTTCTTTGCAAAATAGCTCAAGATCTGTCAGATTGGATGGAGAGTGTCTGTGAACAGCAATCTTCAAGTCTTGCCACAGATTCTCAATTGGATTTAGGTCTGGACTTTGATTGGGCCATTCTAAAACATAAATATTCTTTGATCTAAACCGGGGGTCAGCAACCCGTCGATCGCGGTTCCCCTATCAACCGCAGGCAGATGACAGGTGGACCGCGAACAGGTTCCTGCGCTGCCGACCCCCCGCCTTCTATGTGTGCCGATCCTTGTCTTCCCAGGCTCAGGATAGCCCCTGAGGCAGAGGACTGGAGCAAATGAAGCGCAAGACTCCACAAAGGTATTCTTAATGTTTCTCTAATCGAGGCGGGATACAAAGTGTATGCCAGATGGTACTTAGTGCCAGAGCACTAGACCAAAATGTATCCAGGTGCCTCAGCCTCCTGCTTCAGGGTTTGTGGTCAGGTGGTTACATCAACACACATATGGTGGATGTGTCCCAAGGTTCACTGCGTTTAAATGAGGGTTCACACATTCATATTCTCGGTTATGATGGTTAATATCATTAAAGACGCTAGTGTCGCCTTACTAGTAAAGCGTCTGACATTTTCCAGTCGCCTTACTAGTGTAACCCACTGGAAAATGTCAGACGCCAACATATTTCATGTTCCTGGCGGCCAAAATTGCCATTGCGTCTGCGTGGAAAAGCCCTGTTCTAGACACGGCATTGATTAAACATAAACCTATGTGGATCATGTTGAACAAAAAAAAAAGTGAGAGTTCTACGAGACAAATAATCCTTTTTTGAGAAAATATGGTCCCCCTGGCTTACATACCTGTGGGTCACTGATACATAGAACCATTCACCTGGATGATCAATGAGGGATACCTGGATAGATCCACCTTTTCCTCTCTTCCTTTTCCTTCTTTTCTTTCACCTCTTTACCTAAAGCTAAATCTTGATATTGTGCTTCCATAGCCCTCATGATGCTTCTCATTCTTTTTAAACCAGACACTCCTGGGTATATTGTTGGGAGTAGGGTCCCCCATAAGAGACAGTAGTACTGCTTGATTGTTGAAAGAACCTTGCCTATCTCACAACATGGGAAAGAGGCTCCATAGTCACCTAGACCCCTTTACCATGGTTTTACTCCCCTAATGTTGTGAATCTATGCGCATGACGTTTTGCATGCACATAATACACTGGGTGCCTGGTTGGATGGTTGCCTCGCAGAGTTTAAGAAGTTCAAACGTTCAATCAGTGATTTATAACCCCTTGCCGCCAAGCGTACGCAGATGTGTGTACTCTGCTTTCCGGGGTTATACCAGGATAATGCCTGAAGCTGCAGGCATTATCCCAGAACTGTTTTTTAGAGCTGGCGATCGGCTATCCAGTTATAACAACCGATGCGGCTAAAAGCCACTCGGCTGTTATACCGGAGAAGCGGGAGGGGACGTCCCCCCTCCCGCCACCTCCCGCCGCTGTTACCGGGCCTCCTGTTCCATCGGGAGGCCGATGACCAATCGGCCACCTCCGGCAGCTGGGGACGTACTGGAACGAAGCTGGGGACGTACTGGAACGAAGCTGGGGACGTACTGGAACGTTCCAGCCTCCTAATTGTAAACACGGAAGCGACGTCATGACGTCACTTCCCGTTTACTTGGCTGCCAATGGTGCCGGTTTTAGACCTCCGATCCCCCCATAAAGAGTACATGTCACCACCTATTACTGTAACAAGGGATGTTTACATTTCTTTTGACAGCAATAAAAGCGATCAAATTTTTTTTTTTTTAAAAACACAATTTATAAATATAAAAATAAATAAAATAAATAAGAAAAAAAATTGTTAAGCGCCCCCGTCCCTGCGAGCTCGCGCAGAAAAGAAAACGCATGCGGAAGTTGCGCCTGCATATGTAAACGGTGTTCAAATCACACATGTGAGGTATCACCGCGATCATCAGAGCGAGAGCAATAATTCTAGCACTAGACCTCCTCTGTAACTCTAACCTGGTAACCGTAAAAAAAATTTAAAGCATCGCCTATGGAGATTTTTAGGTACCGTAGTTTGTCGCCCTTCCACGAGTGCGTGCAATTATAAAGCATGACATGTTTGGTAACTATTTACTCGGCGTAACATCCTCTTTCACATTATACAAAAAAATTGGGGTAACTTTACTGTTTGTTTTTTTTTTAAATTCATGAAAGTGTCCCTTTTCCCAAATGGTTGCGTTTAAAACACCGCTGCACAAATACCGTGTGAAATAAAATATTGCAACAATCGCCATTTTATTCTTTAGATTCTCTGCTAAAAAAATATATATAATGTTTGGGGGCTCTAAGTAATCTTCTAGCGAAAAATACGGATTTTAACTTGTAAACACCAAATTTCAAAAATAGGCTTAGTCATGAAAGGGATAATTAGTAACTGCCCTGCATTATATTTTAGTTGTATGTTAGGGACTACATGGCAGACATAAGTTGTGCGTTATGGTCTACATTAATCTCTATTAAGCCTCTCATTTGTATGTCTCCTATGATACATGCTTGGAGCGTGCGAGGATTGTTCGCTGCTCTACCCAATGATCTCTTTTTCTCTGTTCCACAAAACATTTAATAAAAACTATTGAAACAGAAAGCTTGTAGGAGGCGTTTTCATTCTACTCTGACTGTCCTATGAGGCTGCATGACCCCTGACTTTCTGTCTGGTTAGTGCCGATTGGCCCTGTGCCGATCGCTTGCACCCTCCCAAAAAAAAACAACTCTCTAGCAATACACACCAAGTGTGTGCGGAGTGCCTCCAAGGCATTGTTCTATCAGCTGATGGATTGAGGACAGTAAAAGAAGGGGGGATCAGAGAAGACAGCATCAAACAGCCTTTTTACATAATGCTCAGGATTAAAGCCTTAGTTATCACAGTGAGTATAATACGCATGTTTTACTGCATATATAGACTGATTTTACTATTGTGGGTTTAGTAAAACCTTAATAGATCTTCCTAGACCTTAATAATTTCAAAATGAGAGTCTGTGGAGTGTTGCAATAGATAGTTGTGTGTTTCTGACAGCAGAGACCATTGGGTTGCTAATGGATAAATTCGTTTTTCATTTGCAGTTACTTCAGACATCCTCATATGACCCTCATCACTGTAAACAAATAGCATCACTCTAATTTATTGTTAATAGGTATATTCATATGTCTATACTCAAAGATGTAGTATTCAATAGCTATTTTACATTATTTTGTTTAATCACAGCTTTAAAATTTTTGAGGGATGAGATTTTATATGTGAGCTGTCTTCATCTATTATGTCTTTATCATCCTTGGCAGACGTAATGCTTTTCAAAGCTAATACCTAATAATAGGCCAAAAGTGTCTGAAAGAAGAATTGCTTGTCTCATAGCATCCAGCCTTTGCCTATTGGTTCTTTATGTGCTTAATGCTGGCCATGCACACAAACACACACCAGTTTTTTTTTTTTTCTTGTAGCGATCATAATTTTTAATTGTACTTTTTCTTCTTTAACGCCGGCACCTTCCTTTACACGCACATGAACTTTAATGGCATAATGCCATACGTCTGTATGGTTCAATGTTGAGTTGGCCCCCCCTTTGCAGCTATAACAGCTTCAACTCTTCTGGGAAGACTGTCCACAAGGTTTAGGAGGGTGTCTATGGGAATGTTTGACCATTCTTCCAGAAGTGCATTTGTGAGGTCAGGCACTGATGTTGGACGAGAAAGCCTGGCTCGCAGTCTCCACTCTAATTCATCCCAAAGATGTTCTGTCGGGTTGAGGTCAGGACTCGGGACTGTCGGGTTGTGCAGGCCAGTCAAGTTCCTCCACCCCAAACTCGCTCATCCATGTCTTTATGGACCTTGGTTTGTGCACTGGTCCAAATCATTTGGTGGAGGGGGATTATGGTGTGGGGGGTTTTTTTCAGGGGTTGGGCTTGGCCCCTTAGTTCCAGTGAAGGGGACTCCTAAGACATCAGCATACCAAGACATTTTGGACAATTTCATGCTCCCAACTTTGGCAGCAAGCTTTAACGGTGGGCTGCCACATATGTATAAAAAGCTGGTGTTGCTGTTTTCTGTTGGGAGCATGCTTACTCTGTGCCCCCAGAACTGTTGAATATCATTGAATGCTCCAAGTCACTCTTGAACACGTGATCACTGTGACAGCCAATCACAGTAATCTTATGACCAGAAAGCCCAAATAATGGCTCTGGCCTTATAAACTTTTGAACAGCTGGCTCTCACCAGTTAGGAAGGATTAAACAGACCTGTCCCTAGACCATTTTTTTTTCAATCTTTCTATATGATTCTATGTGCATTTAATGTGATTGTAAAGGTAAAAAAACAAACAAAAAAAAAACAAACCTGTTATACTTACCTGCTCTGTGCAATGGTTTTACACAGAGCAGTCCCAATCTTCTTCTTCTTATCGGGTCCCCCGCCAGTGCTCCTGGCTCCTCCCCCCTGCTGAGTGCCCCCAAAGAAAGCTTCTTGCTATGGGGGTACTCATGCGGGTTTACTCCTGAACTGCTCTCTGTGTGTCCATTGGCACACACAGTGCAGCTCAGCAACACCCCCTGCTCCCTCCTCAATTGCTGCCTCTGAGCCAATGAGGAGAGAAATAAAGAGCAGCTTTGCTGCTCTTGGGCACATCGCTGGACCGAAATCAGGCTCAAGCAAGTATACGGGGGGGATGGGAGCTGCACACAGGAGTTTTTTTTTACCTTAATGCACAGAATGCATTACAGTAAAAAAATCTTCATCCTTTACAACCACTTTAATGTATTTTATGCATGTTATTTACCTGTAATAGCCTCCCTTGTGTAGACATCAAAAAGCACTGAGACATCCAAAAAAGTGTTGACTTCCAAAAGCCTCCATCCTAGATGTGATCTCCGCAGCCGCAACAAATTTAGAACTGTCCGCTGTTACTCAATTAAAAAAACGATTTAGATATATCATTCAAGCACACCGAAAAAAGAATAAAAGTTTTCAGTGTGTTATTTAAAAAAAAACAAAGAAAAATGACAGTTCCTCCATCCACACAGTCAAGGTGCATGAAGGAATTCCCCCCACTGGGGCATTGTTTTCTGACAGCGGCACCTGCTGATTGGCTGAAGCCACTAATCAAGAGATAGTTTTACAACATGTTATTTCAACAGAATTTGATTAAACAATCAAGTGCTGAGCAGGGGAGCCTACACACTGATCAAAAATGGATCAGTATATGTCCATTGGCCAGCTTAACAATTCCTCACTCTTAAAAACATAAAAAAAGGTTTAGCTGGAGTTGGGCTTTACCTTATGCATTATGGCCAACATATCACATGAGTAGGTAAAACTGCCAAAATATGGTTTCTGCCAGTGTTAAGAAGTGAGGCCAAATTATGATGGCACGGTCTCGTTCTGTCATTCCCAAGTATTAAGCCGTTAAAATATAGGCTTTTATAATGAATTTCAGCTGTATAGCTCTGATGTCTATAGGAAGTGTGCAGAAGAAATGTGAATTTGGCAGCAGATTGCTTTGTAAGGCATTCATTCCTTTCATACATAACACACAGTGGTTAGACCACATTGTGTAAAAATCTTAATTGGAAAGCTGAACAAAGCTTTCTCAAATTATTGTTATACAGTATGTTGCTGTAAGATTAATTATTATATTCAAAGGATTTCCATGGTCACAGCATACTCTTTCATTTTATAATATCTGAAGTGTAATAACAATACAAACAATAATTATATTTGATAATTCAGTATAAGATTACTTGAAAAATCTTCTTTCATGTTGTGAGTTCTGCCTGTCTGCTGGCCGTCTCTTTCCACAACTTTCTGGATTCCCTGCATGCTTTGCAGCTTCTCCTCTGCTGTTTACTTCCCATATCTAAGGACTACATATCCCATGGTACCCTTGTTTGGTTATAAGAAGAGTGAGTGCGGCTACTCAGTGATAGCGGATGACTTGGTTCAGAAGGACCCCGTCCCTCCGGTCCAGTGTCCCACTTTATCTCCCAGATGAGAAGAAAGGGTTAGAGCTCAGCTGGCCAGGTGGGAAAAGATGTTCTCTAAAAATGATTTTGATGTGGGCCGCGCCAAAAGTGCCTAACACCGAATTCGACTGAGCGAAGACAGGCCTTTTCGCCCGTGGGACTTTAAATGAAGTGTCCATGGTGATCACATATAAATAGAAAGAGTATAGAAATAACAAAATTTATTGAAATAAATATCATCCAGTACAAGTCATAAACATAGGTGACAAATACATAAGAACAGCAACATGATAAAATGGTCCTAAAAACATAACCATCATGACATAACATCAAAATATGAAAAATACAGATATACATGATACATCTCCAAACCGACGCGTTTCGCAAGCTCTCCTCGCTTCATCAGGGGCTGATGTGTATATCTGATGTCTGTAATAGCAAGGAAAAAATGTATTGAAGTATAGGTTGCAATTGGACAACAACATGAAGCCAGAACTAGTAATCCAATACCTACTTGTCAGGCATTTGACCCCAAAGGGGGCGGCCCCAGGCAGGGGGTAGCGGGAATACATCTCCCTTTTCGAGAGAGAGGGCAGATCTTGAAGATCTCAGGGAGCAGCTGGCCGGGTTGAAAAAGTCTGGAGTCATTAAAGAATCCAGGAGTCCTTACGCCTCCTCCATTGTGGTAGTGCGCAAAAAAAATGGGTCCATTTGGATGAGTATTGACTATAGAACACTGAACCGGAGAACTATTCCTGATCAGTATACCACACCTCGCATAGAAGATGCTTTGCAGTGTCTGTCGGGAGCCAAATGGTTCAGTGTATTGAATCTGAAGAGTGGATACTACCAGATACCTATGCATCCTGATAACGCCATTCGGCAGCCCATTAGGATTCTTTAAGTTTGATCGCATACCGCAGAGATTGATAGGAGCCTGGCCACCTTTCAGAGGTTGATGGAGAACATGGTGGGTGACATGAATCTGATAGAAGTGCTCATGTACTTGGATGATATCATTGTTTTTGGCAAAACATTAGAGGAGCATGAAGCATGAATTGAGAGTCTTCCAAAGACTTCATGCAGAGGGACTGAAGCTGTCATTGGAGAAATCTTCCATTACCTATTTGGGGTATGTGGTCTCAGCCGATGGAGTAGCCATGGATCCACGAAAGCTGGAAGCTGTTACCTTTAAGCCTTGACCAAGTACTGTTACCAAACTGAGGTAATTTCTAGGATTATGTTCCTATTATAAAAGATTTGTGAAGAACTTTGCACAAATTGCAAAACCTCTTGGAGAGCTGTTGCAGAGGGAAGTGAACGAGGTCCGCAGAAGCCGAATTCAAGGGGGCCCAAACAGCTGGGACCCAGAAAGCCACATGAGTCTATTCGGGATCAATGGATGCTGAAGTGTGAGAGGGTCTTTGGATGTTTAAAGGAGAGACTCACTGAAGCTCCAGTCTTGGCCTATGCCGAGCCTTCAAAGCCTTACTAGCTGAATGTGGATGCTACCCAAGAAGGGCTAGGGGGTGTTCTGTATCAAGAATGGGAAGGGAAGCTTCGTCCAGTACCATATGTGAGTCGGAGTCTCACTCCCCCTGAGAAGAACTATCCTGTGGCAGTTTTTGGCCCTCAAGTGGGCAGTAGTAGACAAGTTGCGAGACTACATATATGGAGCTACATTTGGGGTCAAAACGAACAACATTCCTTTGACCTACCAGTTGTCTACTGCTAAATTGGATGCCACTGGACATCGGTGGTTGGCCGCATTGTTGGAGTTTCAATTCAGCCTGAAGTATCGGTCAGGAGTGGGAAATCGAGATGTAAATGCCCTATCCCGAAGACTGCATGGCATAGACTTGGCCTGAAGTGCTGGGTCCATTTGCCTCCTGAGAGACTGCGTGCCGTTTGCCATGGAGTAGAGCATCATCATAAAGGGGCCATGGGAGCTGAAGCTGTGGGAGTCACCTGTGATTTGAGTCAAGTGCGCAGTCAAGAACTGCCTCAGCTGACCAGGGAAGACTTGAGAAGGGATCAGCATGAAGATCCACTATGTAACCTTGTTAAGAAGGCCTTGTCAGTTCGGGACAATGTCCTGGTTGTGACATATCATTTTACAGTACCTGTTATTCTCAGGACTTTCTAAACAAAGACCAACAAGCTAGTACTGTTGCTATAACTCTGGTGGACAAGTTTTTCCCCCATTACGGTTTACTTCAGCGCTTGCATTCAGACCAAGGCTGGGATTTCAAGAAGAAACAAAAGAGAGAGGCGCCTCTGGGTGTAGATTTAAAACAATTTTATTCATAAAAAAATAGTGGCGGTCAAACTCACATTTTAGAAGTCATCAAAAGGCATGTAAATGTGAGCAGGTCATAGAAACATCATCCATCATAGGGTGTACATCTGGTCAGTCTAGAACCCATTTGCCGCTGGCTGGAGGCTCTGCCCGTGTTTGGAGAGAGGCACCGCTGAGATGTATGGCCGGCCGCAGCGGTGACAGGACACAAATCGAGGCTCAGATCACAGAAGAAAAACAACCGGCGAGGAGGGATGATGTCACTGGTCGAGCGACGCGTTGCAGGGCGTACGAGCTGCGGTGATGTGACAGCCGCGCCCCTTCATCAAGAGCCTCCAGCCAGCGGCAAAATGGTTCTAGACTGACCTGATGTACACGCTATGATGGATGATGTTTCTATGACCTGCTCACATTTACATGCCTTTTGATGACTTCTAAAATGTGAGTTTGACCGCCACTATTTTTTATGAATAAAATTATTTTAAGTCTACACCCAGAGGCGCCTCTCTCTTTTGTTTCTTCTCAGGATTTTGGAATCTGGTTTCGGTTCTCGTTGAAGGCAGCCCTATTTGTGGATTTATCATCCTTTGGATCCTTGGATTTTTCCTTTATACTATTATGACTGTGATATAAATGTTATCATACCTACATATATATCCTTCATGTGGTTTTTTCATTCACCACATTCACCATTTCTCCACATATATTTCCAATATCTTTACATACATCTTTTTGGTTTCATATGTGATACTTCCTTTTTCCTCCAACCATTCATGTATGTATATACATACAAGTATATATATATATGTACCGTATTTATCGGCGTATAACACGCACCGGCGTATAACACGCACCCCAATTTAGGAGGGAATTTTAAGGAAAAAAAAACTTTTAGGAGGGAAGTTGAAGGAAAAAAAACTTACATTTAAATGCCCATCATTGCAGCCTTCTCAGTGCAGCCATGTCAGTGCAGCCTTCCCCAGTGCAGCCTTGTTAGTGCAGCCTTGTCAGTACAGCCATGTCAGTGCAGCCATGTCAGTGCAGCCTTCGTCAGTGCAGCCTTCCCCAGTGCAGCCTTCCCCAGTGCAGCCTTCCCCAGTGCAGCCTTCCCCAGTGCAGCCTTTCCCAGTGCAGCCTTCCCCAGTGCAGCCTTTCCCAGTGCAGCCTTCCCCAGTGCAGCCTTCCCCAGTGCAGCCTTCCCCAGTGCAGCCTTCCCCAGTGCAGCCTTCCCCAGTGCAGCCTTTCCCAGTGCAGCCTTTCCCAGTGCAGCCTTCGATCCCCTGTCCTGAGCTTTAAAATCGCCGACCGCGATTTGAAAATGGCGCCGCCGGCGCCGAAATACACCGAGCCGGTCCTCGGCTCTTTCCGGCGGCTCTCGTTCACTTTCGGCTCCACTCGTAGTCCCGAGCGGAGCTATCCGAACCTAGCCGAGTAGGTTCGGATAGCTCCGCTCGGGACTACGAGTGGAGCCGAAAGTAAACGAGAGCCGCCGGAAAGAGCCGAGGACCGGCTCGGTGTATTTCGGCGCCGGCGGCGCCATTTTCAAATCGCGGTCGTCGATTTTAAAATTGTGACAGCTCGGGATCGCAGGGGATCGGCGTATAACACGCACCTGCGACTTTCCCCTGATTTTAAGGGGAAAAAAGTGCGTGTTATACGCCGATAAATACGGTATATATTTTTGTAGATAGCAAGGATTTTGGTTTATTTCGTTGTTTTTATTGCCATTCCCAGTTTTTTGCGCCTATACTTGCATACTGGGATTTCAAGAACAAGCTGATAAAAAGACTGTGTGAACTATTGAGCATCCGAAAATCTAGAACCACACCTTATAATCCCCAAGGGGATCCACAACTAGAATGTTTCAATCGTACTCTATTAAACATGTTAGGAATCCTACCCCTGGAAAAGAAGCAACATTGGGGTGATTACATTGCCGCAGTAGTCCACGCTTACAATAGTACATTGAATGACTCCACTGGGTACTCAACTTACCGGTTGATGTTCGGAAGAGAGGCTCATTTGCCTGTAGATCTAGCCTTTGGAACGTCCTTGAATCACACTTCTCAGGCCTCATATGGAGGATATGTCGATAGACTTCAGAGAAGCTTGAAGACTGCCTATGAGAAAGCCAAGGAAGCATCCACTGCTAGAGAACAGATAAACAAAACAAACTTTGATCTCAAGGTGAGGGACTTGCAACCAGGAGATCGGGTGCTACTGTGCAATTTGGGGGGTGCCAGGAAAACATAAGTTGGCTGATCGATGGCGTTCTCAACCATACATCGTCTGAAAACTATTACCAGGGCTTCCCGTTTACCAGATTCGCCCTGAAGGGAAGACGGGTCCACACCTACTGCCCATATCCGAAGCCATTCGGGTATCTCCACCTCCTTGCTCTGATGCACCTCGCCTCCCTACTTTGAAGTCTAGAACGCGTCAGACACCTGAATCTACCCCCCAGGAGGCCGACCCTTGACTGATTATGGATTTCCCCACTCGTGGATCCCACCAGAGTCTCTCAGCCTCCCATGAAAGACAGGGATGAAACATCTCAACCCAAGAGGGTAGAACATCAGCCTTTTGAGACAGAAGGGCCTGCACACTCCCCTGGGAGAGGGGCTGGAGGGGTTAAATTGGAACCTGCCAATAACACTGAAGTACAAAATCTTGGAGAAGCCCCAGTTCCCCCTATCCCTGAGGCAGGAAGAGAGACTGCTCCTGACAGTTTGGAAGAACCAGAGCCTAGTTGCAGTTCTTGGGGGATGAATCGTGAGCCTGAACCTTTAGAGAGCATATACTCAAGGCTTAGACAGCAAATCCGTCCTCCTAAGAGACTAACATACAACAACCTTGGAAAAAGCTCAGATGAACTCGTATCTACAGCTCAACGTTCTAGCCAAGTGTAACTTCTTCCTTATGCTCCAGCAGTGGACTGTCCCATCTTCAATGTGGGGTTATGTGCTCTGTAATGGACTATATGATGTCAGAAGACCTGCAACCGCCAGAGCATGGGACCAGTCATACAACCCAGAGTCTATGAGAGTGGAGGATTGGGTAAGTAAAAGTGTTTTTTGCTGTCCCCTACACCTAAACAAAGGGGTAACCCTAATGCAAGGGAGCATTTTTTTCTTCCCATCCAGTGCACCTCAGGTAACCAGAGCCGCGGTCGGGACAACTTGCAGCCATTCTAAGCATTAATTACTAATCAGAAACCTCGGGACTGCACTCTCTGCCCCTGTACCTCCCCCAGCAGTTTTTAAGCCTCTCTCCTGCAGGCTGCTGCTTGAGTGGGCAGGATGGAGATGTGCCTTTTCCCCCGAGATCACGCTTGTCTGGAAGTGGGAGTTGTGAGCAGCTGAGCAGAGGGAGCCGAGTGAATGTTCCTGGAGGTGAGCTCTGCTAGCAGTACATTGTGGATTAGTTTACAGGCACCTCTATGCTGAGTCTGCTGAGTTACTGCAGCTTATCATAGAGGTGCTGTTATCTGACAAATGGGATTACATCTTATTTTCATGTAGACCAGTCAGAAATTGAGCTCCTTAAAGCATTATGACTGCTCCCAGTGTATGCCCTCCCGATCCCCCCAGTGTATGCCCTCCTGATCCCCCCCGTGTATGCCCTCCCGATCCCCCCCAGTGTATGCCCTCCAAACCCCCCCCCAGTGTATGCCCTCCCAACCCCCCCAGTGTATGCCCTCCCAGTCCCCCCTGTGTATGTCCTCCTGATCCCCCCCCTGTGTATGCCCTCCTGATCCCCCCCGTGTATGCCCTCCTGATCCTCCCAGAGTATGCCCTCCTGATCCCCCTGGTGTATGCCCTCCTGATCCCCCCCAGTGTATGCCCTCCTGATCCCCCAATGTATGCCCTCCTGATCCCCCCAGAGTATGCCCTCTTGATCCCCCCAGTGTATGCCCTCCTGATCCCCCCAGTGTATGCCTTCCTGATGTCCCCCCAGTGTATGCCCTCTTGATCCCCCCAGTGTATGCCCTCCTGCTCCCCCCTCAGTGTATGCCCTCCTGATCCCCCCAGTGTATGCCCTCCTGATCCCCCCAGAGTATGCCCTCCTGCTCCCCCCTCAGTGTATGCCCTCCTGCTCCCCCCAGTGTATGCCCTCCTGATTCCCCCCCCTGGTGTATGCCCTCCTGATCCCCCCTGGTGTATGCCCTCCTGATCCCCCCCAGTGTATGCCCTCCTGATGGCCCCCCCGTATATGACCTCCTGCTCCCCCCCAGTGTATGCCCTCCTGATCCCCCCAGTGTATACCCTCCTGATCCCCCCAGTGTATGCCCTCCTGATCCCTCCTCCCAGTGTATGCCCTCCTGAGCCCCCCCAGTGTATGCTGTCCTGATCCCGCCAGTGTGTGCCCTCCTGATCCCCCCAGTGTGTGCCCTCCTGATCCCCCCCAGTGTGTGCCCTCCCGATCCCGCCAGTGTATACCCTCCTGATCCCTCCAGTGTATACCCTCCTGATCCCCCCCTGTACACTGTCCTACATCCTACTGACCACTGTACATTGCCCTGTTGCCCCCTGTCTTCCACCCTACTTACCCCTTTTCCTCTGTTTTTTCAACTCCTGTCCTCTGCCCTGCTGACCCCCTGTTCTCTGCCCTACTGTTCCCTGTACACTGTCCTACATCCTACTGACCTCTGTACACTGTACACTGTCTTATACAATAAATTTAGTTCCGTAAGCAACACCTTATTTTCTGGCAGTGCCCCTCCCGAGACTAGACTCTGGATCCGCCCCTGGTGTGTGAGTGTGTCTATGTTAATACCATTTTCTATACCCCTGTATATTGCATTCGCTAAGGCGCCCAAGAGTTTTTGAAATTATCGACACGTCACGCAGACATAACTGATTGCGGAAGGGTGTTCCACATCCTTGCTGCTCTAACAGTAAAGAACCCTCTAAACAGCTTAAGGTTGAACCACTTCTCCTCCATTAAGTGGCCACATATCTTCTTAAACTGGTTGTAAAGGCTGAAGGGGGGTCAGAGAAGAGGAGGAATAGGGCTGCTCTGTGCAAAATCACTGTACAGAGCAGGTAAGTATAACATGTTTGTTTTAAAAGAAAAAAAAAAAGCTGAACCTTTAATACCACTTCAAAGTGATATTAAAGGCTTTCTTTCTTTTTTTTAACCCCTTCTGGACTATCCCATGCACATATACTGCGGCAGGGCGGCTGCTCTGTGCCAGATCACATACCTAGTAAGTGATCTGACACTTCCGGGTCTGGGCCACGCACACTTGCTGTGATTGGACACGGCGGGAGCCAATCAGCGGGTCAGGTGTCCAATCACCGCTCCTGCTGTGATTGGACACGGCGGGAGCCAATCAGCGGGTCCGGTGGAAGCAATGTCCGCTGGGACCGCTGATCGTTTGGGAGACATGCAGAATGGCGATCTGCCTAAGTACAGTGTCTTGAAAAAGTATTCATACTCCTTGAAATTTGTCCACATTTTGTCATGTTACTACCAAAAACATAAATGTATTTTATTGGGATTTTATGTGATAGACCAACACAAAGTGGAACATAACTGTGACGTGGAAGGAAAATGATAAATGGTTTTCCAAAATGTTTTCCAAATAAATATGTGAAAAGTGTGGTGTGCTTTGTATTCAGCCCAGAGAGTGACATTTTTGCCCATTCTTCTTTGTAAAATAGCCCAAGCTCTGTCAGATTAGATGGAGAGCATCTGTGAACAGCAATTTTCAAGTCTTGCCACAGATTCTCAATTGGATTTAGGTCTGGACTTTGACTGGGCCATTCTAACACATGAATATGCTTTGATCTAAACCATTCCATTGTAGCTCTGGCTGTATGTTTACGGTCATTGTCCTGCTGGAAGGTGAACCTCTGCCCCAGTCTCAAGTCTTTTGCAGAATCTAACAGGTTTTCTTCTAAGATTGCCCTGTATTTGGCTCCATCCATCTTGCCATCAACTCTGACCAGCTTCCATGTCCCTGCTGAAGAAAAGCATCCCCCACAACATGATGCTGCCACCACCATGTTTCACGGTGGAGATGGTGTGTTCAAGGTGATGTGCAGTGTTAGTTTTCCGCCACACATAGCGTTTTGCTTTTAGGCAAAAAAAGGTCAATTTTGGTCTTATCTGACCAGAGCACCTTCTTCCATGTGTTAGCTGTGTCCCCCACATGGCTTTTTGCAAACTGCAAACGGGACTTCATATGGCTTTCTTTCAATAATGGCTTTCTTCTTGCCACTCTTCCATAAAGACCAGATTTGTGGAGTGCGCGACTAATAGTTGTCCTGTGGACAGATTCTCCCACCTGAGCTGTGGATCTCTGCAGCTCCTCCAGAGTTACCATGGGCCTCTTGGCTGCTTCTCTGATGAATGCTCTCCTTGCCCAGCCTGTCAGTTTAGGTGGATGGTCATGTCTTGTTAGGTTTACAGTTGTCCCCTATTCTTTCCATTTTCAGATGATGGATTGAACAGTGCCTCATGGGATGTTCAAAGCTTGGTATATTTTTTTAGAACCTAACCCTGTTTTAAACCTCTCCACAACTTTATCTCTGACCTGTCTGGTGTGTTTCTTGGCCTTCATGATGCTATTTGTTCACTAAGGTTCTCTAAAACACCTCTGAGGGCTTCACAGAACATCTGTATTTATACTGAGATTAAATTACACACAGGTGGACTCTATTTACTGTTTAGGTTCCACTAGATTTTAGTTAGGGGTATCAGAGTAAAGGGGGCTGAATACAAATGCATGCCACACTTTTCACATATTTATTTGTAAACAATTTTGAAAACCATTTATCATTTTCCTTTCACTTCACAATTATGTTCTACTTTGTGTTGGTCTATCACATAAAATCCCAATAAAATACATTCAAGTTTTTGATTGTAACATAACAAAATGTGGAGAATTTCAAGGGGTATAAATACTTTTTCAAGGCACTGTAAATAAGGCAGACCGCCGTTCTGTGAGAGGGGAATGTATTGATTCTGTGTTTCTGCTAAGCAGGAACATGGGTCTCTACCTTCCTCCCAGTAAAAGCACCTCCCTCACAGTTAGCAAGCACTCCCTAGGAACACAGTTAACCCTTTGATCTTCCCTGTCAGTGTCAGTAGTACAGTGACAGTATATATTTTTAGCACTGATCATTGTATAATGCCCCGTACACACGATCGGATTTTCTGATGGAAAATGTGTGATAGGACCTTGTTGTCGGAAATTCCGACCGTGTGTAGGCTCCATCACACATTTTCCATCGGATTTTCCGACAAACAAAGTTTGAGAGCAGGATATAAAATTTTCCGACAACAAAATCCGTTGTCGGAAATTCCGATCGTGTGTACACAAATCTGACGGACAAAGTGCCACGCATGCTCAGAATAAATAAAGAGATGAAAGCTATTGGCCACTGCCCCGTTTATAGTCCCGACATACGTGTTTTACGTCACCGCGTTTAGAACGATCGGATTTTACAACAACTTTGTGTGACCGTGTGTATGCAAGACAAGTTTGAGCCAACATCCGTCGGAAAAAATCCTATGATTTTGTTTTGAGAATGTCTGAACAAAGTCCGAGCGTGTGTACGGGGCATTAGTGTCAGTGGTCCCCAAATAGTGTCAAAAGTGTCAGGTAGGTGTCCGATTTGTCCGCCGCAATATCCCAGTCCTGCTATAAGTCGCTGATCTCTGCCATTACAAGTAAAAAAAATCTATATATATCCCTCAGTTTGGTTTTCGCAAAAGTTATAGCATCTACAATCAATATACGCTTATTGTGATTTTTTTTTTTACCAAAAATATGTAGCAGAATACATATTGGCCTAAATTGATGAAAAAATTTTGGTTTTTGTTTCAAAATCGTCGATCCTTTTTTGTTTATAGTGCAAAAAATAAAAACCGCAGAGGTGATCAAATACCACCAAAAGAAAGCTCTATTTGTGGGAAAAAATGGACAAATGCACAATTGTCTGTTAAAGTAATGCAGTGCTGTATTTTAAAAAATGGCCTGGTCATGAAGGGTGGTAAACCTTCCGGAGCTGAAGTGGTTAAATAACAAACTTGTCATACTCATCTGCTCTGTGCAGTGGTTTTGCACAGAGCAGCCCTGAACCTCCTCTTTTCAGGTCCCTCACCGGCACTCTTGACCCCTCCCTCCTGCCGAGTGCCCCAAGGGCAAGCAGCTTGCAATGGGGCAGCCAATCAGGCTCGTTCTCAAGCCACTTTGCACCACCCCCTCTCATTTCCTCATTGGCTCACTGGCTGTGATTGACAGCAGCAGGAGCCACTGGCTCCTGCTGCTGTCTCAGCCAATGAGGAGAGGGAGTCCTGGGACAGCCAAGGCTCTCATGCACATCGCTGGATCAAGAGGGGGCTTAGGTGAGTAAAATCCCTGAGCCTTTAGAACCATGCTAGAATCACCATTGAGGTACCTGACAAAGGTTTAATCCTCTCCCCAGTTTTTAAAAACTCTCTGATGAGGACAAAAATATGTTCAGCAGAATAGGAAAGGGGTAGAACTTTTGACAATGTCCCTTTTGTTGTCCATGCTTCCCTGTCACTGTGACTACTGCACCCCTCATTCGTGACATGGGCCTTATTGGGACAGAAAGTGAGGGGAAATCTTATCAATGTAACCACAGACAGAAATAAAACCCCACCAGATATGGTAGGTCCTCCCACACCCCTTCCTTGTTTAAAGAAAACTTTTGGCTAGAGTTGGACTCTAATCTAATTTATGGATTAAGTAAATGTAATGAAAGATTTTTTCATCGAGCTGGTAGTGCTGTCAGTTTAACTTCAGAAGCCTCCTGATAGGAGGAGCAATCAGAGTGATGATTTTATCTGTGTATCACTGCCCCTTCAATATCCCAGGACCCAGACCAGAATGTGTTACTTAGCTTCAGAGTCTTCACAGGTGTCCTGAACTTGGATGGCCTGTCCAACTGGTTGCCCAGAGTCACAGGGCTGGCTTAATAGAATTACATATTATTTGGCATGTTAAAGGGTGGACATTTGTATTTCAACTCTGTATTTAGCAGTTTTCCTGGAGTTCCACTGAAAGGAAGTTATTCTAACATGTATATAGTAGATTCTTGTTTGTAGGTGAGTTCAAGAACAATAGCGTCTTTCAGCAGACATGACAGGGCAAGAGTCTTCTAGATTACATGGTGGATGAACTTCACAAACCCAGGAGAACATCAGACATCTGGTCACACTAGTAAGAACAGATAATGATACTGGCTTGTGTACAGGAAGCCGCATCTGCGATCCAAGGACAACAAAGCTATTATAGACCAGTATGAATTAAAACTCCTAGAAACAAGGTGAGATAAAATCTTAGAGCAGCAACATGTGAAGAACAGAAATGCTGAAGAAATATTGAAGAAATATAATCAGAAATGTGTAGGGAAAGGGTGAAAATACTGCGCTAAACCCAAACAATCATAAACAAAAAGCAGCTAACACACAAACAAACCAAGTCTGAAGAGAAATGCAAAAAATAAGTGTAGTGCTAAAAAATGTCAACGTGAATCATTAAAATATGTGTATATAAGCATCCAGAATACCTCAATCACACGGGCAGAATGGATACAAAAGATAATGAAAAATAAATAATATCTGACAACAAAGTGTGTCCCCAAAGTGCTATGAAGTGATAACAATAAAAAAGCTAAAAGTCCAAATATGAAGTGTCCAATTATTGGGGGGGGCTTTCTCTTCAATCTTCAACCGAAGTAGAAAATAACCACACAATAGGAGAAAACATTCAAATAAGAGGATGGGTACTCTTACCAGATCGGTTGGACGCACATACCGTCCGGCAGTGCGTCTGAAAGGCTTTGGGATACTGGAACCCCCAGTGATGAGATGGTGCCAATGCTGGACGGTATCCTATAGGCCTCAGACTCCAATTCACAAGAAGTAAGAAGGTGGGTTTCTAACACACCTTTCTCAGGAGAAACTCCACCATTTTGGCTAGTTACATACTTCCAGCCAGGTCCTGTCTCCACAGGATGCTTCTCAATTTGTACTCAAAAAACGATTGTCCACTCGAATAGCCTTTTTTAATGCTTTACTACGATAGCATAACGTGGTACAGAGCAATTCCGCTTTACATACAGCCTCTCTCTCCCCAGCAACACTTGTAAGATATTGTACAAGATAAGAGGGTTGCCAACCAGCTCTTCCTTCCTTTAAGTTCCATTAAGTTCTTTTTGTGAAGATACACCTCTCCTGTCTATGCTCTGGGCCTCCCCCAGAAGGGAAGTACTCTAGATCAGTGCCGGAACAAGGCCATTCAGTGCCCAGGGCAAAGATGTCAAACTGCGTTTCCCCCCCCTCCCTTAGGGTTGGGGCGCCCATATCCCTGCAGTAAACCATTGCGCCCAGGGCAGCTTTCACTCCTGCCCACCCCTTGTGTCGGCCCTGCTCTAGATCCCTGACCGGCTCCCATCTTTAGCTTGTACCAGGTCACTACTTTCCATCAACCACGATCTCCCTTGCCTGGCAGTGGTATTTAAATTAGAAAGGAGTGACCCAACCCTCAACTACTCTTAGGGGCAGGGCTTCTTATAAAGGTGTACTAAACCCCTGCTTTCACAAATCTGACAGGGGTTCTATACCTTCCCCATTTTGTACAAACAATTTGGATGGAGTTGGGCATTAAAGAGGAACTGATATAATTAAAAAGTAGGGTGCTATTCTTCTACCCCCAGACCAGCCATGATGGAGTGCCCTACCCTTCCCTCTTCTTCCCACAACCTCAGCTGCCTTTCCTTTTCTCATGTGCTCTTTTTCCTCTTTCTTTTCCTTTCCTTAACTGCTTCAACCCCGGAAGCTTTTACCCCCTTCCTGACCAGAGCACTTTTTTTTTTTGGCACTGCATTGCTTTAACTGACAATTGCGCGGTCGTGCAACGTTTCACCCAAACAAAATTGACGTCTTTTTTTCCCCACAAATAGAGCTTTCTTTTGGTGGTATTTGATCACATCTGCGTTTTTTTTTTTTTGCACTATAAACAAAAAAAGAGCAACAATTTTCAAAAAAAACACAATATTTTTTACTTTTTGCTATAATAAATATTCCCCCAAAAATATATATAAAAAACGTTTTTTTCCTCAGTTTAGGCCGATATGTATTCTTCTACATATTTTTGGGTAAAAAAATCAAGCCTATATTAATTGGTTTGCACAAAAGTTATAACGTCTAAAAAATAGGGGATAGTTTTATGGCATTTTTATTATTATTATTTTTTTTTTTTACTAGTAATGCAATTTTTTTTTGGGACTGCGACATTATGGCGGACACGTCGGACAATTTTGACACATTTTTGGGACCGTTGTCATTTATACAGTGGGTATTTTTCAGGTGGACTAAAACGGACTCTCCATTCACCTCTATAGAGCGGCAGATGTAAACGGACTCATGTCCGTTTACACCCGCCTATCTGCAATCTGATCTCCTTAAAAAAAACCAGAAGGGGATCTGTCCCCTTCTGTCTGGGCGGATCGGAGGGCCCTTAGGGTAGAGTGGGTTGCATATGCATATGCAGAGTGGACACAGACCTGCCATCCCCCCTTTACGCTCATTATGGCTCGCGACCGGTTGCCATGTCGATAAAATGGCCCTCCTTCCTCAAAAGGTTGGGCACCCCTGCTTTACACACACATGAACTTTAATGGCATCCCAGTCTTAGTCCGTAGGGTTCAATATTGAGTTGGCCCACCCTTTGCAGCTATAACAGCTTCATCTCTTCTGGGAAGGCTGTCCACAAAGTTTAAGAGTGTGTCTATAGGAATGTTTGACCATTCTTCCATAAGCGCTCTAATTCATCTCAAAGGTGTTCTATTGGGTTGAAGTCAGGACAATCAAGTTCCTCCACCCCAAACTCGCTCATCCATGTCTTTGTGTACTGATCTAAATCATGTGGTGGAGGGGGATTATGGTGTGGGGTTGTTTTTCAGGGATTGGGCTTGGCCCCTTAGTTCCAGTGAAGGGAACTCTTAAGGCATCAGCATACCCGGACATTTTGGACAATTTCATGCTCCCAACTTTGTGGAAACAGGTGGGAATGACCCCCTCCTGTTCCAATATGACTGTACACCAGTGCACAAAGCAAGGTCCTAAACCTTGTGGACAGCCTTCCCCAAAGAGTTGAAGCTGTTGTAGCTGCAAAGGGTGGGCCAACTCAATATTGAACCCTACGGACTAAGACCGGGATACCATTAAAGTTCATGTGCGTGTAAAGCCAGGCGTCACAAAGCTTTTGACAATATAGTGTACTGTATATATTGTTTTCTAGATCACAGGTTACCCCAAAAGAAGGGGTTATCACAGTGTAATGCCTGGCAGCTGTTCTCATCAGTGTGCGAAAACTTGTATTGAAGTAGTGGGTCTTGCTTTTCCATTAGCGCATGGATTTAATTAACTTTAACACAATGCTGCCTAGCTAAAACTATAATACAATTTTTATTCATTTGTAACTTAACCTTTATTTACATTACATTACATATTCATTATATACATTTTATAATACTTTACCACATTGGTGCCTGTCTAAAACTATAATACGATTTTTATTCATTTGTGATTTAACCTTTATTTACATTACATTACATATTCATTATATACATTTTAGGTTGAATATATTTTTATTGTTAATTTTTAGCATATTGGAAAATAATTGTGGGTACAGAATAAAGAAGGGGGGGGGGGGGGTGAGGTGTAACCTTCCTTAAAAACATGCAAAATTAAGACAATAAGGAGGGCCCTTCAGAGCATTTTTATACATTTTATAATAATCTGCCTTTTAAAAGTATTAAAAACTGTAATTGTTGCCTTTTTTCTTTGCATGGCTAATACATATCTATTGTAGGCATTGGGTCCCATAAACGGAACGTGTTCACCAATCTGGTTTAAGGGAATAAAAGAGAAAAAAAATGTTTTACCCGAACCTCATTGGGTATTTGGAGTGAATACAGAGGACTGCTTCAATAAATCACCCCCTACGTCTTTTATCCAGACCTGCTGAAAAGCAATACTCATATGAGATAAATTATTGCCCCCTGTGTTTCATCTAATCATGGTAGAGGAGGAACCTGTGTCCAATCTTACACACTTTCCAAACAAATCTAGAAACAGAAGAGCTGACAGAGCATATAGAAGTCATTAAAATATTTTCTAAATGTCTTAATGCCTAATACATCCATGCCTGAGTCAAAGTAAATGTCCATTTACGCACAGTGGAATTCAGCCACAAAAAAGACAATTGGAATTTCATACTTAGATAAGTAGCTGCACCCCCAACATTTATTACAGCTGCTGAAAGAAAGATCCTTCCCAAAAGGTGCAGGATTCCATTACATTTTACATTGTTAGTGGAGGGTGTTGACGTAGTGTAACTACTGTTTGTGTACACACAGAGCGTGCTGGGGGTCCTGCTTTACTCCACTCAACTAGTAATGTATTATTTAAGGAGCACCTGACACACTGACTCACAGTAAGTGCATATTAAAAATAAATATAAATAGATAACACGTAGGTATGCAATGCTGTCTCACAGTTGGATGACGCAGCTTAAAACTGTCAAGTCACTGATTCTTCAGCTTTGTACTTCACCTTTAACAGTGACGTTTCATGGAAGTTTTTTGTGCATCATCCATACCAAGGTGCCCCAGGACCTCTGCATGTGACTGTAGTATTGAATTTGGTGTCCATGAACCAAGGATAAGTTACCAGGGGATTAACCAGAAGAATTTGAAGGATGAGACTGAGTCAAGTAAGTTAATCAACCAAGAGATCAACAGAACAATGCCGAACATAGAGCTATAGGAATGTTGAATTTGGCCTTGTGGGAGCCCAGGTTAAGGTTGTCTCTCTCTTACCATCATAGGACTCCGTGGAAGTGCGTCACCAGGGATCTTTTCTGTAGGGTTGCCACCTTATCCTTTAACCACTTCAGCCCCGGAAGGTTTTACCCCCTTCCTGACCAGAGCACTTTTTACAATTCGGCACTGAGTCGCTTTAACTGCTAATTGCGCGGTCATGCAATGCTGTACCCAAACGAAATTTGCGTCCTTTTCTTCCCACAAATAGAGCTTTCTTTTGATAGTATTTGATCACCTCTGCCGTTTTTATTTTTTGCGCTATACACGGAAAAAGACCGAAAATTTTGAAAAAAAATGATATTTTCTACTTTTTGTTCTAAAAAAAATCCAATAAACTCAATTTTAGTCATACATTTAGGCCAAAATGTATTCGGCCACATGTCTTTGGTAAAAAAAATGTCAATAAGTGTATATTTATTGGTTTGCGCAAAAGTTATAGCGTCTACAAACTAGGGTACATTTTCTGGAATTTACACAGCCTTTAATTTATGACTGCCTATGTCGTTTCTTGAGGTGCTAAAATGGCAGGGCAGTACAAAACCCCCACAAATGACCCCATTTTGGAAAGTAGACACCCCAAGGAATTTGCTGAGAGGCATGTTGAGCCCATTGAATATTCATTTTTTTTGTCCCAAGTGATTGAACAATGACAAAAAAAAAAAAAAAAAATTACAAAAAATTGTCACTAAATGATATATTGCTCACACAGGCCATGGGCATATGTGGAATTGCACCCCAAAATACATTTAGCTGCTTCTCCTGAGTATGGGGATACCACATGTGTGGGACTTTTTGGGAGCCTAGCCGCGTACGGGGCCCCGAAAACCAATCACTGCCTTCAGGATTTCTAAGGGTGTAAATTTTTGATTTTACTCCTCACTGCCTATCACAGTTTCGGAGGCCATGGAATGCCCAGGTGGCACAAACCCCCCCCAAATGACCCCATTTTGGAAAGTAGACACCCCAAGCTATTTGCTGAGAGGCATGGTGAGTATTTTGCAGCTCTCATTTGTTTTTGAAAATAAAGAAAGACGAGAAAAAAAATTTTTTTTTTTTCTTTTTTCAATTTTCAAAACTTTGTGACAAAAAGTGAGGTCTGCAAAATACTCACTATACCTCTCATCAAATAGCTTGGGGTGTCTACTTTCCAAAATGGGGTCATTTGGGGGGTTTTTTTGCCACCTGGGCTTTCCATGGCCTCCGAAACTGTGATAGGCAGTGAAGAGTGAAATCAAAAATTTACGGCCTTAGAAAGCCTGAAGGCGGTGCTTGGTTTTCGGGGTCCCGTACGCGGCTAGGCTCCCAAAAAGTCTCACACATGTGGTATCCCCGTACTCAGGAGAAGCAGCAGAATGTATTTTGGGGTGTAATTTCACATATTCCCATGGCATGTTTGAGCAATATATCATTTAGTGACAACTTTGCGCAAAAAAAAATAAAAAAAATTAAAAATTGTCTCTTTCCCGCAACTTGTGTCACAATATAAATTATTCCATGGACTCAACATGACTCTCAGCAAATAGCTTGGGGTGTCTACTTTCCAAAATGGGGTCATTTGGGGGGGTTTTGAACTGTCCTGGCATTTTATGCACAACATCTAGAAGCTTATGTCACACATCACCCACACTTCTAACCACTTGAAGACAAAGCCCTTTCTGACACTTATTGTTTACATAAAAAAATAATTTTTTTTTGCAAGAAAATTACTTTGAACCCCCAAACATTATATATTTTTTTTTAAAGCAAATGCCCTACAGATTAAAATGGTGGGTGTTTCATTTTTTTTTTTCACACAGTATTTGCGCAGCGATTTTTCAAACGCATTTTTTGGGGAAAAAACACACTTTTTTACATTTTAATGCACTAAAACACACTATATTGCCCAAATGTTTGATGAAATAAAAAAGATGATCTTAGGCCGAGTACATGGATACCAAACATGACATGCTTTAAAATTGCGCACAAACGTGCAGTGGCGACAAACTAAATACATTTTTAAAAGCCTTTAAAAGCCTTTACAGGTTACCACTTTAGATTTACAGAGGAGGTCTACTGCTAAACTTACTGCCCTCGATCTGACCTTCGCGGCGATACCTCACATGCATGGTGCAATTTCTGTTTACATTTGACGCCAGACCGACGCTTGCGTTCGCCTTAGCGCGAGAGCAGGGGGGACAGGGGTGCTTTTTTTTTTTTTTTTTTTTTTTTTTCTTTATTATTATTATTATTTTTTTATCTTATTTTTAAACTGTTCCTTTCATTTTTTTTTTTTTTAATCATTTTTATTGTTATCTCAGGGAATGTAAATATCCCCTATCATAGCAATAGGTAGTGACAGGTACTCTTTTTTGCAAAAATTGGGGTCTATTAGACCCTAGATTTCTCCTCTGCCCTCAAAGCATCTGACCACACCAAGATCGGTGTGATAAAATGCTTTCCCAATTTCCCAATGGCGCTGTTTACATCCGGCGAAATCTAAGTCATAAAATGCTCGTAGCTTCCGGTTTCTTAGGCCATAGAGATGTTTGGAGCCACTCTGGTCTCTGATCAGCTCTATGGTCAGCTGGCTGAATCACCGGCTGCATTTTCAGGTTCCCTGTTGAGACAGGAGAGCCAGAGAAAAACACGGAAGACGTTGGGGGGGAGGGGCATTCCCTCCCACTGCTTGTAAAAGCAGTCTAGAGGCTAATTAGCCGCTAGGATTGCTTTTACATGAAAGCCGACCGCTGGCTGAAAAGAATGATACCAAGATGATACCTAAACCTGCAGGCATCATTCTGGTATAACCACTCAAAGTCGTGAATGGCGTACCTGAAGACAAAAAAATGGTTAACAATAAAGCACAGTAAACGGTAAGGTATAAAAAATTGCATACCTGAAAAGCAAACATGATAAAACATAATAACAATAAAACATTGCAGAATAGAATACAGTAAAAAAGAGCAGAACAATAGAGAGAGAATAGAGAGAGAGAGAACAATAAAACGACAACTATTTTTTTTTATTTTATATTTTTGTATGTGTTTTTTTTTTTTTTTTTTTTTTTACACTTTTTTTTGTAACTAACTTTTATAACTGTAACCGGTTCCAGGTTCGGGTCTCTCAAAATGCGATGGCATCTTGGGAGACCCTGTGAAAGTGTGCCTAGTCTGTGCAATGCTGTACCCTACGCTAATACTCAACTAGTGTATGGTAGCGTTCAAAACATTCACCAATGCAAAGACCAGGATTGTCAGGACAGGAGGGACAATAATAGCGGGTGTCACGCCTATATTCGCGCTTGCTGCAGACACGACATCTTTTTTGGGGGTTCGTTGGGTAGGGGTACTCGGGAGGACATAAAGAAAATGCCTCTCATGCAGCCGACTGCATTTGGTTGGGGATGTGAATGGGGGAAGTACGGGCGCTGCAGAAGCGGTGGGTTCCCAATTAGGATTGGCGAATGCAGCAGGAAGGGCACTATGGGCACGATGGGCCTGTGTTTGTCTTTTTGGTGGCAGCGGGACACTATTTGTGCTTGCCACCTCACCAGCTTGAACTGCACTTATGGGACTCGCCACATCACCAAATGTTACTGCAGTGCTGGTTTGACTACGACCGGGGTGTACTAGGCCGCTGGTGCTTGCCAGTTCACCAAAACGCTACCAAAAAAACTGTTAGCGATCGCAAGGATCAGGCCTGACTCTGCGAACGCTGCAGTTATGCGTTTAGTGTTTTGTAAGTGTCAGTGATCGATCGATACTGCACTTGGGTGGGCTGGGCTGGGCCGGGCGGAGGGGCAAAACGCAGGTGCTAGCAGGTATCTGGGCTGATCCCGCTAACACTGCGTTTGTGGGAACCCTAAACTGCTGGGGACGCTAGTATAGATCTGATCGGATCAGATATTGATCCGATCAGATACTATACCACTAAGGGAGGCGTATGCTGCGTGCGTGGGTGTTAGCGGTACTGGCGCTAACCTGACACTGCTTGGGGCTGGTGCTTGCCAGTTCACCAAAACGCTACCAAAAAAACTGTTAGCGATCGCAGGGATCAGGCCTGACTCTGCGAACGCTGCAGTTATGCGTTTAGTGTTTTGTAAGTGACAGTGATCGATCGATACTGCACTTGGGTGGGCCGGGCAGAGGGGCAAAACGCAGGTGCTAGCGGGTATCTGGGCTGATCCCGCTAACACTGCGTTTTTGGGAACCCTAAACTGCTGGGGACGCTAGTATAGATCTGATCGGATCAGATATTGATCTGTACAGATACTATACCACTAAGGGAGGCGTATGCTGCGTGCGTGGGTGTTAGCGGTACTGGCGCTAATCTGACACTGCCTGGGGCGACGCATATCACCGCCGGGCGATCAGGGGGCTAAACTTTTATTCGGTAATAAACGGCGGGTGCCCTGACACTATAAAAAATAAACGAACTAACCAGCGTCACCCGTAACAGTTATACGGTGATCAGTGGTGAAAGGGTTAACTAGGGGGCAATCAAGGGGTTAAAACATTTATTGGATAGTATATGGGGGTCCCTGTCGCTATAAAACGCTGACGGCAAACCTAAATATTTACCTCACTAACTAGCGTCACCAGCGACACTAATACAGCGATCAGAAAAATGATCGCTTAGTGACACTGGTGACAGAGGGTGATCAAGGGGTTAAAACTTTATTAGGGGGGGTTAGGGGGGTATCCTAGACCTAAAGGGGGCCTAACACTCACTGACCTAACACTGTAACTGTCACAAACTGACACTATGCAGTAATCAGGAAAAAAAAAAAAAAAATACTGCTAATGTCAGTTTGTGACAGGGGGGGGGGTGATTGGGGGGGGATCGGGGGGCGATCGGGGGGGGATCGGGGGTGTAAGGTATGCCTGGCATGTTCTACTGTGTGTGTTTGTGTTGTGTGCACTTACATGTCTTCTCTCCTCGGCGCTGGACGGAAACTGCCAGACCGAGGAGAGATGACATCACATCCTCTGCCTGTGTGAAACTACACACAGGCAGAGGAGGATTCCCATTGGCTGGGAGCGATCGCGAGGGGGGGGCCACGATCGGATGGTCTCCCCCTCGCCTCCCGACGCTCCCAGTCAGATGCCGACCGCCGCTGGCACCGGGGGGGGGTCCGATTGGACCCCCCGCCCGCGGGAGGCAGATCACGTATATATACGTGATTCTGCCTGCCCGTGCCACTCTGCCGACGTATATCTACGTTAGGCGGTCGGCAAGTGGTTAAACCCAAACACGTATTTATTACACAGGTTCTGTGGCTGATTAAGGGGATAATTAAACTCCCTTAATGCATTGCCTGCATGAAATTAGCCTCAGAACCTGTGTAATTAATTTGTGTTTGGGTTTAAAAGGATGAGGTGGCAACCCTACTTTCCTCTCATCCTTCCAGTGACTACAGGTGCTGGGACGAGCTCCATCTATTGCTGGCACTCCTGCAGTGGATGCAGCATCACCTACACTACTCCCCATAGTGATCGAGCCTGAGCGGCACGCTAAACAACCATGGGTCACAGGAATGTTGGATGAACCAGAGCCACATAACCTGAAGAGAAATAAAGGAGCCAAAACACTAGATCCAAATCTCTTAGTGCCGAAAAAGACTGTGAGAGACCAAACCTAAAAAAGTTTGGGTCAATAATCAGAACCCAAGAGACTTAAAGTATAAGCTGAAGGCAAAACTTTTTTTTAGTTTTAGACAGAGTGGAGATGGATTAGAGCACCAACTAGGTTTTATTGCTGTCTGTGCAACCTTTGGGGAGATTCACCCTCTCTAATTGTCCTGTTTACCATTATTATTGGAAATGAAAAAAAAAGAAAATCCCAAATGTTGGGTTACCCCTAGAAAAATAATAGTGGGAAAATCTTCCAATGGGAACACTAGATTTGGTGACCTGGGGGGCCCAAGGGGTTCTCTTAATTTGCAGGGATTTCCACTCACTTCATGTTTTGGATATGGGTCAGGAAATGATGACAAATCTCCTCAATGGGAGAAAAAAAAAATGTGACAGGTGTTATAACCCTCCCTTACTCTATCCAAAATTGAAAAAAAAAGTTTTGCCTATAGTTTACTACTTTAATGAAAATGCAGACATGAAGCATAACAGCTTATATCATGAGGACAATAGAAGAACCAACCAAATCAGGGGGCCGCACAAGAGTTGATTCACATAATCCCTTATGAGTGCATGCTACTTGAATGTGTAGCAAAGGTTATAAGTGGTGTACTGTCTGGAAGATAACTAGCTTCAGTAGACAAAAACGGAGTGGGGTTGATTCACTAAATGCAAATAGACTGTTCACTTTGCAAGGAAAGCTCTACTTCACAAGGGAATTATCCCAGAGCTTAGTGAATGGGGCAAAGCTCTGCTGATTTCCATCATCCAACCATTTGTTAGCAAGAATACTGTTTTTCTGCTTTTTTTGTATACCTGTACATGATTGGGTATGCTTTAAAAAGTGAAAAATGCATTACATTTACTAAGCTCTGTGGAAAATTTTCTTGCAAAGTGCAACTTCTCTTGAAGAGTGAGCAGCCTATTTTCCTTTAGTAAAGCAACCCGAGTGCCTCCTGTTAATGGTATTTGCACTTTTTGCACAGCAATTGTAACAGGTACATGAGCAGTTGGCCATAGCCATGTGTTATTGGTATGAAGAAATGAATATACACAAATATGATCAACTCAGCCATTAAAAGCTAAGTTCACCTTTTGTAAAAAAAAAAATACATTTGGTAAATTTGGTAAAAAAATAAATTATAATAATAATATATCCACATGTAAAAAAATGTGCATTTATTATTTTTTTACACAGGAGCCTGAAAAGAATTGCAATCACGATCAGTGGGCTGCGGTTTCAATGTGAAGCTTCTGCAGACACTGCCCACAAGCTCTCTACTCTTATCGACATGTGGGCAGATAGTTTCTGCAGGAGGTGTCAGTGGACTACGAGGGTGTTGATCAGCGCGCTCATTGTTCATTGAGAAGTCCATCTGCCATGGTGGTAGACAGGGCTTGAAATGTATTAATTCGCATATGAATGAATGTGAATGAATGACAGGGGTGTGCGGATGGAGCACCGCACAGCTGCCACGATTTAAAATGTAAGACTGGCTGCTGAGAGAAGAACCCCCATCCACTGTCACAGAAGAAGGGGCTCTGGGGCTAAAGGGGATGGTGATTACCAACATGCTACACCCTAAGAATGGGTAATATTTTGGTAAATATTTGTTTGGTAAGGATTTAGGCAAAAGGGGAATAATAAAGTCACTCATCACTGGTTCATCATACCATGATGGTATGCACACAAGAGCACATGAGTGAAAAGTGTAATGTAGTTTGGAAGATACGGCACTATGAGTTTTTTCTTTTTTGGGGATGCATTGGAGAGATTGTGAAGAGGTTTAAAGCGGAGTTCCATCCAAAGTGACCGCCTGACATACCACATTTGGCATCTCATTTTTTTGTGGGGGGGAGCAGATACCCTCTTTTTAGAGGCATCCAGCTCCCACTTCCTCCCGGGGCTCCACGGCAATGGAAGGAAGTTCAACTCTCCCCCTCCCCCCCTGCAATCTTCTGGGACACGTCACAGGTCCCAAAAGATTCCATAGTTACATAGTAGGTGAGGTTGAAAAAAGACACAAGTCCATCAAGTCCAACCTATGTGTGCTTATGTGTCAGTATTACATTGTATATCCCTGCATGTTGCGGTCATTCAGGTGCTTATCTAATAGTTTCTTGAAGCTATCAATGCTCTCTGTTGAGACCACCGCCTGTGGAAGGGAATTCCACATCCTTGCCGCTCTTACAGTAAAGAGCCCTCTACGTAGTTTAAGGTTAAACCTCTTTTCTTCTAATTTTAATGAGTGGCCACAAGTCTTGTTAAACTCTCTTATGCAAAAAAGTTTTATTCCTATTGTGGGGTCACCAGTAGGGATGAGCTTCGTGTTCAAGTCGAACCCATGTTCGACTCGAACATCGGCTGTTCGAACGTTCGCCGAATTGCGAACGATATGGGCCGTTCGCGCCAAATTCGTGTGGCGCGTCACGGCCCATAATTCACTGCGGCATCGCAGTGCATTGCTTGCTGATAATTGGCCAAGCATGCACTATGACCCACATGCTTGGAAAATCACAGCGCCGCCTTAACAGAGAGCCATAATTGGCCAAAGCCAAGGAGGCTTTGGCCAATTATGGCTCAGGGGATTTAGTACACGCCCCACACTATATAAGGCCGCCTGCACGGCGGCCCTGTGCAGTGTGTTCCGGTGTGCTTAGAGAGAGAGAGAGACAGTGTCATTTCATTTGAGTTAGCTAGATTAGGCAGGACAGTCAGTCAGTTAGCTGCACTTAAAGTGTATTGTGTATATATATGCATCCCAGGTGTTGCATATATATATATATATATATATATATATACACTGTATTCAGTTTAGCTAGATCCGTTCCTGTTATCTTCTAGACTATTTACATTTAGTGCAGTGCGTCCTGCTCACAGTGTTCAGCTAGATCCGTTCCTGTTATATTCCTACTGACAGGCAGGCTTGTCTTGTTACAGTATTTTGAAGAAAATTACTGGTGTTCTTTTGATCCTATTAGTACCACAGTCAGGCAGCTAGACTATTTACATTTAGTGCAGTGCGTCCTGCTCACAGTGTTCAGCTAGATCCGTTCCTGTTATCTTCTTACTGACAGGCAGGCTTGTCTTGTTACAGTATTTTAAAGAAAATTACTGGTGTTCTTTTGATCCTATTAGTACCACAGTCAGGCAGCTAGACTATTTACAGTTAGTGCAGTGCGTCCTGCCCACAGTGTTCTGCTAAACCTACAAGTAAGTGGGGTGCGTCCTGCTCACAATGTTCAGCTAAACCTACAAGTTAGTGGGGTGCGTCCACCTCACAGTGTTCAGCTAAACCTACAAGCTAGTGGGGTGCGTCCTGCTCACAGTGTTCAGCTAGATCCGTTTCTGTTATCTTCTTACTGACAGGCAGGCTTGTCTTGTTACAGTAAATACAGCTACCTGAAGAAAATTGCTGGTGTTCTTTTGATCCTATTAGTACCACAGTCAGGCAGCTAGACTATTTACAGTTAGTGCAGTGTGTCCTGCTCACAGTGTTCTGCTAAACCTACAAGTTAGTGGGGTGCATCCTGCTCACAGTGTTCAGCTAAACCTACAAGTTAGTGGGGTGCGTCCACCTCACAGTGTTCAGCTAAACCTACAAGCTAGTGGGGTGCGTCCTGCTCACAGTGTTCAGCTAGATCCGTTTCTGTTATCTTCTTACTGACAGGCAGGCTTGTCTTGTTACAGTAAATACAGCTACCTGAAGAAAATTGCTGGTGTTCTTTTGATCCTATTAGTACCACAGTCAGGCAGCTAGACTATTTACAGTTAGTGCAGTGCGTCCTGCTCACAGTGTTCTGCTAAACCTACAAGTTAGTGGGGTGCGTCCTGCTCACAGTGTTCAGCTAAACCTACAAGTTAGTGGGGTGCGTCCACCTCACAGTGTTCAGCTAAACCTACAAGCTAGTGGGGTGCGTCCTGCTCACAGTGTTCAGCTAGATCCATTCCTGTTATCTTCTTACTGACAGGCAGGCTTGTCTTGTTACAGTAAATACAGCTACCTGAAGAAAATTGCTGGTGTTCTTTTGATCCTATTAGTACCACAGTCAGGCAGCTAGACTATTTACAGTTAGTGCAGTGCGTCCTGCTCACAGTGTTCTGCTAAACCTACAAGTTAGTGGGGTGCGTCCTGCTCACAGTGTTCAGCTAAACCTACAAGTTAGTGGGGTGCGTCCACCTCACAGTGTTCAGCTAAACCTACAAGCTAGTGGGGTGCGTCCTGCTCACAGTGTTCAGCTAGATCCGTTCCTGTTATCTTCTTACTGACAGGCAGGCTTGTCTTGTTACAGTATTTTAAAGAAAATTGCTGGTGTTCTTTTGATCCTATTAGTACCACAGTCAGGCAGCTAGACTATTTACAGTTAGAGCAGTGCGTCCTGCTCACAGTGTTCTGCTAAACCTACAAGTTAGTGGGGTGCGTCCTGCTCACAGTGTTCAGCTAAACCTACAAGTTAGTGGGGTGCGTCCACCTCACAGTGTTCAGCTAAACCTACAAGCTAGTGGGGTGCGTCCTGCTCACAGTGTTCAGCTAGATCCGTTCCTGTTATCTTCTTACTGACAGGCAGGCTTGTCTTGTTACAGTATTTTAAAGAAAATTACTGATGTTCTTTTGATCCTATTAGTACCACAGTCAGACAGCTAGATTATTTACAGTTAGTGCAGTGCATCCTGCTCACAGTGTTCTGCTAAACCTACAAGTTAGTGGGGTGCGTCCTGCTCACAGTGTTCAGCTAAACCTACAAGTTAGTGGGGTGCGTCCACCTCACAGTGTTCAGCTAAACCTACAAGCTAGTGGGGTGCGTCCTGCTCA